>NW_028227259.1:92155216-92610216 GCF_978045245.1 Mus caroli | reverse complement strand
CAAACTCAAGCATTAGCTGAGAAGCAGGAGTTAGGAGCTGCTGCTTCACAGGGCTGGCAGGGCTGTGCTCCGCACCCTGACTTTCCTGGTACAGCCGGCATGTGTGGGAAACACTGTATCCACACTGGGTGGAAAGGGTTCTTTCTGAGCGGGAGCTTTCAGTGCAGAGTCTCCCTTAACTGTTCAACTCCGTGTGCAACATGGTTTCCAACGTTTCCGGCCTGGGGGAGCCACTCCAGTAGTCTAGAGCTGGAAATATGTTGCCTAGCACTCTAATTACACAGGCTAAATTATGTGGCGTGTAGGCTTTAGGGGAATCATCCATAGACTGAAGTGCAAAATAATCATTTTTCAAGGGTGCTTTAGGTCCGGTGTGTGTTCCATGGGACCCAGACTTAATATGACCCATATAACGAAACGGGTGAACTCAAACTGCTGGCTGGTAAAACTCAATTTCTAACGTAATGTTTCACAAACCCCTGCTCAAGTCAGCTTTATCAACAGAAAGTAAAAGACTTAGAGGAAAACCTGCAAAACTCAGTTTGAGTTACTCCAAGTAAGAACCTAAGGAAGATAACAAAATGTGGTGTTCATCCAGTGAGCCAAGCATTTATTAATATGCCAGCAACTGCTCTGGGTGCTGGCTCCATTCACGAATAAAGAACACTGCTGGACACAATGATGATAATAACTAACATATGTATAAGTCAGAACAAAGCTTAATAAAGTTCATTTGGTGAATGCCTGAAACATCCTCTGTGAGTTTAGTTCTATAGTGAGTTTGGTAAAATAAAATAAAGTAAAATAAAATAAAATAAGATTTAAACTGACAATGTCTTAAATTCTGCAAATCAAATGTTGGGTAGTATAAGACATTTGGGTCTTCAATTCATGTATCTTCCAAAAGCAGGTCTCCATCAAACACTGAGCAATGCAACATTACAAGACATGTGACTGTCATGTTGAGTTGCTGTAATGGACAAGGGTAGTTCTCCATGCCTTAGAGTGTTAGTTCAAAGTTGAGTGTTAGGCTATTTTTTAAGGATGGGATTTTATAGATTCCTATCATTGGGACAGTCAAGTTCAAACGTTCCTAGTCTCTTTACATACTGACAGTACTTAGCAGAAGATACTACTGATGAACAAGTTTGCCCAACTAGCTGTGCTTTCTAAACAAGTAAATGAAATTAGTTTCCCAGGTATTAAAGCCTTCCTTTCTTGAGATAATATATTAGACAGAAACTTCAGGAGCAAAAAAAAAAAAAAATGACAATGATAACTAAACTAATGGAATACCTGATAAACATTTCAAAGAGCACACTGGACAGTGTAAATTAAATCCATGATGTGATATGCACATACAGACTAGGTAAAATGTGCAATGCACAAAAGGCCCACTGTTCATAAAGATGTTTATGGAAGACTTCCATTCACTGCATGTAGAAGGATGAAGCTGTAACCAACTTTGAGGGAAGATACCAACTACTAAACCAAATCTAACAACTGAACTCAGCACACACCACTAAGCTCTCCACACTTACTAAAAGATATATTCAGGAATATACATATCAGTCCACTTCATAAGAGACAAATATTGAAAACAACCCAAGTATCCATCAAGAATGGAACAAATAAATGGATCATGCTATTCCTCAGAAGTAATTCACCTCAGAACAATGAGAGTAAACAAATTTGCTACTCGTGAACCCAGACTGAATCTCCCAAACATAGCATCCAACAAGAACAGTCAGACCGCCACGCACATGCCGCATGGCTCCTCATGGAAAACTGAGTAACAGGTAAAGTAACCTACAGCCTCAGGAGTGAGAAGGTAATGCTGAAGGGACAGTGGCTAACAGTGGAGGGGACGAGAGCCTTGGAGGCTTCCATTGACCTGCATCCAGATGTGAGTGCCTGTCCCAGAGGTGGATTCACTCAAATATTGTCGAGCTGTTCAATGATGCTTTATAATGGCATTTGAGATATTCTGACTACATATTGTACCTCAATCAAAACTTAAATAGGTGAGGCTGATGAAAGGAGTAAGGGGAAAAAGGAAAGAAGAAGAGGGGGGCACTGCCATACATGACACTATCAAATCTTAAGCTCTATGCTTTACTTCCGTTTATGGCCTTTGGGTCTCCTCTTCCTTTACCAACGGGCTGTCCACTCAGCCCGCTCAGCATCTGCTATGTACCTACCAATCCCAGTCCATTTCTATCTTCTGTTTCCTTGTTTACTGTTGACTGTGATATTAGAGCTCTTACAACCATCATAACTCAAATGTCAAATGTGCTTCCTATACAAAGACTCTAAGAGATCTCCTGAGTGACGGGAGTCCTCTTCTATATATGTCTTCGTCTCTCTGCTGCTCCAAGCCTTTCTTTCCAGAGAACATGTGAAATAGATGGCTATATAACTAGATCCCAGCAATCATTAGGAGGTATCCTAGGCAAAGCTTCATGTACTTGACTTCTGTGTGAATTCTGCATGAAAATAAACTTAGCCCTCAAGACTGAAGTTACAACTGAAAACACCCAAACTGAGAATTAAGCAGGGCAACACCTTCAGCTCTGTAGCATCTCAAACCTCAGGCCCTGAAGCAAGTGGGCGCTGCTGATGGGCAGCACAGCCTAGGGGTGATGAAGATCACATTAAACGGGATGAACTTTCATCTATTTTACCCTCTTCCTGTGTGACTGAAATAACACCCATCCTCTTCACCATTGCCCTTCAATGAAGATGAAACAGTGGTCTGCAGATAGACTGTGAATTCTAGCCTCCACCAATAACTTCTCAGGGTGTTTTTTAAAAGTTCTCTGTCTTGGTTTTTTGAGTCTCCCAGCTAAGTATAAAAACCTCTTCCATCTGCTTGATTTTCAGGGAAGAAGACTGCATTTTGGCTCCCACAAACAACACATGAATAACGGTTTCACCATAACTGTTGTTACTATTTCCACTGCCATCCGTTTTCAATACAGCTCCTAATTCAGGGGCAACAAAGACATTATTACTAAGGAGTATACCCCTGTGCGCTTCCTGTTGAAGACTGGAGGAAGCGTTTTTCCCTCTCCCATCTCACAGCAGGTAAATAAAGGCATGGCCATTCACACTCTCATCTTCCTTTGGGGCCTTGCCAACTGCCTTGGCACTCTCTGCTGAGGCCAGAGAAATGCAGTACAAGGCATAGCCTCGGAGCCATTGTGATAGTAGTCAGTGTGGCCGAAGATAAAATAAAATAAGCCACCTCTGAATTTCTGTGGTTTTGTGTGTGACTATGCAGATTAGACAGCGCTGTGTGAAAAAGTATCCACATATCCACATCTATGGCTGGAAAAATAGCTAAGCACGTGCAGTGGTGGGTACATGAAATGCCTTCAAGTTAGGACCCAAGCATCTATGACCAAAATGTACCAAGTGTCTGAACATTGGGAGTTAGGCAAATAATATTTGTATCCAACGTACCCCTGACCTTATATCAAAGAAACAGAATTTATCCCCTAAAATACCTATATGCAAGAGTCGTAGTATACAGTTTGGTAAAGTCCTATTTGGTTCCTGGGTCTTCTCTAGCTGTTCATTTTTGCTAAAGGGCCCCATTAAAAACAAATTTCATGAGTCTTCAAGTTGTCCTTAAAAAAGCAACATCAAATAAGATAAGTGGTCTGTTTACAGCTTCCTCGGGCCAATCAGTCATGTACCCTGATCTCTTCCGTTTTGAAATGAGAAAAACAAACAAACAAACAAACTTGGAAACCTTAATCATCTTCCACTTGTTCATTCCAACCCAGACTTGACTATGCATCAAATCCAGACTTAAGCCTTTATTCCTAGTTTAAAAGGAACATGAGGGAACAAGCTGACAGAGTATCCTGGCCACACTTCTGCAGCAGTGCATTCTCCCAGGACTGGCTCCCCTAACAATAGCAGTCCTCATGGACTGCAGCGCCCTCAAAGGCAGGCAGGGAAACCTGATTACCTACAGTGATTCACCACTGTGTTTCCTTCCTTAAGTGCTGTTTTCCTTTAAGCTGTGAGCTAGAGACTATCGTGCATGTTATCAGAACAAGAGATCAGAATCTTCAAATTGCACTTGCCAGAGCTCAGTGAAAAATGAGATTACCACCAGGGTGTGCTGGGAGATGTCCCAAAGGTTGCCTGGCTTCCAACACGTTTTTGTTTTTTTGGTTTTTTTTTTTGTTCCTCCACTACAGTTGCCTGTCTTCCTTTTATACAGTATCTCTGTAAATCCAAATGTCTTCGTGTAAAATGATGGCACTTGTTGTCATACACTGCGAGTTCTCTTATGTTGACAAAGTGAACCAAAAGGAACACATCAGCAAATTGAGCGTACTTCTGGCCACCTGAAAAGCGCACCTGCCTTGCATGTCTTCAAAAATAGCCCTCAACCAGATAATGATACTGACATTTTCATGCTGTAAGACAGAAAGGGATGAGGCTTTCTGCTTTCTCAAATATCCTGGCACTACCAAAATATCCCATTTTCTGTCTCTCACCCCATTCATATATGTGCCCTATACCTCAAGAATCCATAGCAGAAGTTTCCTATCCTACCTAGGTATGGGAGTTTTGTACCATCTCACCTATACCTGGAGATATGGTAAAAACTATTAAATTTCACCATTTAATGTGAGAGATCAGAATCCTGTTTAGATTTAACTTTAAAATGAAAGTAAAAGTTTTTCTCTTCTATGAAAGCTTTACAAAGCAAGCACGCTTCCTTTGAATGAAGTACAAATAGCCCCAGTCTAAGGTACAATAATGACTGGAAAGTATTTCGCTAATGTGACAAACACAAGGACCAGGGTTCTTAGAAACATTTTTTTAAGTCTTTGAGCCGCCGAGCACAGGACTGGCTGCCAGAGAGAATCTCTTCAAATCACAGTGAGAATAGGCACTAGTGAGCAATACACACTTCCATTCAGATAATATCGCAACCCTAAGTCCCTGATTAAGAAAGGGAAGTTCGATGCAGCGCGCCTTAAGAAAGAGCCTTTCCAGGATTCGAGACTGTGTTATTGCAGCCCAGCGTCGGGGAGTTCTCACCCAGAGCAAGTCTGTCTAGCACTGAAGTGAAAAGGGAGAGAGAAGTTAAGTGGCAAGGGGAAGAGAAAGGTGCTTTGAGCACTTGAACTTCAGACTGGAAGAACTTGCTGCAGGCAATCTTGCTGAGAAGGTGGGGCCTCCAGGAGTGGAGAAAGGCAAAGCTACACCTTTACGGGGAACCGAGAAGGGCTCTACTTGCTAGAGCCGAGGCAGAAATGCTTTCTTGGCGTTTCCCAAGTTGAGGGGTTTTCTTTTCCCCTTTTGTTCTCGGAGAACTTTCCTCTTTGTGGAGCCCGCTGCAGTTAGCTGCTGTCGCTCAGTGGCAGTTCTTAACAGACTGGCAAAGGCTGAGGGCAATGCACTTAAGAAAGGAATCACCTGTCCTTGCCAAGATGCACATGCTGCCCAGTACCTGAGAGAGAGAGCTCCGCGGTCGCCAGCCCACAGAAATCCCCCCACCCCCTTGCAAATAAATGTGTGCCGCTTGCAGAGAATCTGCCTGACTCACCCCCGCCTCCGGCGTGCCAGGGAGAGATGCAAGTGCCCAGTCCTGGAGCGGACAGTGAAGTAGGGACCACGGCCTCGATGGCACTATTGCCCCAACCTCCAGAGCTTAAGGATCTGGAGGTGTGTCCCCCCTCAAGTAGGTTCCCAGCCACACCGCGACCACCCGGGCTCAAGGAAACACAGTGTCACTGCTCTTGAGCCCAGCCCGGGCGTCTACTGGCCCCACAGTCGTGGCAACAACGCCCGGTTACGTGCAGGCGGCTATGCAGTAGGGGTAAAACAGAACCACCCAAAGTCGTCATCTGAACGCTTAGACGGAATAAAAAGTACTTTTCCGCAGCAACAGCAGCGGTGTCCACACTTCTCCGGCACCCAGCCCAGGGGATGCCCGGCCCGCCACTGACCTCTCTCTCTCTCTCTCTCTCTCTCTCTCTCTCTCTCTCTCTCTCTCTCTCTCTCTCTCTCTCTCTCTCTCTCTCTCTCTCTCTGCGTCCCTCCCTGGACGCACCGAGGCCGCCCGCGCGCCCTGCGGGACTGCCACCCAGTGCCCACCCCGCGGGCGAGACATGGGGACGTGGCCGACCCTCCCTGCCACCGCTTGGGCCACTCACCTCCTGGGGTCGGGCTTCCGTCGCTCCTCCAGCTTGGCGACCGAGTGTGAGGCTGCAGCGGCCGCCGCCGCCGCTGCCGCCGCCGCTTTCGCCGCCACCTCGGCCGCCGCCGCCACCTAAGCTCTGCCCCGCGCGCCGCCGGGGCTGGGAGGCGGGGGAGCGCGGGGACCCGGGCGGCGTGGGCTGGGAAGTTGACGCGGCCGGTTGCAGAGCGCGCGGGGCAGCGGTCGCAACTTTGGCGCCGGGTGGGTGGCTGCGCACTGTGCGTCGGGGAGGCGGCTGAGGGGCGAGGGTGGCCGCGGGAGGGTCGGCCCCGCGGGGAGGGATCGGCGACGCGGAGCGGAGGTGCCGGCCTCGGGGAGGGGACGGCGGCGGCGGGGCGGCTCCGCTCTACTCTGCCTCCCGCAGTTCCCGCGTGTGCGCCCGGCTCTCTGTGTGGCTGCCGGGAACCGACGCTGCAGCCGAGGCCGGGCTCGGGGATGGGCTAGGCGGCCGAAGCTGTGCGGCGAGCGCGAGCCCGCGATCCATATTTAAAGCGGCGAGTGGCCACGGCCGGCCCCCTGCCCTGCCCTCGCTCGCGCCCGCCCGGCCCCCTCGGCTCCCGGCCGCCGCTCGGCGTCAGCCGCCCGGGCTTCGGCGGAGGGGAGGGGCCTCTGGCTGCGCCGCCCTCGCCGGGGGCTCAGCACGCTGCGCCCTCCCGGGGCTGGAGGGGGCATCTGGCCCCCCGACCCCGCAGTCTCGCCTTGCCAGGCTTCTCGCACCCAGAGATAGATTCAACTTTTCACCCAGCTGACCTCAGTCCCCCCCACATGGGAAGAACCTGAAGTTGCCTGCGATTTTCCCCAGCCCAGATCATTCCGGATGCTACTCTACAAAACTTGGCATGTGTTGGTAAAGAAAGTGTTGTCAGCGCCCATGTCAAGTCACCAGTCATCTTTTTTGACAAAGAATGTCTGGGGGACACAGGAGTGTCATTGGTGGCTTATGTCTGAATTAAGGAAACACCCTCAGCCATCTAACATTTGCAAAATGATCTTTCATATTTACTATGCTGTTGAAACTAATTAAATACCCCCTTGCCAAGCAAATCACAATTATGTCAATAGCCCAGTACTGCTGCCATCAGTCCTTTAGGGTGTGAGCAGTTGCCAACACAGACCCCATCTAATGTTCTGAAAACTCCTGCAGAGTGGCCATTTAATGGGCTTATGCCACATATCATATGGTGCGAGCATGTCTGTGTTTCCTGTTCATGCATTTTGTATGTGAAAGTCACTGTTGAGACTCCACACAGCCACCCAAACACATAAGCCCGGGAGAAGTCATCTCACATACTAACTCTTGCTTCCAACACTTCTAACATAGGTTAATAAGATGCCTGAGAAGGGGGACTTTGGGTGTAGAGGTGAAATAGATTAATAGTAGAATCACTTTTTTTCCTTTCCTTTCCTTTCCTTTCCTTTCCTTTCCTTTCCTTTCCTTTCCTTTCCTTTCCTTCAGTATCTAGAACTAGAGAAGATACATGGTGTCCCCCTGGAGTTGGAGAAGCAGATACCGAGGTTGTGTTTGGGGAAAGCTGGTGTGTATAAAACCCTTACTCAACACTCAGCAAGCACTGGGAACCACCCCAAGTTGCCTAATGTCTGAAATTAAAATGCACTAATGTCATGTGTTTGGCTGTTGTCATTTCTGGCTTACGTTCATGTTCACACATTCTACAAAACCTACAGCAGCGATAGGGGCAATTGAGAAGTGAAGGTGGAACAAGACATGATCTTTAAATCCCCTCCCCCCAGCAATTGTATTTTGTCTCTAGGCTAATGTTTAAAGTAACTGTCACTCCTAAACACACAGCAAGAATCAGCAACCCCAAAGCTCATGAGCAAAAAAAAAGAATCACTTTTGTATTAAGAATTTGCCACTGCTGATCAGCAGTTTTTCACGCTGTGGATTATGTATTTCAACATAGCTGGCAATTTCTCATTATAGTCGTGAACCAGCCATGAATAGTCAGCTTTAGTGACTGTCTGAGAAAGGAAAAGTCCAAGAAACACATTTCCCATGTGCTTGGCTGCAAATTACGTCAAAATACCCTTCATGCAAATTGATAGGTAACCCCTGGAGGCACCTTATTATCAAGATTGGCAAGAATTTGCCCTGTAAGGGGGTACAGAGCTGGTGAGCAGGGTGGGGGTGGGAGGCGAGAATGAGTACTGTGGAGCAAAATTTGGTATGTGTCTTAAATTAATGAGAAAAGAATTGGCCTTGGCTGACAGCCTGCTAGCCCTGTTATCACTCTCCACTTGGTGTTTGCGATCCCACAATTAAAAAGGCATGTTCCATTTCCTTTCCTATTGATTACTGTCCAGTAATAGAGATTCATGTGCTTTCCTTGGAAAGGTCATGATTAACTTTTTGTTAACTCTGTGTGTGGTCGGTCACCTTTGCTTTTGCCATTCCAAGCAAGGACAATAAATACTGAGTGTCTTGTTTTTGTTTTTGTCCCCCCCCCCCCAACTTGTCCTAACATATGCCCTATCACCTTTGATTCTTATAAACACAGAGAAAGATTAATTTGCTCTTTTTCTCCTATGGATCATAAAGTTTGAGGATGAAAAGAACAAACAGAAAAGTCTGGGTGTGGTAGAGCATACCTGTAATTCAACATGAAAGAAGGGTTTCAGGCCAGCCTGGGCTACAGAGTGAGTTCAAAGTCAGCCTGGAATATATTGTAAGACTTGTCTCAATAAAACAACACAATAAAGGAAGTAAGGGGTCCTGGGCTTTAGCTCAATAGTAGAATGCCTGCATAACAGGAGCAAGGTCTGGGTTGAATATCCAGGGGGAAAAAAAAGAAAGAAAGAAAAGATTGGTGGAATTACTATAATCCTAACTGGTAATGGCTTGTTTGGCTTTTGACCAATAGTTCTCTGTGCTTTATAGCCTTCTGAACTACTTACCCATTTACTATTTAGTTTATTAATCAAGTTTCTTTCCCACCTATGGTCCTAGTAGAGACACAGAGAAAACTTCCT
Organism: Mus caroli; assembly: GCF_978045245.1. NCBI lineage: Eukaryota > Metazoa > Chordata > Mammalia > Rodentia > Muridae > Mus > Mus caroli. Next base: position 92,600,996 of record NW_028227259.1, on the reverse strand, counting down.
GCAGGAAGCTTTGTTAGAATGACAAGCACCATCTAGTGGCGGCAGGTGATGAAACCTCCTGCCTCAGACAACACAGATAAAAAGTTTCCGAGGCCCTAGCCCTGGGCTCATCAATGTACAAGCATCAAAGGAGAGCATGATACATACCAACATTACTCAACTAGTAGGCTTGCTGTTAATCGTGGAGTGGAAGTAGGCCACGGAGCTGTCCTGCAGATACGATTATCACAGTAGAATTTTTCTCAGTCTTTGTGTAATTTTGACTAAGTCCCAAAGACTTCTGTATTTAAGTTGCTTTTATTTCATAAAATATTTTTTTTAAAAAGTGGTGCTTGCTGCTACTTAGTCACTAGACAGTAGAACCTATAAGCACATTTTATTAGAATCTTTTCATTATTTTATCAGGACAGAAAAGTAGCAGTATCATTGAATTTATCCCGAAGTTATAAAAATAAATGTAACATTCAGACAAATCTCATAAGGGACCTGTACTGCCTGGTTTTATGTGTCAATTTGACACAAGCTAGAGTCATCAGAAAGAAAGGAGTCTCAGTGGAGGAAATACCTCCATGAGATCCTGCTGTAAGACATTTAGTCATCTCAGTAGGGATCAGTGGAGGCAGGCCTAGCGGGTGGTGGGTCCTGAGTTCTATAAGAAGGCAGGTTTAGCAAGCCACAGGAAGCAGGCCAGTAAGTAGCACCCCTTCGTGGCCTCTGCATTAGCTCTTGCCTCCAAGTTCCACCCTGCTTGCATTCCTGTCCTGACTTCCTTCTGTGATCTGGAAGTGGAAGTGGAATAAACAGTTTCCTCCTCAACTTGCTTTTTTAGTCTTGGTGTTTCATTTCAGTAAAAGAAACCCTGGCCCTAACTAAGACAAGACCTAAACAGAAATGAGGTAATGGATACACTGTATCTTGTTGCCTACAGAAGTTAAGGGCTGATAAAAAAAAAAAAAAAAGTGTTCCTGCATTTGGAGTTCTTTTTAAATAGGCCACTCATTTGTACAAGTTTGACAAGTATTTTGTTACACGGTTTTCTTTGTGCTGATATTTGTTTTGACTTGGAGCTGTTTTGCTAGTAAACACTATTGCAACAAAGATTCATTGACGTTGCTATTTCTATGTCAATGTAGCCACCTCCTGAACTGAGAGCAAGAAACTTGGGCTTTTCCTTCTGGTTCTGCAACTAGTCTGGTATAAACCTGAAGGGGTGTGGTCAGAGGATGAGGGGAAGGGAGAAAGAGGGGGGAGAGAGAGAGAGAGAGAGAGAGAGAGAGAGAGAGAGAGAGAGAGAGATTTGATGATCTTCCATTTTTCTTTTACTTGGACTCAAGAAAGTTCATATCCAGTGTGACAAATTTCTGAATAAATTCAACTAAACTAGATTTATAATCTACATTCCCTTCTACAAACCTTGGGTTTAAAAATAGCTGCAGCCACTTTTTATGGGGCAAGGAGGAAGGTGAAGATGGTTTTTGCAAACTGTCAGGATGGCATGAGCTGGGGAAAATAATTTTATTTGGTTAAACATGTGCCATAAGGCACCTTACAGCTTTAACGGATAATCTGTAGACCACGTCCAACTGTCAGTTCTAGAACACATGCCTAAAGTCAAATATTACAAGAGACTCTGAGTGCTAACAATAGGATACCACCTCTGTTAAGGAAGGCAAGACACTCAGCCTTTCTTAGCTTTGTTTCTCTTAGCAGTAAAATTAAAGAATATAAATTACCCAAAGCATAGTAACTCCGTTAGGGAATACCAGAATGGCTTCCTCTGGTGAGATTGGAACAATATGGTGATAGAGAACTATGCAAATCTTTCAGAATGCTATTAGCACATTTGTCATTGGGTACTGTTTGGTAACCTTAGGCGAATCTTCCAGCCTCTCCCTCCTACAGGGATCCTGTCATAGATCAGACTAACACAGGACAGAGGGCTCTCTGTTTAGGGGAGAAGAAAAACACTTGAAACAAGCTTCCAAACCTATAGCTGTGATTAAAGATTATTTGTTCTTCGGTAACACCAGAAAGAATTATGTCAGATTTCTCTGCCAAGTGGATCCTGATAGTGTGTGTGTGTGTGTGTGTGTGTGTGTGTGTGTGTGTGTGTGTTCATCTCAGCCTCGTCTCAGACACACAGGTGCTTGTCCTTTGTCTCCAGCTGGCCTCCCACCTCCTTAAGAGATGAATAAACCCATAAGGCAGGCTTCTTCAAAGCGGCCCTTCCCTTTCTGCCTGTGGCAGCTGTTCCTGCACTCAGGCGGGTCCCCCTGCAGGCTGACCCACCACTAGCTAGAACTGGTCCCAACTCATTTACATCCCTTTCCGGTATCTAACTGCACTACAACTTCATATCTGCCCGATGTACATGTTGCAAATGCTGCAAGATGAAAATGTGAATATTAACATTGCTTCCCAGGAAAGAATATTCTGAGAAAATTTGTCTTATGGTGTCCAGTTTGGTGCTCCTGACCAGAGACTATTTAACTCTCTGACACAGCACAGGTCACCCACACAAGTAGTAAGTGTACCTGTGTGTGTGTGTGTGTGTGTGTGTGTGTGTGTGTGTGTGTGTGTGAATCCTCAGGCATCATCCACCGTTTTCGTTTGGAACAGTGTCTCTCACTGGCTGGAAGCTCATCAGCTAGAATAGACTGGAAAGCCAGCGAACCCCATAAACTCACCTGTCTCCACCTCCCCAAAGCCCCAGTGGAATTACAAACACACACCAGTATTCTCAGCTTTTTTCTTTTTTTTTTTTTTTTTTTTAATTCCGCTTCTTCTTTGGCTCAAAGTTAAGTGGTCTTGTTTGCACGGTGAGCACTTTACCAACTAAGCTATTTCCTCAGCGCAACCAATATTTATTATGGACCGGTTAACTTTTTATCAAAGGCTCTTGTAAAAGCTGGAAGCAGAGTCCCTGCTTGGTGAGGCAGACTAGTGAACACTCAAGATAACTTCCAGGCTGGGGAGATGGCTCAGCGGCTAAGAGCACTGACTGCTCTTCAGAGGTCCTGAGTTCAATTCCTAGCAACCACATGGTGGCTCAAGATAACTTCCATCATATTAGAGTGCTAAATGCTGTAAAGTCATAGATGGGAGTTCTGTTGATACAGGGCCTTGCCACCTCTGGTTTCAGTCCCTGGTTAACCTGGTCATCCGTCTGTAATTAAAAAAAAAAAAATCACTGTCTTTCTTTACCATATGTGGAACACAGGGAAGCAGTAATCCTTTGGCTCTAAGAAAAGAAGATATTAAGGAGTACAGAAGACAAGGGAGGTGAACACAACAGGGGCAGCCTGCTAAGAATGATGCTACTCATGGAACTCAACAAGATGTATAGCATTGCAATGTCGAACCGCAACTGCACAGGACACATGGCAGGAACTTATAAAATAAACGCTTCCACTCTTTTTCACTTAGCACATTAAAAATACTCCTACCTTGCCACGACGCGTCTTTATGAATAAAATATTTCACAGACTACGATATCTTTAAGACAGCATTCTTCTCACACTGTCAATTTTAGACTACATCAATATATTTATTTGTATGTGCACAAAATGTATATGGTGAAGGAAAAAAGGAGCCGATGAAATCCACTTTTGCCTCCAGGGAAAGGAGTTCGATAAGGAAGGGGTATGAGAGGAAGCCTTTTCATTGAATGGCTTGTGCTTTGAAGGAGTTTTAACTACATGAGCAGGTTGCTGATTTTTAACATAAGTTGGAATTGAAAATATGTAAATAAACCCACTTATATGCCTAAGAGTATTTCTATATGAATGAGTATATGCTTTAATGGGTACCCAGATGATAAACAAAATGTGGCACAATAGACCTGGGTCCCCCCAATGACGGTGCTGTTTTGGGCTCCAGTCACATCAGGGTGGGGACAAAAAGATCTTCAGAGGGATATTTTTTGTGTCTGCAAATAAACTATAAAATTTTAAAGTCAAATTTATCAAGCGCCTTGCCGTACTTCTGGTTAGAGCAATCTCGTTTGAAAAAAAGTGTTCTTTTCTCCATTATTAAAGCAATGAAGTTTCATTGCTTTGAAAGAAAAACTTGAAGTGATAGAATAGTGATTTAAAAGTACCTTTCTCAGAGAAAACCACTAGTATTTTTATACATTTTCTTTGCATAATTTACATTTGCGGTTTCCAGCTGATTGATCATATTACATTTTTTTTTAAATGGTGTGGCTTTGAGACAAATTCTGTCTGAGGGCAGTCTCAGCATATAGTACAAGCTTCAGGAAGCAAGGGGGTATATCTGGTAGCCCATCTTCCTGATTCACTGAACACTGCTCGACACTTACTTCAGGGTTCCAGGCTTGACCCACTGTTGATGAACACTCAGAGACTGGGTTCTTGGTTGACAGCAGTGACTATCTGGCAACAAAAATCTCAGTGGCCCCACAAACAATAATAGTAATCGCTCAAAGCTGGAACTGCATCCTAAGGCTGCTCAATAAGTTAGCTTATGTAATCTTCTAATTCTAACATTGTTGGTAGTGACACCACTCCTCTCCTGAGAAGCAGCTCTGTGGCTTTCCAAACCAAACCCTAGTTTATGGTCAGCTCTTGTCACACTTCCTTGAACTCTGAGCAAGCTTGCAGTGGGAGTTGCTCTTTCTCTGGGAACTTAACCACCTGACCCAGAGGAGTCAGCTAATTGTTGGAGAAATCCACACAAGGGCCACCGCTAAATCGCATCCAATTCTCAGACTCAGCCGGACCTGCCAGAGCACGCACAGCCCCACATCAACCTCTGCATGCATTTCTGAACACTCCATTTTGCAAATGCAGAGGTTCCACATTTGGAAATGATGCTGTGTCTTGGTTTTATTTTCTTGTTTAAGGTAACTGCAGGCCAGCCATGGTGCACTTACCCAGCCAACTTAAGAGATTCGCTACGTTTGAGGTCAGCCGGGGCTACTTCTAGACCAGCCAAGGATACATAATGAGACCCTATCTCCAAAAACCAAAACAAAAATGAGATTATGTTTTATCATGAATAATTATAGTGAGATCTTCTGTGGTGCTTGCTTCTCATTTCAATTATACCTATGCACCTTCTTTCCACCCTCCTTCCACTGGGGTGCATGGTGGGATGTACAAACTGTCTGAAAGCCATCACTATGGATTGGTTAGGCCACAGTGTTTGCTTGTACTATGACTTTCAACCCTCTGACTTTTTATTTTAAAAGAGATAGAGATGATCGTCTTTTTCATTTTAAAACAGAAAGCAAAGATCATCTTCTGGGTATTGGTGTGGCAGGGCAGTGTTTGTTATTGATGTGATATCCTGGTGCTGAGCCTGGGCCTAGAGAGATTAACACTATATTTAAGTGTTTATCCATTTAAAAAAAAATAATATCTCCCCCTAAATCACACAGATATTAGTGATCAATTTCAGCATGTGTCCTTCCAGTGAGCAATTCTTGTTTCAACTTTAAAGAGGTAGCATTGATGAAAATGTATCAGAATATGTAGCATTATCCAGAAAGTGGAATAGGGGGAATTTGCTCAAATTCTCTTTCTCCTGTGAGGTTTGTTTCTGAGTGCTGAAGCAATGTGCTTTGATCCTTTGAGGGACATAATCAATCCTCCTTCTCAGAGTTCCTATTTCTTCATGCATTTAGTATGTATTGGAACCAATAGCCTAGTACTCTAGAGCAGGGGAAGTATTCATGAACTTAGAAGGAGGAAGAGGGAGAAGGGGAAAGGAAAGAGGGGGAGGAGGGAGATGGAGAGGAGGAGAGGAGGAGGAAGAGGAGGAGGTGGGAGAGGAGGAAGAAGAGGAGGAGGAGGAGAAAAAGGAGGAAGAAAGGGAGGGACAGAGGAAGAGAGAAAGGCAGGGGAGAGAGAATAGAATATAGCAGGAGTTTTTGTTGGACAGTTTTCTCTGCCCAGTAAGGGACATTCAAATTCTATGACTATTTCTTTGCTTTAAAGTGTTACTTACTGGCTGTTTCCGTAAGTCTTCATCCGTGCTGGCAAGAATAAAAGACTTAGAGGAGCAGCTGTTCAGAGCTTCCCAGACACTGTAGTTCCCATTTGGAGTAAAAAGCAAAGTAATCAAGAAGGTGATATTTCAGAGAATCTCCCAGAAAATATTTCATACAAGGTGCTGTGAAACTGTCCTAACAAACCGATAGATCATCATTCAGACTATGGAAACAGGCCAGGATAATACTAAAATAATTAGCCCAATAAATCCAATGTTACAATCAATAATTGCCACTCTTGTCACCTACTCCTAATCTTCGTAGAAACTGTGGGACAAGATTTTTTTTTTAAATCCTTGTAGTCTACCACTGAAGAGATGGGCTCAGAAATATGACATGACCTTCCAAAGGCTCTGTTGAGGTTAAGATCTCGCCCCACTTGGATCAACAAAACAAAACAAACAGGAAAGTTCCACTGGTACTTCACCAGCCATTGAAAGAATACTAAGTTACTTTGCTTAGATTTAGTAGCTTTCTATGACCAGGCTTCAACCAACTGAGTCGCCCCAGATCCCAAAGGCAGCTCAGCCTACCTCTTAATCACGCCATTGACCTTCCTGGACCCTTTCTCAGACCATGCGTGCTAATGGAAATGCTTCTGTCTCCTCCACTCCAAGGGCTACCCACTGAAAGCCTGACTTGTAAACCCCCAGTTCAAATGCTGTTTCAACTGTATCATCTTCATCATTAGGTCAGCCCTGTGATGGCTAATCATTATTATCAAGTTGATGCGATTCAGAATCACCATGGAAATGAACATCCAGGCCCAACCCTGAGTGGTTTTCTAGATTAAGTTAATTGAAGTGGGAACATCCACACTAAAAGTAGGTTGCACCATCTTATGGGTTAGGGTCTTAGACTAAAAAAAAAACAAACAAACAGAGAAACAGAGCCAGGCATAAGCTTTCATCTCCTCTGCTTCCTGCCTTTGGATGACAAAGAGCAGCCACCTCACATTCCGGCCACCATGATGTCCTGGCCATGGTGAACTGTACGCTCCATCTGTGAGGAAAAAAAAAAAAAAAACCTTCCTTCCTTGTAGGGTTTTTGTCATGACAGTAAAAACTGTAACCAGTCAAGTATTAAGTTTTCTCTCGAGTGTTCCCTGTCAGTGGCAGCAAGGGGCCATCAGAGGCAGCGGCCACGGCTAGAGGCGGCAGGGCGGAGCTAACATCTACCTTCTGGAGAGCTGACAGCACCAATGGTTTATTTATTATGTATACAATATTCTGCCTGCATGTATGCCTGCAAGCGGGTACCAGAACTCATTATAGATGGTTGTGAGCCACCATGTAGTTGCTGGGGATTGAATCCAGGACCTGTGGAAGAGCAGCCAGTGCTCTTAACCTCTGAGCCATCTCTCCAGCCCCTTAAATGTTCCATTTTAAATAAATCTAAAGAACTAAAGGAAAATATGAAAAGCAAAAAAACAAAACCAGCCTTTGAAAAGAGCTCATCAGCATATGTTAGACAAGACAAATGAGAACCACACACATGCTCTGGAGCTGAAGCTGTCACTAGTGGAGATGGACAGCATCTCGCAAGAACCAGCAAACTTGAGAACAGGCAAGTGGAGCACATCCCACCTGAGAATCAGAAAGAAGAATGAATGGGAAGGAGCCAGATCTCAGAGACAAGCAGAAGCCAAGTGAATCAACCCACATATGGTGGGTATTCTAGTCTAGAAAGAAAAGAGAAAATTAGTAGCTAGAGACTTTCCAGACTTGATGAAAAATGATCTAAATATCTAAGTAACTCAGTGAACTACAACTAGGATCAGTTCCGAGAACCACTCAGGTGCATCGTAGTTAAAACTGTGAGATAAAATGTGCTAACCCAGCATGAAAAAGGGGCCATCGATAAGTTCAATCCCTCTTTTCCCATAAGCCAAGGTGACTAGAAGGTAAGCATGTCTTGTGAGGAAAAACGTTCAGCTGTGACTACCCCATTGCCTGAGTTGATGGACTGGACCTTCCAACTTTAGAAATGTTAGTTAATATTCTGAATAACAACTGGTCAAACTCCTTTTCATTTTTTGTGGTGCTAGGACTTGAACCCAAGGCCTTGTGTATGGCAGGCAAACTTTTTAGCACAGAGCTACATTTCTAGCCTTCTTATTATGTTGTTGTTGTTGTTAGACAGAGTCTCATGTAACTTGGACTGGCCTCCAAATCAATATGTAGCCTACTATGACCTCGAGATCTTTTGCTTATATTTTTTAATATAGATGAATGTTTTGCCAGCATTTACAGCAAATCTTTTATATTCAGTGCTCATGGAAGCCAGAAGAGGACATCACAAGACTGAAACTGGCATTACAAATGGTTTCACACTGCCATGTGGGTGTGGGAACCAAACCCTGGTCAAAGGACCAAGTGCATGATATATTTTTTTCTTTTCTGATTTAAGTTTTGTTGCATTATGATGAGAAAATATACATAATTTCGATATATCTGAATTTGTTAACATTTAAAAACATATTTTGAGTAAATAGACTTAGATCACATTCTCCTTTCCTTTTTGTACCCCAACTCCTCCTGGAGAAACCCGCCCCTTCAAAACCTGCAATACCTTTTGTTTTTTATGATATTCTTTAAAATTTATAAAATATTGTAACAATAGAAATGAGTATTATAACCCTATAGGTGGAACAACATTATGAACTAACCAGTACCCCGGAGCTCTTGTCTCTAGCTGCATATGTATCAGAAGATGGCCTAGTCGGCCATCACTGGAAAGAGAGGCCCATTGGACTTGCAAACTTTATATGCCCCAGTACAGGGGAACGCCAGGGCCAAAAAGTGGGAGTGGGTGAGTAGGGGAGTGGGGGGAAGGGTATGGGGGACTTTTGGGATAGCATTGGAATGTAAATGAGGAAAATACCTAAAAAAAAATCCTTCCCCCCCCCAAAAAAAGAAAAAAAAGAAATGAGTATTATAAAAGTTGTTTGATATAAAACAACAGTAAATTGAACAGTCTTTGTCTACAGCAATACTGAAAATACATACATTTTTCTCAATATAAATTTTGAATAACTCCAAATATATGAAGAGTATGTTATTTTAAAATAATATATCACTATTTGCATCTTAAATGAACATAAATAGATTTTTAAAAAAGTTTTCTCTCTCTCCTCCCATGGAGAGCGTTTTGGATGTACCATGTTCCACTGTTACCCATACATTGAGGCTTTTAGTATACTGACCTCCCCCTTGACCCTCCCCCAAATAGTTGGTTGTAAAAATAAGACATGTGTCTTAAATATATATGTTGTTTGTATATTTTGTACAATCTCATACTTACAATGGGCTTTTTAAAAAGAGAATGAATCAGACCTACGATATGGCTCAAAGGATCAGGAGGCTTGCCACCCGATTATATAAGCATGGAGACCTGAGTTTGATCCCCAAGAGCCCATAAAAAGTGGAAGGAGAGAACTGACTCCACAAAATTGTCCTTTGCAATCCTCACACTGATGTGCTAATGGGCTGCTTCCATGTACATCTCACATGTGTGTGCTCACACATACAACAGCGTGGCAGTGATCATAAGTCATCTAAAAATCTAAAGTTTAAAAACTGAATAAATGAGACAATAAATACATGAGAGTCAAAGAAAAACAATTACAAGTTAAAGAGAGTAAGAACCCCCTAGAAAGAATGAGCCTAGAAAACACTGGATGTTTCTATTTTTCATAATCTTTGATACAAAACTCATCTTGTAAAAAGTTATAGAACTGGGTAAAATGTGGGGAAATATTTGTGGAGACTGAGCCGCACAATTCCATCTGTGCTGAACCATTTTGTGCTCGTTTATTCAATCAAATGTTTATGAAGTGCCTGTTCTCCTCAAGACCTGACAAGTGTTGAAGAACTAGACAAGACAGACAAGGCCACTGACTGGAGGGGACTTAAAATCTAGGGAAAAGAGACGGTAAGTAATAAACAAACATAAAGTAAGTTCATTCATATAAATCAGTAGAAAAATAAAGGAGAGACCATGAGAACTCCGAGATCGGTTAGTTCAGGTTCAGTGCTGCAGAAAGGCTTAATATGGCCACAGCTGCTTGAGTGAGGCAACCACATGGGGAGTTGTAGAGAAAGACATCCAGGCAGGTGGAACAGAAAATTCAAAGACACTTGAGGGCAGAAGAGAAAGGGACCGGTAACGGTGGAGCACAAGGATCAAGGGAGACTGGCAGTAACGTGGCATCCAGAAGAAGAGGGGTATGCCAGATCTCACAGGGCACTACCAACCCGGGAAGGAATTAGGATCTTATTACAGCATCGATAGAAAGCTACTGATAAATTGTAAACAAGGATGATGTGATCAAATGTAGGCATTGCAAAGTTTATTCTTAGAACTGAGTGGAGAATAGATTGGAGCAGAATGGCCTGCCTTGCAGAGCATTGTGGTCTGAATACCGACCCACAACAAAGCTCCTGCTAAGACTTACTGCCACTGCAGAAGGAGTAAGACGTCAAAGGAGTGATGATACTCAGTGGACTGGTGCGTTTATAAGACAAGTCTATCTATCTATCCATCCATCTATCCCTGTCTCTCCCTTCCCCGTACCCTTCCTCACCCTCTCCCTCTCTCCCTTCCTCCTCCCCTTTTGTGTAGTGGTACCACAAGAAAGTCCTCACCAGATGCCAGCAGCACATTGGTCTTGGACTTCCTGGCCTCCAGAGTTAGTGGTCAATAAATATCTGTTCATAATGAATTGTAGTCCTAAGAATTCTGATCAACACATGAAGAAAACTAAAACAAGCAATAAGCACTAGAGGATAGAAATGGATAGTTTTGAAAGAGATTTGGGCAAGAGAGTCAAGTGGTCTTATAGGCAGATTGGGTGTCAGTGTTGAAGAACATAAAAATAAAGTATTTATCTCTCCTAATTTTTGTTCATTTCCAGTCTGTTGACTCCTTTACTGGTCTTAAATGATCTAGTGATTTGGAGTTTGGCTTGTTCTCCTACCAGGATCCTACAGGACATAGCTAAGTTATTTATTTGAGAGCTCTTTCTTTCTTCATGTAGGCACTTGGGAGATATAAATGCACCTCTTAGGATTTCTTCCATTGTAACTCCTAGGTCTGGTATGCTGTGTTCCCATTCTCATAGGGTTTTGTAAAATTTAGGTCTTGGTTTATAGAATAACATATTCACCATTCATTTCTGCATTGTTTAATCTCCATGAAATTGTGTAAGTTTTACAGTTTCTTTTACTATGTGTTTGTAATCCACTGTGATCAGATAGACTATAAGGGGTTTGTCAAATTTTCCTGTGTTTGTAAAGATTTGCTTTATGCCCTAACATGTGATCTCTTTTGAAGAATGTTCCATGAGCTGTGGAGAAGAATGTTTTGGGGGATGAAACGTTCTGTAGATTCTGTTAAGTCCTCTTGATCTATGATGTCATTTAACATTACTATGTCTGTTTTTTTTTCTTTAATAGGGAAGACTTGTCAATTGCTAGGAGTGGAGTATCGACATCACCTACTGCTATTTATAAGGGTCACTTTATGGCTTTATAGATGATCCTATTTGTTTTATCAAGGTGGGTGCACCTGTGTTTAGGGCATATTTTTTAAATCATCTTTTCTTCAAGGATTGTTCCTTCAGTAAGAATGAAATGACCTTACCTCTTCTCACTAGTGTTGGTTTGAAGTCTATTTTGATAGGTATTTACAGCGACACCTGCATGCTTCCTATGTAGTTGGAACACACCTTCATATCCTCTACCCTAAGGTAGTATCTGTTTGTAGTGAGGTTCATTTCATGGAGGCAATAGACAGATGATCCTGCCTTTTAATCTAATCCACTAGTTTGTGTCTTTTAGTTGGGGAATTGATATCATTAATATTCAAAGCTATCTCTGATAGGCCTGTACTAATTCTTGCCATTTTGTTGAGTATACAGTGTTTGTACTTTTCCTCTTCCACTCTTGATTAGTCCAGTATGGTTTGTTCTTTACTGTGTCCTTATGACACAGTAATTTATTTTCTCTTCAGATTTGTTTTCTCTTCAGTCTGAAGGATTTTTTTTCAAGTGCTTTTCATAGAGCCGGCTCAGTGGTTATAAATTCCTCTAGCCTATTTTTATCTTGGAAATCTTTTTTTCCCTGAAATTCTGACAGCTTTGCTGGGTATAGTAGTCTGCCTTGACAGTTGTTGCCTTTTAGAACTTGAAACATTTCAAGTTCTAGTCAAGTTCTTGAAACATTTCAGTCTAGGCCCTCTTGGCCTTTACATTTTCATTTAAATAATACTGTGTCATCCTGATGAACCTACTTTACATGGGACTTGGTGGCTCTCTCTCGATATACTTTCTTTGTCCTGGGTATTTAGAGCTTTCTTTGTAACAAGAAGGGAAGACCTTTTCTGGTCATGTTTGTCTGGTGTCTTAAATTTCTCTGGTATCTAGATTGACATCTCTTCTCTTACCTCTGCCAAACCCCTCTCTTTCTTCTATAGATAACATTAGGGTTTGTCTTTCAGAGTACCGTGGACACCTTGGAAGCCCCACTTGGACCTTTTACCTTATTTTTATCCTTGTTTGGTTGTTCCAATTCCTGCATGCAATCTTCAAGCTCAGTACTCTGACCTTTCTTTAATGCATTCTGTTGGTGAGAATTTCCACAGAGTTTTTATTGGACATATTGTGTTTTTCATTTTTGGGCACTTCAGATTGTCTTTTTTTTTTCTTTAGTATTTCTATCTCGTTGTTGAATACCTCTTTTATATGTTGCATTATATTCCTCCTTTCATTCAGCTGTTTGTTTTCTCAAGAGAAGCTTGTTTTCATCTTCTTTCTTTGAACATGTTGATAACTGTTCTATTGAGTTCTCTGTATTTCATCTGAGTTACTCTCAGATGTCAATACTATAGAGTTAGTAATTTTTGGAGGAAATGGTTTACTTCATCTTCCACTTACAAGTAACAATCCATCCCCGGCAGAAGTCAAAGCAGGAACTAGAGCAGGAACCTGGAGGCAAAAGCTGACATCCAGACCATGGAGGGGGGCCGCTTACTTGCTTACTCCTCGTGGCTTGCTCAGCCTGCTCTCTTATAGCACTCAGAACCGCCAACCTAGGGCTGACACTTCCCACATCAATTGTCAATCAAGAAATGGCAACACAGGCTGGGAGGGGATGGAGGTGGGGCCTGAGCTGGCCCAGAGGGCTTAAGGGTGGAGAGCTGGACCCACTACTCTTTTGTGAGGTGGCCTGGGCACGAAGATGCCCTCTGTCCCCTCGCCCCTTGCTACCTGGGGTAGTCAGGAGAACTAACCTTGGGGTAATGAGAGCCGATGACTATCCCTGTCCCTTACCAGCTGAAGCACTTGGTAAAGCAGGCCCTGTACCTCATGTGGACAACACAGTAGAGCTTCCTGGTATGGGGGAGGGGTGTGCAGGTGAGCCACCCAAGGACTAGAGAACAGGAGAGCTGTCTCTGCCACTCATGTGGATGCAGAAGTGATGCCCTCTTCTCCCCCACCTCGCCACCTACAGTAGCCCAGAGAGTTGGGCCTAGGGTCATGAGAGCAGGAGAGCTAATGAGCCCTACACCTCACCTGGGCAACACAGTGAAAATGGCCTAGATGGTAAACCAGACCCAAGAGTGTGAGAACAGGAGAGCTGGCCCAGCCCCTCACATGCTGTAGCACTTAGGAGAGTAGGCCCCACACCTTGACTAGGCTGTGGAGCTGGCTCTGGATTGGGGTGTGACAGCCCCCAGGGCATGAGAGCAGGTGAACTGACCCTGCCTCAAATCAATGGACAGCATTGCCTGGCCTAGTTGGAGCAGTACTGAAGAGCTCCCCCTGGTGGTGCAGATAAAGGAGCTGTCTGACCACCCAGTTGAACCATCCCAAAATCTATCATCTGCAAATGGTTGGGACATGTGAAATGTCTAGCCTGCTATTCCAACGCTGCAGGGCCTCCACGACACAAGACAACAAGAGAATAAACAGGAGTTCCAGTGAGGATCCAATGATGGTGTCACAGAAGCCAGAGGCCTCGAACCAGACCAAAGAAAGACCCATTGCAATGATCATTTTCAAGTGAAGTCATGTGAACACACTGTGACACACTGCAACTTCCATATTGCTTTCTATGCTTTGGTGGTGATGGTGGTGGTGGTGGTGGTGGTGGTGGTGGTGGTGGTGGTGGTGGTGGTGGTGGTGATGGTGATGGTGGTGGTGGAGGTGGTGGTAGTGGTAGTGGTGATGGTGGTAGTGGTGGTGATGGTGGTGGTGGTGATGGTGGTGGTGGAGGTGGTGGTGGTATGTGTATTTATTTTGGGGGGAGATTGCAAGGGTGAAGGGTGGATATGAGGGGTTGAAGAAATGAGTAGGACTCACAAAGAATCAATGAAAAAGATATAAAAGGGAGGGAGGGACGGAGAGGGAGGAAGGAAGGAAGGAAGGAAGGAAGGAAGGAAGGAAGGAAGGAAGGAAGGAAGGAAGGAAGGAAGGAAGGAAGGAAGGAAGGAAGGGGCAAACACCACAGGCTTGCTCACAGGCCAATCTGGTGGGAAATTTTCTCAATTGAGGTTCCCTCTTCCAAATGTCTCTAGTGTGTGTCAACATAAAACTAGCCAGCACTGCATTAAAGGTTCAGTCCTCTCATCTCTGTGCCTCTAACAGTCTGTTGTTCTCTGAAGTCTCAGCATTCTTCGAGTCCCTGAAGGGTAAGAGGGGAGAGGGGAGACTCCTCCACTGTAGCCTCTTCTGTCCTCCAGGTCTTCCAGTTCCGTTCCCACCTTTGTCTTGAGCCATTGTGTGGTATTTGATGTCTCAAAGAGTGTCAGCCACCTTGACTTCCCACATCCTCTTTTCCTGCTTGACTTTGGTACCCACAAACAAGTGGACAGTCTAATCCTCCTCCGCTTGAATCTTTATGAGCTTAGAGCTCTGCTGACCGCACAGGGCAGGGAAAGTGAGGCTGTGTGACACAGGTCACACAGCATGTGGATTCTGCTGATGTTTCCTAGGAGAGGCATGCTTTGAGCTATGACTGCAATGTAAGAAACCCAACTACCCCAAAGCTGCCATGGTTCATGCCAAGCCACTTGGAGAAGGCACTGCCTGTGGGCAGCCTGGTTGACAGGTCTGGTTTTCAGGTCTTCATGACGTGCCTATATGAGTAAATAAGGAGTCTTCACCTGTTCCCAATGGCCAAGTATGGAATCCCCCAGCGATCACATCTCAGCTAGAGGTAAAAATGCTGTAGAGGAGGCCGTTTCCGTCCTAACCCACAGAAACCATGAGAATAAAAGAATGATTACTGTAGTAAACTCCTCAAGAATTTTTTCAATATTTTTATTAGGTATTTTCCTCATTTACATTTCCAACGCTATCCCAAAAGTCCCCCATACCCTCTCCCCCACTCCCCTACCCACCCACTCCCACTTTTTGGCCATGGCATTCCCCTGTACTTGCTCATTTGCAAGTCCAATGAGCCTCTCTTTCCAGTGATGGCCGACTAGGCCATCTTTTGATACATATGCAGCTAGAGAAAAGAGCTCCAGGGTACTGGTTAGTTCATAATGATGTTCCACCTATAGGGTTGCAGATCCCTTTAGCTCCTTTCTCTAGCTTTCTCTAGCTCCTCCATTGGGGGCCCTGTGATCCATCCAATAGCTGACTGTGAGCATCCACTTCTGTGTTTGCTGGACCCCGGTATAGTCTCACAAGAGACAGCTATATCTGGGTCCTTTCAGCAAAATCTTGCTAGTGTATGCAATGGTGTCAGCGTTTGGAAGCTGATTATGGGATGGATTATTTAGTGGCAGAAGTAGCCAGACTAGCCAGTCAATCAAACACTGAAATAAATTCATTTAAGCCACAATGCCACCAACATGCTACATATATACATATTTCATATAGATACCATATATGTAGAGATAATTCAAATACATATATCCTCAACAGTAGGGGTGTGTACATTCCTCAAAGGGCTAGTTAAGCTCAGGGTCCATCTCTGATGAAGGATGAACAACTCTATTTGCAGCAACCATCAGAAAGACATGGGATCTGAAAATCAGGCACGAATTTGGAACTTCAATGCCTCTCAATAAAACTAAGTTTAGAGTACAGTATATTCAAGTTTGCTAAATTTTGCTAAAAGCTAGAGTCAAAGAGCCACATCTCCAAACCCTGATGTATATTCACACCTCATGATTTTCTTTACATTCTATAAGCAGTTTTTCTGAAGTTATCTCTACATCCACATAAGTGGGGCTACACATAGGACAGACTGCTTATGGGTAAAATTCCTAGGCATGACAGATGGGTTAGGGAACTGGAACACGAAGTTGTTTGGTTTGCAGAAACAACCCTTCGTTGTTTGGTTTGCAGAAACAACCCTTCCCATTACTTTTTTTTTTTTTTAATCTTTTTAGCACCTAACAGTATTTTCACCTTTCTTAGAAGCAGTATAAAATATAAGAATTTCTTTTAGACTATGTTTTTCAAAAGTCATACTTTAATTTTAAAAACTTTTAACAAGGGGCTGGAGAGATGACTCAGCAGGTAAGAGCACTAGACTGTTCTACCAAAGGTCCTGAGTTCAATTCCCAGCAACCACATAGTGGCTCACAACCATCTGTAATAGGGATCCGATGCCCTTTTCTGATGTGTCTGATGACAGCTACAGTGTCCTCATATAAATAAAATAAATCTTTAAAATAAAAAAACTTTTAACAAATGATAAATTTTGAAAGAAAACTGTGTTCCTAAGCATTAGGATCCATTATCCCATTAACTAATAAAGCCAAGTCACGCTTCCCAGTTACTGTAGAGGCAAAGCAATTTGGCTTTATTATGCAGAGAGAACAAGTGTCAATAATAAACAATGTCCTCCACGACAGCACTTATTTCAGCTAGTGGCTCTTAGCTCCAAGAGTATTACTAGTTCGTAGTGATTCACTTTGTAGTGACCCAGTAAGATTTTATTAAATCCATAATCATTATGAAACCCTCTATCTTCTATTTTTTAAATATTTAACTTCTTATTTAGTTTCATTTCATCTGTATGACTATTTGCCTATACATCATTATGTGCTCCGTGTGCATTTCTGGTGCCTGTGGAAGCCAGAAGAGAGTTGCAGATGCCCTGGAACTGGAGTTACAGATGGCTGTGAGCTGCGACGCTGGTGCTGGGAACTGAGGCAGGTCCTCTGCAAGGGCAGAAATTGTTCATGACTGCCGAGCCATCTCTCCAACACCACCCCTCCTTTCATACTTTATGAACAAAATAAATTGCACTCAAGACTTGGGGCTTTCTATCTGTCCCTTCAGTTCTATGTCTTATGGGTCATGGCAATATTAGTATGCACTGAAGGATGTTAGAATATGGAAGCCACCCCAACCACCCACCCACACACACACACACACACACACACACACACACACACACAGCTTAGTAACACTGTGTACTTAGTTATTTGGTTGGTTGGTTTGGTTTGTGTTTTTGTTTTGTTTTGTTTTGTTTTTCCGACAGGGACTCCCTGTTATGTAACTCTGCCTGTCCTAGAACTGATGATATAGACCTGGCTGGTCTCAAACTCATACAGACCCACCTGTCCCTGCCTCCTGATCACGGGTGTGTGCCACCACTCCTAACATTTAATTTTTTTTCATTTATTTTTTACAAACAAACAAACTATTCCATGTATCAGAACACATCTTTTAAAGAACCATAAAACAAATGTTTTATATGTTTCAAATGTTTATGTGTTTAATTGTGTTGTCGTCTTCTAAAGAGTCTGATTTAAGAGACTCTTTTTTTTTTTTTTTCAGAAATGTGTATACAGTAGAAATGAGGTAAAACCTTAATATAGGAACAGGAGAGATGGCTCAGCAGGTAAAGGCACTTGCCAACAAGCCTGATGACCTGAGGTCTGTCTCCTGATCTCACAGTGTGGAGAGAGAGAATCAACTCCAGCAAGGAATCCTCTGACTTGCACATGTGTGTCGTGGTGTTATGTGCTCCCATGCATATAAACACATATATACAAGAAAAAAGGTTTTATTTTTAATAAGGGATTACAAATCCTTTTCTGGAAAATGTCAAGCAGAAAATTTATTTGGCTTTGCTACCCAAATGGTCTCTGTCTCAGCTACTCAGATGGCCTGTGTTTTGAGAAAATAGCTGTCCGTGAAATGCAAATGAGTGGGTGTGGCCAGATTTGGCCAAAGGGCTACATTGTACCACTATCACCCTTTCAGGTGTCTCTATGTGACTTTAGACTCATTGTGTTCATTCTATTTGAGACTATTCTATGACTCCTTACTCAGCCCATCCTCCTGGGTTGCGCAGGTCTGAGATAAGTCAATTATCCTATGACGTCAGTGGCTGGAATGCTACAGAACAACTCTGGAACACAAGAGCAAAGAGAAACAGAGCAACAGACTGTATGTGGCGTTTTAGAATGAAAAGCAAATAGGTGTAAAAGGACTCATGTAGAATCTTTAACAAAGCATTCTAGCACCTTGTTACAGATACATCTAAATTAAAATATGGCTGGGGAGGGGGCCCATTCCCCAAAGGCCTGAGTATCACACCAAGTAAAGCTAGCACTTCTAAGTCTCTTAATTAAACAACCTAGTAAAACTAACGTGAGAAAAGTAAAGTCCACACCATAAACACTCCCGTCATATAAAGTAAAAGTGAAAGACAAGAGGGAATTAAAAGATTAACTTTATAATGTATTAAATGATCTCCTTCTTGTAAGCTCATTGGAACAGATCCTGTGCTCCTATGGCCAAATGAGACATCTGTTATCAACCTGCCCTGAACTGCTTATTTCCTTCCCAGCTTGTGTTACCAATCACTTTCTAGCTCCCCGGAACCCTAGTCTTTGCCAGAGATTAAATTATCCCTCGGTACATAGAACATTGTTTTAATGAAGACCGGTATGACCAAAAGTGTATATACAGCCAAATCAAGAGCCATCAATAGGTGAAAATAAGTGGAACTGAATTCTCAAATAAGACTTTGATGAATCTTTGAGTACCTTATTCTTCTAACCTTACGTAATTGCCAATTCTAGCCATATACCATAGGCATAAACAAGTCTGATTCTTTTTGGGTCTCTCCAACATTGAACATACCAATGTCTGAAGTCAAGCATAAACTGTTCTTTGACATTGCTGATCCTTCGTTCTTTCCGGGGCAAATCCACAGAGTCCACTTTCCCCTGTGTTCCTCGTTCATTAGTGAGTCACACCCCACTCTGGTGAACTATCACTCCACTTGAAAGACAAGGACAAAGAAAGCAAAGAGATCATAGAAAGCAAAAGAAACAAAGACTAAACTCAGGCAGTTGACTGTTCGGTGTTGAACTTAGACCACAAAGCTAGGGGTTATCTAGTTACCAGCTACACACATCTGACTTTTCTGACAGGGGTAGTCAAAATGGGGCTTAAACTATCCTATTGCTTTGAGAGGGAGTCTCCACTGTCTTTCGAATTTAACACAAAGCATGAGCTTTGGAATCAGACCATCCCAGACTCAAAGCTTGATTCTATCTACCTCTCAGTAAGTATTTTTATAGTGGTATGAATATCCAGGGCTGATTGTGGGGGGCAGTGTTTCTGATAATTTAGTAACCACATAAAGGCCCAGTTCACAGTACTGCACCAACTACATTTAGTGCTTTCATCTATATTCTGCGTTCAGGCGGGTATGTAAGACTATTACCTCCTCAGGGATGTTGACTGAGTTAAGGTCGCTGCTTGATACGAAGATGAGCATCTTAAGTATTCATCATTATCAAATTCCTTTCCTATTTTCTGAAACTGTAGTCTCACTGGAATCCTATACTCCCTAGAAGATGCGGTGAGAGCAATCAGAATTACATCAAGGAGCAGACCTGTTTCTTTCCAATCACCTTTTCATTCCTTTTTCTAAACTCAGAAATCAGAATTAGCAACCCAAGCCAGAACCCATTACCTCTTCTTGTTGAGTCATTTACTTTCTTTTATTCCTTTAAGGGTTTCAAAGTTAGAACATGGAGTCTGCCCTCTGTAGGATAATTAATCATCTTTTACCATCTGCAGTGCTCCTTCATTGTTTTGCGGCAGCATGCATTCTTTCAACCATGTACAGCTACTAATGTGGAAAACACTGTGCTGAGTGTGGTAGGAACAGTTAACTGGATGTGACACAGTCCCTGTCTTTATAAAGCTTATTGAAAAGTTCCTACAAAAGCCAAAACTAAATGAACATAGAAATAGGTGATGGGTCAATTACAAATGATTGTAATTATGAAATGGTGAATTACAAAAGGTTGGACAGCAGTCATCTTTGAAAACGGATAAGTGGAAACCAACTCTGGTGAGTCGGCACCTAGGATCTAAAGGGACCACAGCAGAAGACAACGTCTCTATCTCCACATTCCCTACCACTGACATCATCTCTCAGTAAGACACAACAATGGGCCACGGATGATGCTGTCTGGGTGGGGCAATGGATGTTCCTGTAGAGTAACTTAATGAAATAATCACATTGCCACATGACAACTTCTCTCACCCTATAACCCTGTACTTGCCTTTAGGGAAGTCCCACAAATTGTCTGCTTACTGAAACAAATAGTGGCCTGTTTGTTTTGTGCTGAAGAGCTCAAGTCAGTGTCTCTACTGGAATCCTACAGATCACTGATGGCTCAAGTTGTTAAAGGAATGAAAAAAAAATCAAGCTACAAACACCAATTACCCCATCCCTCTCCAAGACACATGCTTTGTTCAGGCACAGAGCCCTACACAATACTCAGATTACGCAGGGGTGGGGGGGTTGCAATTTATTGCATTCTTTAAAACTCTATATTGATCTAGATGGTAACCATTTATCACTGATGGCACTCCATATCCCCAAAGTGTGTGCCCTCCTTCAGGAGGGCGTCAGCATCTCCTCCTCATCCCACAGCCACTGCATGAAAGGTGTGGACCAGAAACAACTTCTTCCTCTTTTTATCCAGTGCTTGACATGTTTTTGACTCTTGAGTGTGGCAGAATTGTGCACTGCTCTGAGTACTGTTAGACGATGTTTTAATGTGTGAGCTTTCTTTCTAACCGATTTCATTTCTGTCTTTCACCATTTATCTTTCTTCTAAGCCCTTATTCTCCTATCTCATTCTTCATTTTGTGGTACTTTCCTGAACTCGGTGGTATTGATGTCCCTCTCTGTGTCCAAATCTCCTCCACCCCACCCCATTTCCAGTTTTATTTCCTCACTATTTAAACTGCCTTCTGAATTTATAAAGTGAACGTGCTTTTGCCTTTCATCAAATTGTTGGATAAATTAAATAGAATCAATTATCTGACATTTGGCTAGGATCAAGGACAGAAATACAGAGGTGTTCCATGGGAGAACAATTCAGTGTACAGAAAAATAATCACAATTTCACACAGCACCAAAAAATAGCATTAAAAGTATTTGTGCATTTCTAAATTGCAGCTCCTGTATTCTTGAAATCAGGTCTAGAGATAACAGTTACCTACACATATGTATGACATAAAATTGGAAGGAGTGGGTTCCACTTCTTCCAACTGTAGATCATTATCCAGGAAAAGAGCATGTCAGGTCATAGTTAAGATAACCTACCCAAGATTCACAGTTTAAGTCACTCATTTACTAGCAATGTGACCTTGTACAAAATCAAATGAAATGCATTGGAAAACTGAGCCCAGGTTATATGGTAGCCTTGTTGATCGTCATCAGAGATACGGGCCAGCACACACAGCTCCACACCCTCATAGCAAATGAAAAGAATGACATCAAAGTTATCACTCTTCAAGGAATTGTCCTAGGGAGATTTCCAAAAGAGAAAGGAAAGACTCCCAACGAAGACACAGTTTTCACCATTACCCGAAGTTGTAAAATCAGCCTTTAAAACAACTGAGAATCAGTTCATACCCTATGGTCTACCTTTTTGATTTCCCACAATGTTAAGAGAAAGCAGTAGTTTGTAGAAAGACTGTCAGGCACAACTCTATGTCCTTTATATAGCTGTATACCACACTGCTAACATCTATTTTACATCTATGTTCATTTATTGATAAGCCAACCATATTTTTAAAAAATTAAGCCCCATCTAGGGCACAGTAAAATTCACCCAGGTGTTTCACAGATTAAGAAGAAGAAAAAAAGATTAACTTCTTTTGTATCTGAGGCGAAAACCTGCCACTTCAGCACTCTCTTCTCCGATTCCCATCACATCAGCCCTTAGACTGCTGCAGTCTGCAAAGTGCACACAAGCTAATTCATCCCTGGCTGGCCCACCCACGCTTTCTCTATACTCCCCCCTCCCCCTAACCAGAATCCAAACATCATGGGTGGCAGCGAGCACAGGAGAGCCAGTAGAAATGTCCAGAAACTGATCGGATGAGGAATCAAAATACGTATCGGCATTAGAAGTATCTGCCAGCCCCGAATACCCTTCTCAGAACCAGCCGTCCCTCCCTCGGAACATTGCTACAAGGCTAAGAGGACTTGTGAATCTGGTACATCGAGGTGAAGTACCATGGAAACCACGGTTTGAATTTAAAGGGTTTTGAAATACCATTTCAGCATTTGAGGTCTCTAGCGAGCCTTTGAGAACCAGCCAGCTTCTACCAAACCTCTAAGTGGAAGCAGGGGATCAGTAGTACTGATTAGCCCCTTTATTTAGAATAAAACTAAACTGTTTTCTTAGGCACAGTAGTTGGTTTCTTTGCCAGTGTAAGCAGAAAATTGGATTCACTGTGTTTAGACATGCCCTTTCAGTCAGGTCAGCGTTGTATATTCGTAAACCTTTTTATCATGTTTAATATCTACACAGGTGATTCAGGGCTGTGTTGTTTACATTATCCTTTCCTTTGACAGAGAGTAAGGCTCTGAGTCAGGAGTATGTCTGCCTGAAATTCTGAATTTTAATTGAATCTCTCCCCATAAACTTCAATTATTGTTTATGGTTTTCCTCCATCATAAACACCATAGCAGCCAAGAAACAGTCTCATGAAACTCGCTTTTCATCATTTAGTGATCTTAAAATTATATTTAAATCTTTAAAATAAGGCTCTACACTGGGCGTGGTATTTTATGGTATGCTGGGCTTTTAGGAGGTTTTGTTTTTCCTCTTCACACTATTGCCTTCCTCCTCAGGAACCTCAGAAAGCAGCAGGAAAGATGCTAGATGCCGCCCCGGGAAAAGGCCCCTACATGTCTCGTAGAATGTATGCATGCAATGTATTCAGAAGCAATAAGCAGGCACTCCATACAATACTATTTATGGCCCATTTATCACCCTTTTGGTATACAAAAAGTCTAGAGGTATAAAGTCTAAGAAATTCAGTTCAAAAATAAACACTTTGGTTACTGAAAGAACTGAAGGGGTTAGCAACCCCACAGGAAGCACAACATCAACCAAACAGACACCCGCATAGCTCCCGGGGACTAAACCACCAACCAAAGAGGAGGGACCCGTGACTCTAGCTACATATCTAGCAGAGGATGGCCTTATCTGGCATCAATGGGAGGGGAGCCCCTTGGTCCTGTGGAGGCTCAATGACCCAGCTTAGGAGAATGCTAGAGCACTGAGGCAGAAGGTGAGTGAGTGGGGCAGCACCCTCATAGAAAGAGGGGGGTAGGGGAGAAACCGGGGGTTAACTGGGAAGAGGGATAACATTTGAAATGTAAATAAATAAAATAACCAATAAAATTAAATTAAATTAAAAACTTTGGTTCCATCAGGTATAAAGATTAAATTACAAGGCTGTCTTATTACAAAGACATACTCCATATTCTAGCTATCATTCATTCCCTTTTAGAAGTAAAAATGATGGCACTGTTCTGATAGTCTTGATTTCTAAGAGACCTGGATGAACTGTCATTCATATTTGAATAACTTACAACTGCAACTCCCGTTTTCTTTACAGTATCTTGGCTATTGATACATCCTCATCTTAACTTCATATGCCCATGCAGATAACAGTTATGCTTCAAAACTCAGGTGTTCAGACCTTTCATAATTACAAGTTAGAGTGTTGTATTTACATCTGCAGATAAAGGAATAAACAATTAAACAATTCACAAGTAATGCAGCCATAATTATACCATTCAGACAAATGCTGGGTGGGAATAGTCTGCATTCACAAACATGAAGCAATTTACGATAACTAATAAAAATGATTCTAAATCACTTTGCAAATATAAAACTGCTAAGCGTGAGCTGAATCAGTACTATCAGTTAAAGCTGCGAAAGGTTTGGAGCAGAAGGATAATGTTGTTCCATCGTTGCGAAAATAAGGTCAAAACTACTGTGCGTGAAAACTAGAGGCCCATACAGATAGATGTGCAGATATGCTCATACACTAAGCCTCCGATTGCTTCAGCATTAGGTCTTTTTTATTTTTTATTTTTTCAAGACAGGGCCTCATGTAGTCCAAGCTGACCCCCTCCTTACTGTATAGCCAAATATGACCTTCAGCTTCAATCTTCCTGCCTCTACCTCTCAAGTGCTGGGATTACAAGTATGTACCACCGTACAAGCTGTGCTTAGTGCTGGATAGCAAACTCAGAGCTTCATCTATGTGAGCAAATACTCTACCAGCTGAGTCATATGCCTAGCCCTGTTGTGCCTGTATACTTAATACAGTATTTTTATACCAGCCTTCCAAGAATCACAATGCATATATTTGGACATGAGCCAACTTCTATCATAACACAGTTTTACTGTGTTATACCAATAAGTTTGATTATATGAGTCAGTTATGATTAAAGCTCTAGGAGCATTGCTTATAAAATGTAAGTAGAATAGCATAGCAATGAAATTGTTGTTAGAGTCATACATTTGAAGAAGAAATGTGTGTGTGCACACACATATGTACGTACACACACACAAGTACACACACATTTTTGCCTCATCAGCCCATGATAATACATCAAGAATCTTTTTTTTTAATTGAGGCTCACCAAAATTTCTGACCAATGCATGAAGAGACAGAGCATAAGAAAACCTAACTCACTTCCCACCACAAAAGCTTGTTGGCAACACTCTGTGGAATTCTTGCCATGGAGTTAGCCTGTTGAGACACTGCATCACCATTCCCACAAGGCCCAAATGGGCCTTTATGAATAATGGCAAAGGAACACAACAAGGAGGAGCAGACTGGGCCCCTGTTTATTAACAGCCAACAGAGGTTGTGTGTATTCTTGTAGGATTTGTACTGACTGCACTGTAAAGAATTGGGAGGTACAGGGAACAATGCAGAACAAGCTTGTGATCCCAGTACTTGGGAGGACGAAGCAGGAGGATTGTTGGCATTCAAGAGCTACAGAGAAAGACACTGTCTCAAAACAAGAAATAACTGTGGTGGGCCAAGTTTATGTGCATGTTTATTACCCACTGTATTGGTTATTTTTATGACCACTTGACACAAACTAGAGTCATTTGGAAATATGGACTCTCAATTAAGAAAATGCCTCTCTGCTAGCGAGAATGTATAGAAAGAGGAACACTCCTCCATTGCTGGTAGGATTGCAAGCTTGAACAACCACTCTGGAAATCAGTCTGGCGGTTCCTCAGAAAACTGGACATAGTACTACCAGTAGATCCAGCAATACCTCTCCTGGGCATATACTCAGAAGAAGTTCCAACTGGTAATAAGGACACATGCTCCACTATGTTCATAGCAGCTCTATATATAATAGCCAGAAGCTGGAAAGAATTCAGATGTCCCTCAACAGAAGAATGGATATAGAAAATGTGGTACATTTATACAATGGAGTACTACTCAGCTATTAAAAACAATGAATTTATGAAATTCTTGGGCAAATGGATGTATCCAGAGGATGTCATCCTGAGTGAGGTAACGCAATCACAAAAGAAGTCACTTGATATGCACTCACTGATAAGTGGATATTAGCCCAGAAGCTCAGAATACCCAAGATACAACTTCCAAAACACAAGAAAATCAAGAAGAAAGACCAACTCATGGATACTTCATTTCTCCCTAGAATAGGGAATAAAATATCCATGGAAGGAGTTGCAGAGACAAAGTTTAGAGTGAAGACAAAAGGATGGACCATCCACAGACTGCCCCACCTGGGGGTCCATCCCATAATCAGCCACCAAACACAGACACTATTGCATACGCCAGCAAGATTTTGCTGAAGGGACCCTGATATAGCTGTCTCCTGTGAGGCTTTACCAGTGCCTGGCAAATACATAAGTGGATGCTTACAGTCTTCTATAGGATGGAACACAGGGCCCCCAATGGAGGAGCTAGAGAAAGTACCCAAGAGCTAAAGGGATCTGCAACCCTATAGGTGGAACAACAATATGAACTAACCAGTACCCCTGAGCTCTTGACTCTCGCTGCATATGTAGCAGAAGATGGCCTAGTTGGCCATCATTGGGAAGAGAGGACCCTTGGTCTAGCAAACTTTATATGCCCCAGTACAGGGGAATGCCAGGGCCAAGAAGTGGGAGTGAGTGGGTAGGAGAGCAGGGTAGGGGGCGGGAGGGTCTTTTCGGATAGCATTTGAAATGTACATGAAGAAAATATCCAATAAATAAATAAACATAAAAAATAAAAAGGATTTAAAAACAAAAAAAGGTAACTTGTTAGATGAATACATTTCAGATTTACTGTGACCTAAAAATTTTTGTAATACTCATTCTTTCTTTTGTATAATTAATGTTTTGATTATTAAGTGTCATGAGAAAAAAAATGCCTCTGTATGTAGAGAAAGAGGAACATTCCTCCATTGCTAGTAGAAATCAGTCTGGCAGTTCCTCAGAAAATTGGACATAGTACTACCTGAGGACCCAGCAATACCACTCCTGGGCATATACCCAGAAGATGCTCCAACATGTTATAAGGACACATGCTCCACTATGTTCATAGCAGCCCTATTTATAATAGCCAGAAGCTGGAAAGAACCCAGATGTCAACAGAGGAGTGGATACAGAAAATGTGGTACATTTACACAATGGAATACTACTCAGCAATTAAAAACAATGAATTTATGATGTTCTTAGGCAAATGGATGGATCTAGAGGATATCATCCTGAGTGAGGTAACCTAATCACAAAAGAACACACATGGTATACACTCACTGATAAGTGGATATTAGCCCAGAAGCTCAAAATACCCAAGATACAATTTGCAAAACACATGAAACTCAAGAAGAAGGAAGACCAAAGTGTGAATACTTCAGTCCTTCTTAGAAGGGGGAACAAAACACCCATGGAAGGAGTTACAGAAACAAAGTGTGGAGTTGAGACTGAAGAAATGACCATCCAGAGACTGACCCACCTGGGGATCCATCCCATATACAATCATGAAACCCAGGCACTACTGTGGATGCCATCAAGTGCTTGCTGACAGGAGACTGATATAGCTCTCTCCTGAGAGGCACTGCCAGTGCCTGACAAATACAGAAGTGGATGCTCACAGCCATCCACTGGACTGAGCGCAGGGTCCCCAATGGAGGAGTTAGAGAAAGGACCTAAGGAGCTGAAAGGGTTTGCAGCCCCATAGGAGGAACAACAATATGAACTCAGCAGTACCCCCCAGAGCTTCCAGGGACTAAACCACCAACCAAAGAGTACACAAGGAGGGACTCGTGGCTCCAGCTGCATATGTAGGAGAGGATGGCCTAGTCGGTCATCAGTGGGAGGAGAGGCCCTTGGTCCTGTGAAGGCTCTATGCCCCAGTGTGGGGGAATGCCAGGGCCAGGAAGCAGGAGTGGGTGAGTTGGTGAGTAGGGGGAGGGGGGCATAGACGGAGGGTGTTTTTCGGAGGGAATACCAGGAATGGGGATAACATTTGAAATGTAAATAAAGAAAATATCCAATAAAAAATAAATTGAAATAAAAATAAATTAAAAAAAAAAAGAAAATGCCTCTGTAATAGTAGCCTGTAGGCAAGTCTGTGGGGTGTTTTGTTAGCGATTGATGTGAAAGAGCCCAGCTCATTACAGGTGGTGCCAACCCTGTGCATGTGGTCATGGGTTCTATAAGACAGCAGGCTAAGCAAGCTATGAGGAGAAAGCCAGCAAGCAGAACTCCTTCATGGCCTCTGAACCAGTTCTTCCCTCTAGGTTCTTGCCCTGAGTTCACTAGATAAACCTTTACAAGCTATAATATGAAATAAACCCTTTTCTTTCCCAAGTTGCTCTTGGTGGTGGTGTTTGGTCATACAGCAATAGAAGCCCTACCTAGGCCAAATGTACTAAAGAATGGACTATTGCTGTTCTAGTGAGAATTTGGAAAGACTTTGGAACTTCAGACTAGAAAAGCCATTGAGTGCTCCAGCTCAGTAGGCTGTTCTGTGGGAACTTGGAAAAGAGAATGTTGGAAGTCATGCAGACAATGGAGACCTAGCTTGCGACATTTCAGAAGGAAGTAAAGAGTCTATTAAGGCCAATATTTTAAATTAAGAACCACTAAAGTGTAACCGTTGCTTTGCTGGGACAATTTATAACTAGTCATCTGGGGCTAAAGAGTTGTCTGTAAGAATCATTTGTAAGTTTAGTTCTAGGGGATCCAAACCCAGTTCTGACCACTACAGGCACACAAGTGGTGCACAAGCATACATGCAAGCAAAATACATACATGAAAATAAAGTGAATTTTTTAAAAAATATATTAAAATACCATCTTAGGGATAAATGACAAAGGAAAGGTTCTATTTGTGTATTAATATGTTCATGAGTCAGACAATGGGTCGTTTTTGTTGGTTAGTTTTATGTCCACTTGACACAAACTAGAGTCATTTGGAAAGATGGATTTTTTTTCCAATTTTTTATTAGGTATTTTCTTCATTTACATTTCAAATGCTATCCGAAAATTCCCCTATACCCTCCCCGTCCCCCGCTGCTCCCCTACTCGCCAACTCCCACTCTTTGGCCCTGGTATTCCCCTGTACTGGGGCATATAAAGTATACAAGACCAAGGGGCCTCTCTTCTCATTGATGGCCAACTAGGCCATCTTCTGCTACATATGCAGCTAGAGCCACAAGCTCTGGGGGTAGTGGTTAGTTCATATTGCTGTTCCACCTATAGGGTTGCAGACCCCTTCAGCTCCTTGGGTACTTTCTCTACCTCCTCCATTGGGGGCCCTGTGTTCCATCCAATAGCTGACTGTGAGCATCCACTTCTGTGTTTGCCAGGCACTGGCATAGCCTCACAAGAGACAGCTATATCAGGACCCTTTCAGCAAAATCTTGCTGGCATATGCAATAGTGTCTGCACTTGGTGGCTGATTATGGGATGGACCCCCAGGTGTGGCAGTCTCTAGATGGTCCATCCTTTCATCTCAGCTCCAAACTTTGTCTCTGTAACTCTTTCCATAGGTGTTTTGTTCTCAATTCTAAGAAGGAGTGAAGTGTCCACACTTTGGTCTTCATTCTTCTTTTTTTTTTAATTTTTAATATTTTTATTACATATTTTCCTCAATTACATTTCCAATGCTATCCCAAACGTCCCCCATAGCACCCCCCACTTCCCTACCCACCCATTCCCATTCTTTTGGCCCTGGCATTCCCCTATATTGGGGCATATAAAGTTTGCAAGTCCAATGGGCCTCTCTTTCCATTGATGGCCGACTAGGTCATCTTTCGATACATATGCAGCTAGAGACAAGAGCTCCGGTTCTGGTTAGTACATCATGTTTTTCCAACAATAGGGTTGCAGATCCCTTTAGCTCCTTGGGTACTTTCTCTAGCTTCTCCATTGGGAGCCCTGTGATACATCCAATAGCTGACTGTGAACATCCACTCCTGTGTTTGCTAGGCCCCAGCATCGTCTCA
Source organism: Mus caroli (assembly GCF_978045245.1). Lineage (NCBI taxonomy): Eukaryota > Metazoa > Chordata > Mammalia > Rodentia > Muridae > Mus > Mus caroli. Next base: position 92,571,183 of record NW_028227259.1, on the reverse strand, counting down.
CAAGAGACAGTTATATTTGGGTCCTTTCAGCAAAATCTTGCTAGTGTATGCAATGGTGTCAGCGTTTAGAAGCTGATTATGGGATGGATCCCTGGATACGGCAGTCTCTAAATGGTCCATCCTTTCATCACAGCTACGAACTTTGTCTCTGTAACTCCTTCCCTGGGTGTTTTGTTCCCAATTCTAAGAAGGGGCACAGTGTCCACACTTTGGTCTTCATTCTTCTTGAGTTTCATGCGTTTAGCAAATTGTATCTTATATCTTGGGTATCCTAAGTTTTGGGCTAATATCCACTTATCAGTGAATACATATTGTGTGAGTTCTTTTGTGATTGTGTTACTTCACTCAAGATGATGCCCTCCAGGTCCATCCATTTGGCTAGGAATTTCATAAATTCATTCTTTTTAATAGCTGAGTAGTACTCCATTGTGTAAATGTACCATAATTTCTGTATCCATTCCTCTGTTGGGGGACATCTGGGTTCTTTCCAGCTTCTGGCTATTATAAATAGGGCTGCTATGAACATAGTGGAGCATGTGTCCTTTTTACCGGTTGGGACATCTTCTGGATATATGCCCAGGAGAGGTATTGCTGGATCCTCCGGTAGTACTATGTCCAATTTTCTGAGGAACCGCCAGACTGATTTCCAGAGTGGTTGTACAAGCTTGCAATCCCACCAACAATGGAGGAGTGTTCCTCTTTCTCCACATCCTCGCCAGCATCTGCTGTCACCTGAATTTTTGATCTTAGCCATTCTGACTGGTGTGAGGTGGAATCTCAGGGTTATTTTGATTTGCATTTCCCTGATGATTAAGGATGTTGAACATTTTTTCAGGTGCTTCTCTGCCATTCGGTATTCTTCAGGTGAGAATTCTTTGTTCAGTTCTGAGCCCCATTTTTTAATGGGGTTATTTGACTTTCTGGAGTCCACCTTCTTGAGTTCTTTATATATATTGGATATTAGTCCCTTATCTGATTTAGGATAGGTGAAGATCCTTTCCCAATCTGTTGGTGGTTTTTTTGTCTTATTGATGGTGTCTTTAGCCTTGCAGAAGCTTTGTAGTTTCATGAGGTCCCACTTGTCAATTCTCGATCTTAGAGCACAAGCCATTACTGTTCTATTCAGGAATTTTTCCCCTGTGCCCATATCTTCAAGGCTTTTCCCCACTTTCTCCTCTATAAGTTTCAGTGTCTCTGGTTTTATGTGAAGTTCCTTGATCCACTTAGACTTGACCTTAGTACACAGAGATAGGAATGGATCGATTCGCATTCTTCTACATGTTAACAACCAGTTGTGCCAGCACCATTTGTTGAAAATGCTGTCTTTCAAAGTTCGTAGCTGTGATGAAAGAATGGACCATTTAGAGACTGCTGTATCCAGGGATCCGTCCCATAATCAGCTTCTAAACGCTGACACCATTGCATACACTAGCAAGATTTTGCTGAAAGGACCCAAATATAGCTGTCTCTTGTGAGACGATGCCGGGGCCTAGCAAACACAGGAGTGGATGTTCACAGTCAGCTATTGGATGTATCACAGGGCTCCCAATGGAGAATCTAGAGAAAGTACCCAAGGAGCTAAAGGGATCTGCAACCCTATTGTTGGAAAAACATGATGTACTAACCAGAACCGGAGCTCTTGTCTCTAGCTGCATATGTATCAAAAGATGGCCTAGTCGGCCATCAATGGAAAGAGAGGCCCATTGGACTTGCAAACTTTATATGCCCCAATATAGGGGAATGCCAGGGCCAAAAGAATGGGAATGGGTGGGTAGGGAAGTGGGGGGCGCTATGGGGGACTTTTGGGATAGCATTGGAAATGTAATTGAGGAAAATATGTAATAAAAATATTAAAAAAAAAAGACAATACTGTCTTTCTTCCACTGGATGTTTTTAGCTCCCTTGTCGAAGATCAAGTGACCATAGGTGTGTGGGTTCATTTCTGGGTCTTCAATTCTATTCCATTGGTCTATTTGTCTGTCACTATACCAGTACCATGCAGTTTTTATCACAATTGCTCTGTAGTAGAGCTTTAGGTCCGGCATGGTGATTCCACCAGAGGTTCTTTTATCCTTGAGAAGAGTTTTTGCTATCCTAGGTTTTTTGTTATTCCAGATGAATTTGCAGATTGCAATTTCTAATTCGTTGAAGAATTGAGTTGGAATTTTGATGGGGATTGCATTGAATCTGTAGATTGCTTTTGGCAAGATAGCCATTTTTACAATGTTGATCCTGCCAATCCATGAGCATGGGAGATCTTTCCATCTTCTGAGATCTTCTATAATTTCTTTCTTCAGAGACTTGAAGTTTTTATTATACAGATCTTTCACTTCCTTAGGTAGAGTCACGCCAAGATATTTTATATTATTTGTGACTATTGAGAAGGGTGTTGTTTCCCTAATTTCTTTCTCAGCCTGTTTATTCTTTGTGTAGAGAAAGGCCATTGATTTGTTTGAGTTAATTTTATATCCAGCTACTTCACCGAAGCTGTTTATCAGGCTTAGGAGTTCTCTGGTGGAATTTTTAGGGTCACTTATATATACTATCATATCATCTGCAAAGAGTGATATTTTGACTTCATCTTTTCCAATTTGTATCCCTTTGATCTCCTTTTGTTGTCGAATTGCTCTGGCTAGGACTTCAAGTACAATGTTGAATAGGTATGGAGAAAGTGGACAGCCTTGTCTAGTCCCTGATTTTAGAGGGATTGCTTCAAGCTTCTCACCATTTACTTTGATGTTGGCTACTGGTTTGCTGTAGATTGCTTTTATCATGTTTAGGTATGGGCCTTGAATTCCTGATCTTTCCAAGACTTTTATCATGAATGGGTGTTGGATCTTGTCAAATGCTTTTTCCGCATCTAACGAGATGACCATGTGGTTTTTGTCTTTGAGTTTGTTTATATACTGGATTACGTTGATGGATTTCCGTATATTGAACCATCCCTGCATCCCTGGGATGAAACCTACTTGGTCAGGATGGATGATTGTTTTGATGTGTTCTTGGATTCGGTTAGCAAGAACTTTATTGAGGATTTTTGCATCAATATTCATAAGGGATATTGTTCTGAAGTTTTCTATCTTTGTTGGGTCTTTTTGTGGTTTAGGTATCAGAGTAATTGTGGCTTCATAGAATGAGTTGGGTAGAGTACCTTCTGTTTCTATTTTGTGGAATAGTTTGTGAAGAACTGGGATTAGATCTTCTTTGAAGGTCTGATAGAACTCTGCACTAAACCCATCTGGTCCTGGGCTTTTTTTAGTTGGGAGACTATTAATGACTGCTTCTATTTCTTTGGGGGATATAGGGCTGTTTAGATCATTAACCTGATCTTGATTCAACTTTGGTACCTGGTATCTGTCTAGGAACTTCTCCATTTCATCCAGGTTCTCCAGTTTTGTTGAGTATAGCCTTTGGTAGAAGGATCTGATGGTGTTTTGGATGTCTTCAGGATCTGTTGTTATGTCTCCTTTTTCATTTCTGATTTTGTTAATTAGGATGCTTTCCCTGTGCCCTCTAGTGAGTCTGGCTAAGGGTTTATCTATCTTGTTGATTTTCTCAAAGAACCAGCTCCTTGATTGGTTGATTCTTTGAATAGTTCTTCTTGTTTCCACTTGGTTGATTTCGCCCCTGAGTTTGATTATTTCCTGCCGTCTACTCCTCTTGGGTGAATTTGCTTCCTTTTGTTCTAGTGCTTTTAGGTATGTTGTCAAGCTGCTAATGTGTGCTCTCTCTAGTTTCCTTTTGGAGGCACTCAGAGCTATGAGTTTTCCTCTTAGAAATGCTTTCATTGCGTCCCATAAGTTTGGGTATGTTGTGGCTTCATTTTCATTGAACTCTAAAAAGTCCTTAATTTCTTTCTTTATTCCTTCCTTGACCAAGGTATCATTGAGAAGAGTGTTGTTCAGTTTCCACGTGAAGGTTGGCTTTCTATTATTTATTTTGTTATTGAAGATCAGCCTTAGTCCATGGTGATCTGATAGGATGCATGGGACAATTTCAATATTTTTGTATCTGTTGAGGCCTGTTTTGTGACCAATTATGTGGTCAATTTTGGAGAAGGTACCATGAGGTGCTGAGAAGAAGGTATATCCTTTTGTTTTAGGATAGAATGTTCTGTAGATATCTGCCAGATCCATTTGATTCATAATTTCTCTTAGTTTCTCTATGTCCCTGTTTAGTTTCTGTTTCCATGATCTGTCCATTGGTGAAAGTGGTGTGTTGAAGTCTCCCACTATTATTGTATGAGGTGCAATGTGTGCTTTGAGATTTACTAAAGTTTCTTTAATGAATGTGGCTGCCTTTGTATTTGGAACATAGATATTCAGGATTGATAGTTCCTCTTGGAGGATTTTACCTTTGATGAGTATGAAGTGTCCCTCCCTGTCTTTTTTAATGACTTTGGGTTGGAAGTCAATCTTATCAGATATTAGAATGGCTACTCCAGCTTGTTTCTTCATACCATTTGCTTGGAAAATTGTTTTCCAGCCTTTCATTCTGAGGTAGTGTCTATCTTTTTCTCTGAGATGAGTTTCCTGTAAGCAGCAAAATGTTGGGTCTTGTTTGTGTAGCCAGTTTGTTAGTCTATGTCTTTTTATCGGGGAGTTGAGTCCATTGATATTAAGAGATATTAAGGAAAAGTAATTGTTGTTTCCTGTTATTTTTGTTGTTAAAGTTGGCATTCTGTTCTTGTGGCTGTCTTCTTTTAGGTTTGTTGAGGGATTACCTTCTTGTTGTTTCTAGGGCATGGTTCCTGTCCTTGTATTGGTTTTTTTCTGTTATTATCCTTTGAAGGGCTGGATTCGTGGAGAGATAATGTGTGAATTTGGTTTTGTCGTGGAATACTTTGGTTTCTCCATCTATGTTAATTGAGAGTTTGGCTGGGTATAGTAGCCTGGGCTGGAATTTGTGTTCTTTTAGTGTCTGTATAACATCCGTCCAGGATCTTCTGGCTTTCATAGTCTCTGGTGAAAAATCTGGTGTAATTCTGATAGGCTTGCCTTTATATGTTACTTGGCCTTTTTCTCTTACTGCTTTTAGTATTCTATCTTTATTTAGAGCATTTGTTGTTCTGATTATTATGTGTCGGGAGGTATTTCTTTTCTGGTCCAGTCTATTTGGAGTTCTGTAGGCTTCTTGTATGTTCATGGGCATCTCTTTCTTTAGATTTGGGAAGTTTTCTTCTATAATTTTGTTGAAGATGTTTGCTGGTCCTTTGAGTTGAAAATCTTCATTCTCATCCACTCCTATTATCCGTAGGTTTGGTCTTCTCATTGTGTCCTGTATTTCTTGGATGTTTTGAGTTAGGATCTTTTTGCATTTTACATTTTCCTTGATTGTTGTGCCGATGTTCTCTATGGAATCTTCTGCACCTGAGATTCTCTCTTCCATCTCTTGTATTCTGTTGCTGATGCTCGTATCTATGGTTCCAGATTTCTTTCCTAGGGTTTCTATCTCCAGTGTTGCCTCATTTTGGGTTTTCTTTATTGTGTCTACTTCCCTTTTTAGGTCTAGTATGGTTTTGTTCATTTCCATCATCTGTTTGGATGTGTTTTCCTGTTTTTCATTAAGGACTTCTACGTGTTTGATTAGGTTATCCTGTTTTTCTTTAAGGATTTGAAACTCTTTAGCTGTGTTCTCCTGCAATTCTTTAAGGGATTTTTGTGCTTCCTCTTTAATGTCTTCTACCTGTTTACCAGTGTTCCTTTGTATTTCTTTAAGTGTGTTATTAAAGTCCTTCTTGAAGTCCTCTACCATCATCAGGAGATATGCTTTTAGATCCGTGTCTAGCTTTTCCGGTGTGTTGGGGTGCCCTGGACTCGGCGAAGTGGGAGTGCTGGGTTCTGATGATGGTGAGTGGTCTTGGTTTCTGTTAGTAAGATTATTATGTTTACCTTTCGCCATCTGGTAATCTCTGGGGTTAGTTGTTGTCGTTGTCACTGTTTAAAGATTGGAGCAGAAGCTGTGTTCCACTCACCAGCAGTCTCAAAATCCTGTGGCGGGGGTCGTGGGTAGCTGGCAGTACTCCGGTGCTGGTCCAGCTGGAAGAGGCCTGTGGTCCTACTCAGGCCGGTTTTCTGCTTCCCTAACTAATGCAGTCTCAAGTCCCGCGCGCAATTGGATTGGAGCAGAAGCTGTGTTCCACTCACCAGAAGTCTTAAGATCCTGTGGCAGGTGTTGTGGGTAGCTGGTGAGTGTCAGCCGACCCTGCGCCCTCGCTACCCCCGGTGCTTTTCTGACCGGAAGAGGCTTGTGGCCCTATGTAGGCCGGATTTCTCTCTCCCCAACCAGAGCAGTCTCAGGTCCAGCGTGATTGGACTGGAGCAGAAGCTGTGTTCCACTCACCAGCAGTCTCAAAATCCTGTGGTGGGGGTCGTGGGTAGCTGGCGGGTGTCAGCCGACCCTGCGCTCTAGCTACCCCGGTGCTGATCCGGCCGGATGAGGCCTGTGGCCCTACTCTGGCCGGTTTCTGCTTCCCTAACTAATGCAGTCTCAGGTCCCGCGCGCAAATGGATTGGAGCAGAAGCTGTGTTCCACTCACCAGAAGTCTTAAGATCCTGTGGCGGGTGTTGTGGGTAGCTGGCGAGTGTCAGCTGACCCTGCGCTCTCGCTACCCCGGTGCTTTTCTGACCGGAAGAGGCTTGTGGCCCTATGTAGGCCGGATTTCTCCTTCATTCTTCTTGAGTTTCATGTGTTTTGCAAATTGTATCTTGGGTATTCTAAGTTTAGAAAGATGGATTCTTAGTTAAGAAAATACTTCCATAAGATTGCCCTGCATGCACAACATTTTGGCATTTCATTGATTAGTGATTATTTTGAGAGGACTCAGATCTTTGTGGGTGATTACACTCCTGGGTATAAAAGAAAGCCATAAGGAGCAACCAAGCAAGCAAGCAAGCAGCATTCTTCCATGGTCTCTGCATTAGTTTCTGCCTCCAGCTCACTGCATTGAGTTCCTGTCCTGACTTCTTTGGATAGAGTATTACAAACTATAAGATTAAATAAACTCTTTTCTCCCTTAAGCTGCTTTTGGTCATGGTATTTTATCATAGCAATAGAAACTCTAACTTAGACACTCAAGAGATCCAAATTAATATTTCCAATATCTATGGAAATAAATGAATGTGTTGTTGATGATGATAATGATGACGATGATGTTTGAGATAAGATCAGACTAGTTTAAACTCAAAACCTTCCTATCTCCACTTCATTAATGCTGGGTTAAAAGGTGCCACTATATCCAACCCTGAATGACTTTTAAAAAGCACATATATAGTTCATAAGCATTTATACATTCAATAATCAGGCAATTGTAATAAAATTTGAAATAATAAAATAGAAATGCAAAAAAATTTTGTATGTCATCAAGCCCCGGCTCTCATATTTCTTGCAAGTGGCCTCTGTGTTTATGACCAGCATCTTTTCCATCCTTATGACATGTTATGAAGCACACCTCTCATTGTGACATAAGGCTCTGCCAGAGGCCATTGCGACCCCTCAGCGACAAATCTTTGCAAAACCAAAAGCATTGAGTTCATTTTCAGAGCAACAGAAAGGTCATTATCAAGATCATGGAGGAAAGGACATTGGTGCTAACTCTTGAAAGTGCCCTTCACTTTGGCTCTTTCCCACCCATGACTAGAGACTAACATAGACCTGTTAGAGTACCTCTTTCCTGAAAGGCACGTGTCAGTCATACTCTAGTTCAATCCACATCTGGAAGGACTGTGGTGAGTCTGCACACGTGCCTGACAGTATATGCCTATGTTTCCTTTATGCACCTGCCTCATCACTCTTTCATGTGTGCTGGAACAAACCAGTGTCTGTCAGTGTTCCACGGAACCTGAACACCCTGATTGCTTGCTGCCAGCCTACTAGTGGCCCGACAAGGACATGAACTAAGTCTGAGGCACCGGAAGTGAATAAAATGTGTCCTTCTCTTTACTATCTACTGGTCATTGGCCTGGATGCGGCTCTGACTTTCTTTCCATAAGGTGTGGTACAGATGATAGAACACGTTGTCTCTAACATGGAGAGAAGGAGACAAGGCATATTGACTTCCTATTACCTTCCATGCCAAGGGTTGAAAGCCATGCACGTGTTCTCTCATTGGATGTTCTTATCAACCATTCTCCATTGCACTGAGTCACTCGCCCATGAACTCACATCTTGTAGAAGACCTGGAGCTTCAAACCAAATCAGTCTTCTCCACTCCCTAATACATCTAGGAAGCCTGCCCTTTTCTTTTAAAACAACCCTGCTCTGAGGACAAAACAATCGGCCTCTTCGCTTAACAGATGAATAAACAGATTACAGAAGAGAGGTGCAGTGAGGTAGGAGCTAGGAGGCTGATATAGGAAGATGGCAAATTCAAGGCCTTTCTCGGCTACATAGTGAGTTCCAGGATAACCTGGGCTACATAGTACCATCTTAAGTCAGAAAGAAAGAAAGAAAGAAAGAAAGAAAGAAAGAAAGAAAGAAAGAAAGAAAGAAAGAAAGAAAGAAAGAAAGCAAACAGAAAGAAGAAAACAAATGTGAACTGGACACAGAAGAATGCTCAAATAAATTGGGAAACAAGTATACTCTAGACTGAACATCTGGAGATATTTGGTATGCATGCATCAAGAAAGACATGCTTATCCACAAGATATTTGGTCACAGTAACAAAAGCTATAAAAGAAAGAGCCCAAATGCCCATCATGAGTAAAATGGGTAAATAAATTGTAATATAGTCACATAAGGGATTCTTATGTGGATAGAAATATTATAAATATATATATATATGTTAAAATTAATTGTTCTTGAAAATGCAATTTGGAGCATAAGAATTCTTTTTTTAATTTTTAATATTTTTTATTACGTATTTTCCTCAATTACATTTCCAATGCTATCCCAAAAGTCCCCCATACCCCCCCCCCCACTTCCCTACCCACCCATTGCCATTCTTTTGGCCCTGGCATTCCCCTGTATTGGGGCATATAAAGTTTGCAAGTCCAATGGGCCTCTCTTTCCAGTGATGGCCGACTAGGAGCATAAGAATTCTTATTAAACAACACATCACTAATGAATAATTCCATAAAGGGAACGTTAAACAAAGAAGTAATAGAAAAAAACACAGTGTTATTCTGTCTGTCTCTGTGTGTGTGTGTGTGTGTGTGTGTGTGTGTGTGTGTGTGTGTGTGTGTTGGGATTACCAAGAGTTGGCAGGATGTCTGGACAAGAGAAATTCCGCAGTCTTGCCACTGCTGACCAGTACCTTAGAGAGTACGATTAGAAGGCTGCTTTTAGTATAGCTGATTTGTTGTCACAGTGAGAAAAACATTTTTCTTATGAATGCATGTATGAGATAAAGACGAGAAAATGCTAGGCATGTGTTAAAAGTGATTGAGTATTTCTATTTGAATCTTTGCTCTAGTTTTTAAACACCCTTTGTTTTAGCACCCTTAGATCTGGTTTAAACAAGGTAGAGCAGCAATCTTTTAGCCCATGCATGTAAACCTGCATGGATCCTAGAAAACTCATGGAGCTATCCCTATACTTACCGAGTCGCAAAAGAAACCTAAAACACACCTTGAAGATGACTTCAGATCTCAATCCCAAGGCATTCTCCCTTACACATCTCCTGTGGTGATCTCTATGCACATTGAAAATTCATTTGTTGGATGCTGATGATGGGATAAGACGAAGGATTTGATTTTTTTTTAATCATCTTTTCTGCTTGTGGTGCTGAACGACAGGACCTTCATAACAATTTGAAAATTGACTTTACCCTTCCGTTCAGATAACACATGTCCTGACTGAGCTTTCCTTTGCCTTCTACTGACTATTGAAACAAGCTCTTTGTGTTTGAGATCTGTTCGCTACCTGCATATGAAGTCGTCACATATCTACAGAACATTGCCTGTAAACCTTGGCTCCCGAAGGAAAGAGGCTTGCAAATCACCTCCATTTACCAGGAAAGGCGCCTGGCTCCCCAGTTGCATGTAACTATATGGATCTAGCTGCTACCTCCCCACTGCCCGAACTCCAGCTTGGTTTCTGTTCCTAGAGACTGCGTTTCCCTGGGCAACATCACTATGTAATTCGTCACTTGTACACTCCATGGATTTTCAGGGTTCAACTTTTATTTCCATAATATAGCACAGGATAAACAATGTGTTTTCTTTTACAACCATAAAACTCAGAGTGTGTGGAATCATTAAAATGGTCTTTGAGCATACACGTTAGATGAGGTATTTATAAATATGTACACCTATTAAGATGGGAATTCACACTTAATCGATGAACAGTTAAGCCAGATGGCTAATTGGATTGAGGGTTTCTATTTGATGAATCAAAAATATAATGCCATTATTGAAAGTAGGCCAGGAAAATGTTGGCCCTGGCTGCATCTCCACAGTGCGAGGAAGAGAAAAAGCCATTAGCAAACAGCAAATTTCATCCAAAGCTGTCAGCAGAATTGATCACACAAACTCCACGTTAAGCTTCAGAAGGGTAAAACGGGAGCATTGGCCCTTTCCTGCCCCACCTATACAGAAAGCAGTCCCTGACTTGTGACTGAGGATAAACAAATGTTTGGGGAGTACACAAAGGAGGAGAAATGGAGAAGCAAGGCTTTCCATACTAACAGGTTCCCATCGCTGCCATTTGGAGAACTCTAGTTAAACCCGGGAGCTGAAGGTCTTCAATTCCCTCACACCAGGTATCTTTGACATATTTCAAAAGAGCTGTCCTATTCCTGTGACCTTTTTGAACCAAATGGTCCAAAGCCATATCAGAAAGGAGCTGAAAAAAAAAAAAAAGCTTTATCATTTGGGAACTTTGCAAAACTGTGGAGCATCTCTTTTTATTGTCCTCCCCAACAGTAGCATCTATGTTTGCCTCTCAGTTTTAAACAGATGACAGTGTCTCCGTGCCAGCTACTGAAGGACCAAAAGTGAGAGCATTAGAGAGAAGAAGCCATGCCTTCTGATGTCAGCCATTGCTTTTGTGGTGCACCTTGCTTCAGTCCTTTCCCTTACATCAACCTTAAGAGTATGCATGAGTCCTTTCACCCTGAGGACTTGAGGAAATCAAGTCCTGCAGTAGGTTTTAAGACGTGGTTCTTTTAGACTGATGTGAGACTTGTTTTCCAGAGTCCTCAAAGAGCCCCAAGAAGCCAGGGAGAAAACCTTCAAGAAGAGACTTGTTGGTTCCATAGGAAGAAGACTGTTCCTATTATCAGGGCTTGTCCTGAAATTGTAAACCTCAGTGTATCAATGCAGGGCCTTGGAAGTTCCCTACTCAGGTGGAGAGTAGATGAATAGAAATAGAGAATACAGAAGCTGGAAAGAACCCAGATGTCCCTCAACAGAAGAATGGATACAGAAAGTGTGGTACATTTACACAATGGAGTACTACTCAGCTATTAAAAGCAATGAATTTATGAAATTCTTGGACAAATGGATGTATCTGGAGGATATCAGCCTTAGTGAGGTAACCCAATCACAAAAGAAATCATTAGATGTCTCACTGATAAGTGGATATTAGCCCAGAAACATAGAACACCCAAGATACAATTTGCAAAACACAAGAAAATCAAGAAGAGGGAAGACCAATGGGTGGATACTACATTCCTCCTTAGAATAAGGAACAAAATACCCATGAAAGGAGTTACAGAGACAAGGTTTGGAACTAAGACAAAAGGATGGACGATCCAGAGACTACTCCACTCGGGGATCCATCCCATAATCAGCCACTAAACCCAAATACTACTGCATATGCCAGCAAGATTTTGATGAAGGAACCCTGATATAGTTGTCTTGTATGAGGCTATGCCAGTGCCTGGCAAATACAGAAGTGGATGCTCACAGTCATTTATAAGATGGAACACAGGGCCCCCAAAGGAGAAGCTAGAGAAAGTACCCAAGGAGCTAAAGAGGTCTGCAACCCTATAGGTGGAACAATAATACGAACTAACCAGTACCCCCATATGTGTCTCTAGCTGCATATGTAGCAAAAGATGGCCTAGTTGGCCAACACTTGGAAGAAAGGCCCCTTGGTATTGCAAACTTTATATGCCCCAGTACAGGGGAATGCCAGGGCCAAGAAGCAGGAGTGGGTGGGTAGGGGAGCAGCGGGGGCAGGGTATAAAGAACTTTCCGGGATAGCATTTGAAATTTGAAATGTATATAAAGAAATGTATATAAATGTATATAAAGAAAATATCTAATAAAAGAAAGAAAAAAGAAATAGAGAATAATGGATAGGACTGATGACTGCTAAAGTCTTCTCCGGTTCCAAGACTCTATGATTCCATGAGCCCCTCCTTCACAGCATCGAAAGGAAAGCTCTGACCCAGGCATCCTGCCTGAATTACTAGGCCTGGCTAGAGAGAAAGAACTGAGTCTCTTGTTGTCTGACTTGGGGTTTTCTTGAGATCAGCTGCTTCCCTCTAGAGTCACGGCTATGGAAGCACTCCACCTTCCCTCGGACACGCTGGCCAGGCCAAACTACTGGGCACACAGAGTTCAGCCAAAAAGAACGCAGCGCTAGAGATTCAGGAAACGGCATCCCCCACCCACTTTTGTGGCTACAGATGGATAAGGGGTTGCAAGGACTCCTGAAGTCCCCTTGGAAAACTCTGAAACCCTCTTAGATCCAACCTGATTTGGTTCTATAAGCTGAAATGTTTCGTGATGTGATAAATGTGCTTGGTTTTCTGACAACTGAACTCCTGGTGTGATGAAGTCAAGCCCCATTGGTTTCCTATTTCCTCCTTCTCTGAGTCCGTTTCATCATGATGCTCCCACAGAAAATCTCAGGCCCTCCTGGGGAGAAGGCCAGGAGGGAGGAGAGAGAGGCATCCCTGTGGTGTGTGGTGTGGCTTCCCACAGGTGACCTCTGAGTTCACCTCTCTGAATGCCTGCTCCTTCTGGGAAGAGTTAGGAAAATGACAGGCAGAAGTGAGGAGAATCAGAAGACCACAGAGGCAAAGACAAAGAGGAGGCACAAGGGGAAAGAAATGAATGTCCTACAAAGGAGAAAACTGAAAGGAGAAAAAGGCTTCTCACTGACAACAACCCACTCAATTCCCTTTCCTCCAGGTAAATCTCACAAGATAAATAAAGGTTTCCTTTTTAAGATAACTAGAGAAAGCTGAGTTTGTCCTCCCTATATCCAGTGTCTTGGCATTGTCTCCAAAGAGCCATGAAACATTGCCACAAAGGGGCAGGCTGATGAAACACCTGTAACAGGATCTAGTCCCTGCTATTCCTGGGGGGCCGGTGGGTATCTAATTCTGACCGCTCTACTGGGGTTCTAGTGTCCCCTAAAACAGGAAGCAGAGGAGCCAACCACTTTGAGTCTGAATGTCATAGGTACTTAGAAATGCCCCCACAAAGTCCCAACAGGGTCACCTCAGCAGATTCCTGATCAGCTCCTTCTCTTCTGTACCTAGGAGCACAGAGTAACATCTATTGTGAAATTTTGTCTTCACATCTTCCATGCAAGACAAAAGACACCATCAGTAAGTGTTTTCCTAGTATAGGCTTTCTTATTAAAAGAGAAAAATGTAAAAAAGCAGCCAAGTTTATGTTCATCCTCATTCCCTGTAGTGCCGAGGAAATGAGGGCACTATTAAGAGGTGTGGCCTTGACAACATCAGGAGCAAGAGCTGCAGCGGATGCAGTTGCAGTGGCCTCCCTCACCTCTATTCCCACAGTTGCTGCCCCGTCCCCGGGGGGGGGGGGGGGCGGGAGGAGGGGGCGGCGGCAGCGATGGCAGCAGCGGCGGCGGCTGGACAAAACAGATCACCTACAGATATTTTATGCATGGGGTTTGTAAGGAAGGCGATAACTGTCGATACTCTCATGACCTCTCTGACAGTCCATACGGTGTAGTGTGCAAGTTTTTTCAAAGAGGGTACTGTGTTTATGGAGACTGCTGCAGATAGGAACACAGCAAGCCACTGAAACAGGAAGAAGTGACTGTTACAGATCTGAGTGCAAAACCATCCCTCGCTGCTTCCTCAAGTCTCTCTTCTGGTGTTGGATCACTTGCTGAAATGAATTCAGGCGAAGCTGAGTCACAAAACCCAAACTTTCCAACTGGAGGAGCAGGTTCAGAGGACTGAGTGAATGCCATTGAGTTTGTCCCTGGGCAGCCCTACTGTGGCCATACTGCCCCTTCCTGCATTGAAGTACCCCCCCACCCCACCCCCGCGCAGGGTTCAGTGACCAAGGAAGAGTCAGAGAAGAAGCCAACTATGATGGAGACAAAGAAGCAGCTTTGCCCCTATGAGGAAAATTGTGTGTATCTCCACGGAGACTCGTGTGACATGTATGGCCTGCAGGTCCTACACCCAGTGGATGCTGCCCAGAGGTCACAGCACATAAAATCTTGCATTGAGGCCCATGAGGACATGGAGCTCTCTTTTGATGTTCAGCGCAGCAAGGACATGGTGTGTGGGATCTGCATGGAGGTGGTCTATGAGAAAGCCAACCCCAGCAAGTGTCACTTTGGGATCCTCTCCAACTGCAACCACACCTACTGTCTCAAGTGTATTCTCAAGTGGAGAAGTGCTAAACAATTTGAGAGCAAGATCATAAAGTCCTGCCCCAAATGCCGAATCACATCTAACTTTTTCATTCCAAGTGAGTACTGGGTGGAGGAGAAAGAAGAGAAGCAGAAACTCATTCAGAAATACAAGGAGGCCATGAGCAACAAGGCGTGCAAGTATTTTGATGAAGGACGTGGGAGCTGCCCATTTGAAGGGAACTGTTTTTACAAGCATGTGTACCCTGATGGCCATAGAGAGGAGCCACAGAGACAGAAAGTGGGAACATTAAGCAGATACCGGGCCCAACAAAGGAGCCACTTCTGGGAGCTCATTGAGGAGAGAGAGAACAACCCCTTTGACAATGAGGAAGAGCAGGTTGTCACCTTTGAGCTGGGTGAGATGTTGCTTATGCTTTTGGCTGCAGGTGGGGACGACGAGGTGACAGACTCTGAGGATGAGTGGGACTTGTTTCACGATGAGCTGGAGGACTTTTATGACTTGGATCTATAGCAGTGTTGAGTGGTGTGGGCACTGGTCTGCAGAGCCTCAGACAGTAGCTGTCCCCTGTGCTGTGTGGCAGTGCATGTGGCTCTCCTAGGCAGGCCTCTCAAACTCCAGGTGCTGCGATCACTACCCAGGGCCTGTTCCTTTACCCTCACCTTCCCCCCAAGAGTGTGTTGCTTTCTCTGTTTCAAAAGTTACAAAAATAAATCTTAAAGTTAAAAAAAAGAGGTGTGGCCTTGTTGGAGGAAGTATGTCACTGTGTGGGAGTGGGCTTGGAGACCCTCCTCCTAGCTGCCCGGAGTCAGTCTTCTCCTGTTTGCCTCTGGAACAAGATGGAGAACTCTCAGCTCCCACAGCACCATGCTGGCCTGGACGCTGTCATGCTTCCTGCTATGACAAGGTTCCCGCCATGAACCTCAGAATCAGTAAACCAACACCAATTATACATTGTCCTTTATAAGAGTTGCCATAATCATGGCGTCTCTTTACAGCAATGGAAACCCTAAGACATTCCCTCTCCTGTTTTTCTCCAAACATTGAACCTTAATTTGAAAGATGTATTGATCCTTGGTGTTCTAATTCGCTCTAGGTGAGTCCACAGTACATTCACCTGGTTTGGCCTGGGAATGCTGGGATTAGAGGCATGTGTCTCCATGCCCAGGAAGATGTCTCTGAAGGATAGTGACTTGTCAAGTGAGGAAGATCAAGCCAGGGGAAGGTTTGAAGAGGGGAAGATGGTTTTGGATCAACAAGCCAAAGCACACTGTCGGGTGAAAAGGTTAAGGCAGCATAGCCAGGAAACATGAACAAGTTGAAAATAAACCCAAAGGAGAATAATGTCCCTGCATTATATGTAGGACCTGTACATGTGGTCATAGGCACAATAGGAAATCATTCAGGAGGATGGGGCAAGGAAGTCGGTGATCCTTTTAGCTCTAGGGTCATTGTGAAGGGGGGCAAGGATGGAAGCTGAGACCTAGAACCCACAGCAGAGATGCTTAGCAGTATCCTGAACTACAAAGATAACAGCTCAAGTGATGAAAATTGGCTGTGCTTGCTCCATGTTTTTGAAAGTAAGGTTGTCATGCTCTGAGGAAGAAAGGACCCGAGAGTAAGCTCTAGACTCAGAGCCATCAGTAAAGGGAAGATGGTGTACCGAAACGGGAAGTCTGGAGCAGAGGGGAAGAGTCAGCTTTGGAGGGGAAAAATATCAAAATGCTGTGTTTATGATGCTTACTAAAAAACCTAATAGAAAACAGCGAACAGTTACATAGCTAAGACAGTTACTTTGCAATCACAAAGAAGTAAAAATCGACGCTACACGGCTGGAGAGATGGCTCATGGGTTAAGAGCACCAACTGCTCTTCCAGAGGTCCTGAGTTCAGTTCCCAGCAACTACATGGTGGCTCACAACCATCTGTAATGGGATCCAATGCCCTCTTCTGGTGTGTCTAAAGAGCGAGCAATGGTGTACTCATATACATAAAATAAATAAATAAATCTTTTTTTTTTTAAATTGAAGATACAAATCTCATCATCACTGGCCACAAATTTCTGGACAGTGCTATAGATCAAATCCAGCTTTGCCCCAACCCATTTAGCAGAGATTTTATTTAATTTAATCAAATAGCATTTACTCTTATTAGATACAATAATGTGTTCAAATAAAATATTTTAAAATATTTTCGCTAGAAAAAATTCTCTTTAAAAAAAAGGAGTTATGTGCATGGTTGGCATGAACTAAAACTGAAAAAAAAAAAATGCCTTCAATTACAGAGATAGAGAAACGGAATGTGAGAAGGGCTGGGAGGCCGGAGTTGACTGGTATATAAACATGGCTCCCCATATCAGCTGGAAAAGCCTCTCCAACCTGGGCACACACTTTGTAAGCTGGTCTGCTAGACTCCTTCCAGGGTTCTACTGTGAAAATGAATGGCATCAAACCTCAGGCTCCAGCAGTGGGCTACGGTTCCAACAGTGCGGCATCGCAGGTACCGTTCACACCGGCTCTCAACCTTCCAGATGCCGAGACCCTTTGGTACAGTTTCTCCTGTTGTGATTCCTGAGCATAACATTACTTCCATTTCTACTTCATGACTGCAGCTTTGCTACTCTTAAGAATAATATAAATATCCGATATGCAGGCTATCTGACATGTAACCTGTATCGTTCAAGCCCCTGAGGGGGGTCGCGGCCAACAGGTTGAGAACCACCATTGGTAGTAGCTGCTGAGGGCCAGATATGGTAATGAGTAATTGAGACTGTTTAGTGAATTTGTTTTCATTTTCAATAAGAGTTAGAAATGCACATACATGGGCAGTAAAGATAGCTCGATGGTTAAGAGCACTGACTGCTCTTCCAGAGGCCCTGAGTTCAATTCCCAGCACCTCGTGGTGGCTCACAACCATCTGTAATGAGATCCAAAGCCCTCTTCTGGACAGTGACAGTGTACTCATATACATAAAATAAATACATTTAAAAAAAGAAAAAAGAAGAAAATAAATGCACACACAGCTGGATGACATAGTGCTCACCATTGATAGTCCATTATAGTTAAATAGAAACCGATCACCCATTGATCCTTTGTCTGTACCCTTCCTCTGGCCTTCAGCAAATCCACCAGTCTGTTCTGCTGCCAAATAGAAAATCTAGTTCTATTGGCAGAGACGGAGACGTATGAAGCACCGTGACAAAGGTAGAAGGATGGAATTGGCCCAGAAAAGCAAAGGTGTTTGTATAATCTGTGGACCTTGAGATTAGCTGTTGAAGAGAACTTTGCTCACTGACTGTACAAGCCCCACGGAGATAATATGAACGGAGTGAGACTTAATAGTGCAGTCATTTCTCTGGCAGGACAGATGGAAAGGCTTTGCTACGACCTTGGTCACTCCCTTCTTGTCCCACTAAGGAGTGTTCTTTCCTGTAGACCCCACTTAAAGAGTTACAAGAAACTTGATTCTAGCCGTGACCATCATTTGATGTGATTGCCACCTGTGACTTATCTTGTTTGTCAGCACAAGACTTGGGAAAGGACTTAGCCTGAAAACCCCAATGGATATGAAAAAGAATTGATTGGCAAAGTAGCCAGAGAATGAACAATGTTAATATTTTAATGAGAGTGATAACTGGGCCTCCACAACGAGTTCACATACTGACCTCTCTGACTTCGTTCTATTCAGAGTGATTAATAAACAATAGTCCCCATTAGTCAACTTAATTACTCGGTTTGTCATTCCAAGGGCATACCAATAATGCATGAGGCCTATCATTTGGAGTCCTGCTATGCTGCTGTTGAATGAATGAATGAATGAATGAATGAATGAATGAATAAATAAATAAATAAATAAATAGGATTTGGCATGTATATCGGTGCAGCGTTCCTACTGAAAGACTAACAAGATTTGTTTAGTATGTCCCCTTTACCAACAAAGAACATGTCTTTGGGTCTGGAGCCACCGTCTTCGGCTAAAGAATTAGGACTGGGTTCCTAAGATTGTTTTTGCAAATGAAACTTCTCAAAAAAATAAGTCCTTCACCTTTAATTTTACAAGAAATGGGAGTCTTCACCTATGTTGCTGTGCCTCCTTACCTATGGCTCCTTTAGTTTTCCCTACTTCTTTGTTCTGAATAATGAGTTCTGCTTTTGTCTGTTCTGAGTGGCCAGTGAACTTCTGGCTGTCTCTCAGAGGAACTGAAAGCACACATTCCTATAGAGGATTCATGGCCAAAGCAGTCACCTATACACTAGGTTTCTTCTCCTGCCACAATGGACTTGTAATCACTTGTTGGTCTCTGGGTCATCAAAGACATGCTGAGCATTGGGTTCTCAAGAACAGAAATTTCAATTAGAGAATCTGTGAGGAGGCCAACACTGAAGCATTGAAACAGGGTTTGCAACCAGTATCAGAACTTGTGCTCACAAAAGGCTCGCTGGACCACACCTTAAGGCTGCATGTCCACAGGGACAAGACCATAAAGAAAAGTTCAGGATCTTACAGTTTCCTCAAGTCTGACTCTGCAGCACTATGAACCATTGGAAAAAGTTGAAAACGTTTACCTAAAATGACATCAAAAGTGCTGATAGTCTCCATTATGTCAAAAATACCATGTTCTTTGAGGAGACTACCTGAGCTTCAGTACCTCAACAACACACAGTACATACATACTGTTTTAGCTTGTGGGTTTCTGTTTAAATGAGACTGGATTAATATAGCACGAGATACTTTTATCACACTAGGAATCATATACCTGTAGAATCAGAGAACAGGAGGTAGAGAGGGCTAGAGCTGAGGCAGGGGTAGATGGGAGAGTCAGGGGTGATTGGTCAAAGGGCAATTCAGTTAAATCGAAGGAGTAAGTACAGGAGCTATATTGTGCTGCATGGTGACTGTAGTTAATAGAGAAGTATGCACTCTTGGAAATTGCTAAGAGAAGGATTTAAAATGTTCCTGTGTCAAGTGATGTGTTATTTATGTTAGTTAACTTATTTAGCCATTCCACAGCCTGTACATTAATACATGTTTTTCAGATATTATAAGCATTTGATCAGCATATTTCAAAAATATCATGTTGCATTTAGTAATCATGTAACATTTTGTCAATTAAAGAATCCATAAGTAGGGAATACAGAAACACCATGAACTTAGTCAGTCCAAGATAATTCTAGAAGCATTAAAGAACAATCTTCGTTTTCTGTCTTGATTTAGGGCTTCCTGGAACTCAGCCGAGGACTCACCAGCCACTGTGATCCCCCAGGGAGTCCCTACCACACTCTCCTGACTCATGTCTTCCCCTCAGGAAGGTGCTTCATCATCTTGCCTTTGAAAGCCCTTTTATGTGTGTGCATAAAAGTGTGCGTGCACACAGAGGAGATAAGACCTAGTGACACGCATTGCCAAGTAGGTAACTGCCCAACGTTACCAACATGCTATCTAGACACAGTTATTCCCATTTGGAAAGCAGGACTAGGGCTCACCATGACTGGATCAATTCTGGAGATGGTGCAGCCTTAGACCTCACAAAATAAAGCTGAGAAACAGAGTTGAGAAATTGCTTACACTCCCGGCCGTCATGCTAGAGCACCTGGGCCATGCTAAGGACATCAGGGGAAAGCACAGCTTCTAGGTTGCTATTCAAACCCATCTTCTCTCATAGTCATGAGACGGAGAGGCTGGGACCAATCTGTGAGGGAGGGACACACCAGAAAATAGGGGCTTGGTTGTAACACTTAGAACAGTTCTGGGTCCCACAAAGAGGATGAAGACATCATCCCTCACCAAATGGTGGTCCCTCTTGGTGGGAAAACTCGTCAAAACAGCAAACATTATAAATAGATAGCATGGTCAAGGTCATGTTATAATGAAGCCTCATCTAGACCTGGCTGGATAGCAGGAAAAGCGATACTAAAGGCAAGTTTCTGGTAACAAGGAGCAGTCTGTAGAAGCATGAGAGAACACCACACCAAGTTGCAGTAGAATTCCACACTTTATTCAAAAACATATTCACATTAGCCTATATATAGAAAAGCTTCTATATTTTTTAAGAAATGAAAACCCTTTGACCTCTATTTTCATATGAAATCAACTTTCAGAGATGAGTCATGTTTGGAAAAGTCTCCCCAGTCTTCCAAACACCTTGACAAATGTCCACACACCTAGGTGCCTTCAGGTTTCTGTTTGAGAACTGAAAATACAATGAAGGCTAGAGAGTGTGGGAGGCAGTTTCCGGAAAACTTCATGGGGGGGAATCAATAATGTACCAACAAGACAGGGCTGGGCATTTGGTAGCTGCCAAGAGGACAGAGTCTGGCAAGACGTTTAGTCCTTGGGAGTTCTTGAAAGAGGAAGTTTAAGCAATGTGGTTTCTGCATGAGGTCAGTGACATCCATGAGAGCTGGGGAGCCAACTATACACACCCAGTGTTGCACACTTCCTGGTCCTCTCCTGGGCCTTGAACCTGAACTCTCTTTAATCTGGCAAAAATGGCACCATTCTAGTTTTATGACAAAGCCTAAACAAAGCCTGGTGGCTTCTGTGTCTGGACTCTGGGAAAGAGTGGCCATAACATAAGAAACCTGACTTCTCTATACCACCCACCTATGAAGAAACCCAGAAGAGTCACCTTAAGAGGCCTCATGGAGAAGGACTTAGAAACTCTGCCAGTTGAGGTGGTCTTGGCTGCCTGTTCCAGCAGAGTACCAAGGTCTGAGACTTGAGCCATCTCAGAAATTAGTGACACACACACAAGACCGAATCACAGTCCTGTGTTGTGGGATAGCCAATTGAAATAATCATAAGCAAATGAGTGATCACCGTTTGAACCACCATGTGTTGAAGAGGACAAGAAACAAACATGTGGCCAATCTATTTAGGAGACAGGACACACGTAGGATCAAGAGAAGATGTCCTGGTGTTTCCTTTACTACTATCCTAAGGTTTTTATATCTTCCAGGGCTTGGAGTAAAAAGAACTTAATGACATCACTCCTCTCCACATTGTAGGGAAATATTCTACATTTCTACAAGTCATACCTCGCTAAGGGTGGAATTTCACCAATTCTTTGGACGTAAACAGGTACTCAGTACAAACCTATAGTTATGACTCTCCCTTTGATGTTCAGGGAAAGCAGGCTGCTACATTCCCCACCTATCCATCCGCACTGTGGTGACCTGAACCATTTCTCCGTCTTGCATGCATAGTAATCTACCCAGAAATGCACATGTTATACTTATTACAGAGGACAAAAAGCAGCAGAAGCTATGATTTGCAGATTACTTAGGGTCTGTTAATGTTAGCTAAAAAAGAAACACTAAGAAAATTCCAACACAGCAGAGCTGATAAAGTAACCCTGAAAGGACTTGCTGGCTTTCACCTGTTACTATATAACGTCAGGATGTTCTTATTAATGCTTTAAGACATCTGCATTGTCTCTCTACCCCTCTGCATCAGGAAGAACCTAAGCTACCCTTGCCCTGGCTATATAAAAGCATTACGTACTGCCCAAGGAGTGGTATCTGTCCAGCCGAAGCTGCAAGTATGAAAGCCGACTCAAGCCTGCTTCCATTGCCATAGGAATAGATGGCTTTGGGAAATTTAAAAATAATTTTGCAGTTTCCTTTAAGCTGAGACTCACCGTCGGCTGAAAACACATTTTAGAGCCCCCCGTCGACATGTGTCTGGAGAAGGGGTGGATTAATAATAGCTTACATTTCTATAGTTCTTTTTTATCCACAAGGATCCTAAAACAAGGGAAACAGCCTGAGTCTTTTCTCCTTGTTTAAAGGAAGAGCCCTAGTGAATTTCAAAGCAGTCTCCAACACTACAACTAATTGCAAAGAAATTTACTTTTGTAAAGTGTCAGGACATAATTATTATTTTTTTTTAACTTAAATAGTATTCGCATCGTTCCTGGGAGCTCACAAAGAAGTGCCACCATCACATTTCACAAACCTATCATCTCTTTCCAACAAAGACAGTTGTGGTGCCAGAAGATTTAGAGACATGGCGGGTGAAAAGATTAAAAATAATAATAATAATTAACAGTGCACAGGGAGCTCCATCTGGAGCACTTGATAACACAGTGGGAGATAGATACAGATGGGAAAAGGTGGGCGGCATGGGTAGAATTCGTCCTGATCCCATGGGCTTAGGACCCTAGCCATGCTAGATTATTGTAGGCTTTGATTCTTTCTGCTCCCTGCTATTCAAACAGAACAGAACAAACCAGGCCAGAGCCCTCCCATCTCACCAGTGTCCAGTGTTCGCACAGTCTCTGGATCAGGTATTACCTTTCCTGGCATTATGACGTGGTCAGTAATACTTTTAGCGGTGTTTAGTAATCCTAGATTAATTCATTTTATTCTCTAAAGCACAGATTCTTTCTCATCCTTTGCCCAAGTAATTTGCATACACTTCCACAATTTGCATACACTTCCACATAGTAATTCCAGGCACAATGCTGCTTATTCTGAGCCTTTCCCTCTGATTGGCAGCTAATTAGAACCCTGAGATGTTGGCAGGTGTTGAGATGGAAAGAGAGTAACAGTGCACACAATGGCTTTGTAACTGGCTGTGTAAATCACACAGCGACTAAGTATCTCTTGCCTTTAGAATGAGTAGTTCCTTAATCCTAGAGGCTTCCTGGACAAGGAGGACCTCTGCTGTTTAAAAAGGAACCACCATCTTCGGAGGGAAAGAGAAAGCAGAAAGATAACTTTTAAAAGAAACAGGATTCTTTCTGTTGATTTGTTTCCTTTGCGTACAGGGGCAAGCTAGCAAGGACAGGCAGATACCCTTCATCCCTCCACCATTCTCAGCAAACATGAGCTTATGATGAATAAGGCTGAAAGCAAGTGGGTGAGAAGTTTGCAAAAGGGAATGTGTCCGTTGCTCAGTGACTCCGAGGATTGTCACTTTTCTTGTTAGTGTAATAGTCTGAGATGCTAGTGTAGAACATGCACATCATATTCACCAAGAAATAACATTTCCATCATGCAGTGTGTAAGGAGAGGATACTCATTCACTGTGTCACCAAAGGGGGAAATCCTGTCATTGTGATCACCTCCCATACCCTCCTCCCACAAAGCATTCTGTGAACTCCAAAGATAACTCCCTCAACCTGATTTCTCTCCTAAACAGGTATTGATTATTCATCTCATGGTCTCATAGACTTGGGCTCAGTGGGGGTATACAAAAGCATCAAAGAGGGCTTTGTTTTCGAGAAACTGTAAAATCAATATGTATATTATGTATAAAAGGAATAGTACAGTAAAGGAGGTGAATGGGTTAAGGAGTGGGTTCCCTTAGAACCAAGAGCATATGGATAGAAAGGATATGGATACTGAGTGTTCATTTCACAAAGTAAGAGAGACCATTGAAGAGTGCAGAGGTCAGAGAGGCTGAGGAACAGAATCCTTGGATGTGGAGAGAACTGAGCAGAGCAGAAGAGAGTGAGTTCCAACACAGAAACTGGAGTTGAATTTCCATGGACAAAAGACATTAGCAAGATGTGTTTGAAGGATTGGAAGTAATTCAGGCTGGCTGAAGAGACATGGTCCTTTAGGGTCTCACTCAACTGCAGTTGAACCATGAAGGTGTTGTCACATAAGACTGTGACATGTAAAAATAATAGAATGTGGAAGTGGGATAGAAACAAGGTTCGTAGCTTTGAGAAACTCTCCTGGGTATCAGACATCCGCACATCAGTCCCTGTGCCTGAGCCCACACCCACACACTAATTCGCATTCCCACATCCTCAGATCCGCATCCGCATCTGCATCCGCAGCATCTACATCTACATCTACACATACACGTATATATGTGTATACATATAATGTACGTAACAGCAACTAATGAAAAAGAGGCTACGAATTTGAGAGTAAAAAGGAACGTATGGAAGGATTGAAAGGGAGCAAAGAAAAGAGTGAAGTGATGTCATCTCAAAAAAGTTAATATTTTTAATCACAAATGAAGGACTTGGTTCTGCTTAAAAGGCTCCCCACCAACATATTTTAACTAAACCATGTTATCATCATGTGAACTAGAATTGATCATACCTATGCATATAAGGCACAAACCTGTTACAGTACTACAACCAATGGCTGTGCATGTGTGTGTCCCAATAGCCTGAAATGAGATCTGACATGTCTAGATAAAATAACAAACAAAACAGCCACCACCAGAGCAAAATAAATGAGTTACGTTCCTATGACAGAATCCCTACACATATTTATCATCAAGTCAGAATTCATCAATAAGTCACAGTATTAATTACATTATACAGTTATGTAGATCACTACACCAACATCAATTTTTAAATACACTTGAATTTTCTCATATCAGTCAGTCCTATTAGTCTGAAGAGAATTTAAATTTGTACTTGCATGATAAAATATAAATATCACAGAAGTGTTACATATAGAAAAACAAAAAGGAATTTTCCAAAACTTGACAATAATTCTAAAGACCTGAGTAATATTATTAATGGCAAATTATTTTCAATACTAAAGAACAAATTTTGATCAGCTACACTGAAGGAAGAATGGCTTATCTTTCTATCTTTAAAAAATATTCAAAACAATTGTCATGTAAAAAGAGTATCAAAGAAGATGCAGCTAAGAATAAATGAAAATGTCATTGGCTTACAAAATCATTACTTTCCAACTCATTATTTATGAAATTTCTTGATTTTTCTAAAGTGACCATGGTCCAGAAAGATGGTTTAGTGAGTAAAGACACTCGTCACCAAGTCTAAGTGCCTGAGTTCTGTCCCCAGAACATGCATGGTGGAAAGAGAGAACTGACTCCCACAAGTTGTCTTACTCCACATGTGCACCGTGGCACACATATGCATATACACACATATGCATATACACAAAAATAAGTGTAAAACATGACTGACATGTTGTGAGTTCTTTTCTCATGGCAAGTAAAAATGTTGGTCTGATTTTGCACATTCAACTTTATAATTTTCTTTTCTCTTAAACAGAGCTTCATCACAGGTTCAGGAATCACAAAACATGAATATGGCAACTATGGCTTCTCAATAGTCTGCTGATTCAGTGCCCTGACGTTATCCTAAAGTCTCGAATACAAGACACACCTACAGTGAAATCTATTGTTAAGGAAGACACTGAATGCATGTTTGGATGATCCTGTCAGTAACTTTAAATCATTTTGGCACAATTTCTGTTAGCTCTAATGACTCACATTGATGTTGGTATGCAACATGGCTCAAATGTAATTGTGGTAAGTATAGACTCTTGGACTTATTGTCCTCTTATACTTACAGTTAGTATTTGTGGTGATTTGAATACATTTGGCATTCATAGACTCATGTATTTGAATGCTTGGTAATAGAGAGGTAATAGGAGGTTTAGCTTTATTGGAGTACAGGGTGGCTTTATTGAAAAAAGTATGTCACTGTAGAGGTGGACTTTGAAGTCTCCTATGTTCAAGCTATGCCAAGTGTAGCACACAGTCTCCTGCTGCTGTCTGTAGATCAAGATGTAGAACTTGGGCTCTAGAGATGTCTCAATGGGTAAGAGCACTGACTGCTCTTCCAGAGGTCCTGAGTTCAAATCCCAGCAACCACATGGTGGCTCACAACCACGAGTAAGGAGATCTGACGCCCTCTTCTTCTAGTGTGTCTGAAGACAGCTACAGTGTACTTCTTTTTTTTTAATTGGGTATTTATTTCATTTACATTCCCAATGCTATCCCAAAAGTCCCACACACACTCCCCCACCCACTCCCACTTCTTGGCCCTGTCGTTCCCCTGTACTGAGGCATATAAAGTTTGCATGACCAATGGGCCTCTCTTTCCACTGATGGCCGACTAGGCCATCTTCTGATACAAATGCAGCTAGAGACACGAGCTCTGGGGGGTACTGGGTAGTTCATATTGTTGTTCCACCTATGGGGTTGCAGATCCCTTTAGCTCCTTGAGTACTTTCTCTAGCTCCTCCATTGGGGGCCCTGTGATCCATCCAATAGCTGACAGTGAGCATCCACTTCTGTGTTTGCTAGGCCCCGGCATAGTCTCACAAGAGACAGCTATATCTGGGTCCTTTCAGCAAAATCTTGCTAGTGTATGCAATGGTGTCAGCGTTTGGAAGCTGATTATGGGATGGATCCCCGGATATGGCAGTCTCTAGATGGTCCATCCTTTCGCCTCAGCTCCAAACTTTGTCTCTGTAACTCCTTCCATGGGTACAGTGTACTTCTTTATAATAATAAATAAATCTTTGGGCTGAAGCAAGTGGAGCCGACCAGAGCAAGCAGGGCTGACTGAGCAAGAGTGAGCAGAGGTCCTAAAATTCAATTCCTAACAACCACATGAAGGCTCACAACCATCTGTACAGCTACAATGTACTCACACACATAAAATAAATAAGTAAATCTTTAAAAAAAAAAAAAAAAAGATGTAGAACTCTCAGCTCCTTCTCCAGCAAGCACTGTGTCTGCCTGGTTGCTGCCATGTTTCCCTGCCATGTTGATAATGGACTAAACCACTGCACTGTAAGCCAGTCCCAATTAAATTCCTTTATTAGAGCTGCTGTAGCTATGGTGTCTCTTCACAGCAATGAAACCCAAATTAAGACATTACTCTTTTGTTCTTTCTTCCTGATATATTTTTAAGATGTCTGCCCACACCAGAAACCATATAATCAGTAAATCCATAACCAAAGCTCAGTGTGGCTTGCATGTCTAACCCCAGCCCTCAGAATGCTGAGGCAGGAGGATCATTATGAGTTCCAGACCAGCCTGGGCTACATAAGAACCTGCCTCAGAAATGAAAACAATCAAGGCTACAGAGATGGCTCAGCAGCTAGAAGCTCATGCTTATGTAGAAACATCGCGGTAAGAGGGCAGTTAACAAAAAACAAAGGAGAGTAATAGTTGGCTATCTCCTTAGCACTACCCAGAAGAGGCACACAGCCATCTTGCATATAATCTCAAAGGGAATTCCTCTTTCAGTGAGATATTAGCAAAGTTCAATTTCTTTTCTTTTTTAGTTTTACTACACAGATATAATCGTTAACATAATACAGGAATGTTTTTAAATGTTGCAATTTTTTTCTATTCCAGACTCTAGCAGATTGTTCTTCACTCAAGTCCGTTCACTTTAGAGACCAGAGGAACTTCTTTTTCAATTTTTTTATTATTTTAATTATGTGTATGTCAGGGGTTACTATGGCCAATGAATATAAGTGTCCTAGGAGCCCTGATCCCCTCCCAGCCTGGTCCTCTACAAAAGCAGTACTCCCTCTTAAGCACTGAGCCATCTCTCTAGGCCCCCCAAGAGAACTTCTTTTAAGAAGAAGGGGATGAGTGGAGAGTAGGGGACAGGAGAAGAAGGGAGACAAAAGATGAAGAAGGGAGACAAAGGAAGGAGAAAGGAGAGGAAGGGAAGAGGAAAGGAGAGGAAAAAGGAAGGGGAAAGAAAGAAGAGGAAAGGAGTAGGAAAAGGAAAGGAGAAGAAAGAAGAGGAAAGAAGCAGAAAGGAGAGGAAGGAAGAGGAAGGGAGAGGAAGGAAAAAGAAGGAAGAGGAAAGGAGCAGAAAGAAGAGGAGGGGAGAGGAAGGGAGAGGAAAGAAGATGGAGGGAGAGGAAGGAAGAGGAAGAAAGAGGAAAGAAGAAGAAGGAAGATGAAGGGGGAAAAAAGAAGAGGGAGAAGAAGAGGAAAGAAGAGGAAGGGAGAAGGGAGAGGAAGGGAGAGGAAGGGGAAGGAAAGGAAGCCACTAAAGATATTTGAGTGAAGGAGTGACATCGAAGCAATATTTAGGAGCAAGGAGTTTAACAGGGCCAGTTGAGATGTTCTTTGAGGTTAAAGAGTAGAAAAATGAGTTGGAATGCCAGTCCAATGATGCTGAGTGAGAGGATATGAATAAATACATAGTATTAAAAGGAAAAAGTAGGAACAAGAGCCTTGGATCTGACAACAAAGAATGTGTAGGATTTGAGGGTGTTCCTTTACAGCGTGGCTGTTGAGTG
The DNA here is from genome assembly GCF_978045245.1 of Mus caroli. NCBI lineage: Eukaryota > Metazoa > Chordata > Mammalia > Rodentia > Muridae > Mus > Mus caroli. The sequence goes on along the minus strand of NW_028227259.1, from coordinate 92,542,651 downwards.
TGTGGGACTGGAACAAACCGGTGCAACATGCATCAGTATTACCAGACTGCGTGTGTCCTTTAGGAAAACAGGGAGCTGAAATGTCACAACCTGTCAAATAAACATACTAGAGAAGTGTCAGCAGTGTGTACAAACATATGGGATTCGGCTGACTAATTAAAATACGGAAGTGCCAAAGGCCGATTGTGCGCAGCCAGCAGGGAGAAAGCAGCAAGCTAGACACAATGGAAACGTCTCACCCTGCTCCTAATGGATGCTTTCCGTCAGAGTTCCGCAAAGTCTTTAGTATCCACAGTTTATAACAAGTTCAGGTGAATAAAATGATTTCATTTTAGAGCTAGATCACTCTCCTTGTCGATAAAACCGGAGGGTGAAGTTCAAGAACTGAGAATCAAAACCACTTCATGCTATTTTAAATGTATATGGTGTTAAACTACTTTTCAAAACTGAAGCATTTTGCTTTAGTTAATCTTTTTAATATTAGAACAATACTTTGTGTTAAATATTAAACAGAATCTCTAACCTGGCTACTTAGCCTCTCCTACCTGCAACAATACTTCAATAATTCAATGGTAACATAAAAATCTTTTTTTAAAAAAACTGTTATATTTTTCACTTGATATATTTAATTATATTTCTTCCTTGTAGGATGAGAAATGGATGTTACTCTGTGTCTTATTAATCCCCCACTCTGTCAGGAAGAGGTATATTCAATGCTATATTGTAACTTGCTTGAATATATATATATATATATATATATATATATATATATATACAAACATATACAAATACACACACACACATATATATAGTGTCAGGAGAATGTAAGCTAGTTGTTAGACACAACTATTATTAAAAATTGCACAAACTTTTGACAGAATAAGTAACTAAAATAAGGACATTTCCTTTATCTCCTTAAGACATTTCCTCTGTTATTGGATATTGCTATTACCTGTGTTCTTGGTATTACTTGTATTCACTTTGTGTGTGTGGCAGAAGTGTTGCCTGACACCACGCCACCAGGCATGTCTTCCCAGCTCTGTTAGGGGATGCTGGTAGTCTGATGAAGGCCTTAGTGGAAATGTCTCATTACAAAAATCAGCAAATACCAAAGTTCACACTTCACTGACTCTCTGGCTTGTTAATTTTATAGACTTGAGAGAGATAGAGAGGAGAGAGGAGAGGGAGAGAGAGAGAGAGAGAGAGAGAGAGAGAGAGAGAGAGAGAGGAGAGAGCAAACTTGAATAGTTTAAATAAATAAAACTTAAAAATGTGTGGTGTCTGTACCCTTTAAATTGTTAATAGTACAAAATATAATGAAACCTTCCTCCATTACTATCAAACATATTCACTTCAGCAAAGAATTTGCTCATCTCAGTGGATGGGTGGGGTACTTCTCCAATCCTCCTCTTGCCATTCATTATTTCCTGAGGTAAACAAAGATGCAAGTAACAGTTAAATCAGAAATGTCTCCATTTGTCAGCTATAGTCATTAGCTGTGTAGATTTCAGAAAAATCAGAAAAGCATTATGTTAGGATACATAGGATAAGTTACTACGAAATTTAAAATAAAAATGTTTGTGTTTTTTTATTACTTGTAAATTATAGGCTATATATCCTCTTATAGGCTCTACATAAAAAGTATAATTAATATATACAAATATATATATTTGGAGTGCTTTTGTTAAACTTTTCTAGTATATAATTATTTTATTAAATTAAACAGTATTTGCATAACATCAACATACAAAAATGTAGGTGACATTTTTAAAAAGATAGTATTTTATCTACTTATCTTGGGGTTCTTAATTATCTTTCATCTTTAGAATCTTTACTATGTAACTCTCCATTTCTTTTTTTATTCCTTGGGTCATCATTGGCTTACGGTAACTGTGGAGTCGTCGCAGAATACATAGAGAAATAACTCTCTCCTTGCTCACTGTGTTGTCTTGCAAAATTTGGGTTGATTATGTGCTTGGCTGATGCTAAAGCAGTTTTCATGGGATAGTGTGTGTGTGTGTGTGTGTGTGTGTGTGTAGCCCTAACACTGGGGAGGCAGGTAGACAGAGAATGCTCATCAGGGTCATCATTGTGTTTCAGACAGCTTAGCTAAATTGTCGATCTCTAGGTTCAGTGAGAAACTGTTTCAAAAAAAAAAAAAAAGAATAAAGTCAAGAGTAATTGTGAACAACACCCAACTTTGACTGGCTTCCATATATATGCCCACATGCATACACATGGACACACACATACACACACCTAAAGTGATTACTGTGGTGATTTTTTTGTATGTGTCTATAAGATCATGCTGTATGCCTTAAGTAATCACAATAAAATGTATTTTCCTAATGAAAAAAAAATCTTTCTTTATAAAACCACTTGTGAGGGACAAGATACAACTGTCACAGAAAAGCACCTTCCCCCAGCTTTCTTGTCATGGAACAACAGTCAATAAGAAACAGACTGATCATTTACAATAAGTCATGTGGAGGCAAATTCTGCATCGTCTCTCAAGTCCTGCATAGACTGCCAGTGAGTCTTGCTCTTGTTAGATCTGCTTCCATTACAGGGCCTGGGGTTAGTCACTTCATTTTTGTGTAACTGTTTTCCTTGAGCACATAAATTTGATCTGATAATAAAGTTTGTCTATGCTCTTCGTAGCAGGAGTTATTACAGAAAGACATTGTACTGGCTGATTTTGTGTGTCAAGTTGACACAAGCTGAGGTTATCACAGAGAAAGGAGCTTCAGGTGAGGAAATGCCTCCATGAGATCCAGCTGTAAGGCATTTTCTCAATTAGTGATCAAGGGGGAAGGCCCCTTGTGGGTGGTGCCATCCCTGGACTGGGAGTCTTGAGTTCTATAGGAGAGTAGGCTGAGCAAGCCAGGGGAAGCAAGCCAGTGAAGAACATCCCTCCATGGTCTCTGCATCAGCTCCTGCTTCCTGACCTGCTTGAGTTCCAATCCTGACTTCCTTTGGTGATGAACAGAGGTGTGAAAGTGTAAGCTGAATAAACCCTTTCCTCCCAAACTTGCTTCTTGGTCATGATGTTTGTGCAGGAATAGAAACCTTGACTAAGACAGGCATCTTATACAGTTGGCTTGTAATCCCTGTGCTAAAGCAGAGACAGAGGCAAGAAGAGCTGGAGTACAAGGCTAGACTAGCACAGATGTCTGTTTTTTAAAGGTTAATAGACATACACCTTTTATTATGTACTAGAATTGTAATAGTTTTAATTTTTCAGAAACAGAACCATGTCACTCCAGAGACCAATCCAACAATCTCCCTTTTGTACAAAAAAAAAAAAAATGTGCCTACCAACCACTAACACAGTGACTCTTGCTCCCTGACCCAGGGACAATCTTTCACTACACTGTAGGCTTCTATGCGTTCTCTATTAATGTACAAATCTACTGCAATTAAACATTGAAAGAGAACAGAGTCCAATGGAAAGTGTACAAGGAAGCTGGGCAGATTGTAATTTAATTATCAGAGTTGGAATTTGTCCAGAGCTCCACCTGCCATAAAGAAAGTACCCTGGGATTTTTAATGACCACAAGTGGTCAGGATTCTGGTTTTACAGTTTGTCCAATTAATTTCCAAGCATGTCTTCTGCTATAGCATTAGGTTAGAGGAACTGGGGAATCCTTTCTGCTAATAAAGAACCTGGGGACTTATACTGTTTCCCAGAGGACTTTTCAAGGTAACAGACGTGTGTGTGTGTGTGTGTGTGTGTGTGTGTGTGTGTGTGTGTGTGATCACATAAACAGGAACTTAATAAGTACTTTCATCACAGAGAACCGGACACAGCCATTTCTTTTCCATCAAATTTGGGTAAGACTATTTCTCCAGTCAGGTCAATTTCAGATTGGAAAATGCTGGGTTTTGGAAAGATTCTAGCCTCTGTCTCTGCCTTTATTATGATCAAGTGTATAATGCCCAGCTTGTTTTGTGCATATCCGCTGCTCTCTAGAGGAATTCACCCTCATCAGAATAGATCAGGTTTTCTTTCAGAGTCTTGAGGTGAAACATCAAAGTGAAATTTCAGGGCAAAAATTGTCATTTCTCATATTTTCTATTAATGAACTTCTGCTTCCTTCAATTAATGCTCTCTTTAAAGTAAGGACTATGGTCCCTAACATTGTAAAAATTAAGTCTGAGAAATTCTATTTCTGTGTATTTTCCTTAGTGAAAACTAGGAAGGTTCAGTGGTTAAAAGCACTCCCTGCTCTTCCAGGGTCAGTTCCAGGCACCCATGTTGGGTGGCTAAGACCTTTCTACAACTCCAGCTGATGCCCCGTGCTCTGTGGGTGGCTCCATTCATGTGCACATACCCGTAAGTGGATAGACACACACATACACACAATACAAATTAGTCTTTCCTGTCTGTAAGCCCAGCTCTATGTCAGCTAGACATCACTGCACAAAGCAAATGCCTCTATATTACCTCCGAAGTTTATTAAAAATCAGACATTTCCAGAGTGGAGTTCATATTGATTCAATCACAGTGACTAAGTCTTTTTTATTATTTTAACCAAACTTTGGCCATCTTTGGAGATAACAACATGTGATTGTGTGATTTTAAGAAGAAACCTCTATTGATGCATCTACACACTGTCTTTCTCCCGTTACTGTGTTTATTTTCTTTCCTGAACAGCTTCTATTTTAGGTCCTATTGTTGTAATCATCATGTTTAATTTCTTTTTCTTCAGGAACTATCGTGTAAAATTACTTTGGGATCTTATTAAAATTCAAGCTAATTAACCTGACCATATTTATTTTCACACTCAGATAAAATGAGTAATTCATCAGGGACATAAAACTTCAGACACAAGGGAAGTTAGGACGCCTCTGACGCAAATAGAGGCATTAGAAGAAGATGATTGGACAATTTCAAACTAACTGCTACTCTTTCCTGATACTGTAGCTGATCTCCCAACATCATGTTTTGTTTTTAATTAGGGAGAAAGGAGCAGTTTGGAGATATTACAGAAATCTGGTCTGATAGCAGCCAGGGTGGAAGAAGACAGCTTCATCTTGCCAATGCAATTGAGGTTTTTATTCATCTGTAAAATGCGGTGCTTGCAGAGTGAGAGCTCTCAACTCCCTTCTTGATCTGAACTGCCAGCAGTCTGTGAATGTTAAGAAATTTAGTTCTGATGAATGTGCAAAATTAGCAGGCACCTGCTACCTTCAGACAGAGAAGAATCATGTGACTTAAAAAGAACAGCATTGTTTCTGAGCCAAATCAGGTAAAGAAAGAGTTGCCCAGATTTCTCCCAGTACTGAGGGGTTTCTAGATTACAGAGTTGTCAGTGCTAAAAACTGCATAGTCCAAGGCAACCTAGGGTGACTAAACACCCTATAGATACCCCATAGACACCCTGTAGACATTCTATAGAAAGAGCCTGAGTTCGCAAGATATAAATGAAGTTTTTAATGTTGTAAATATAGTTTATATCTTAGCACCCTGAGAGATAATACAGAATTTCCATATTCAGGTCACACTGATGGGGCATAAAAAGTTATTTCTAAACTTGTGTGTGTGTGTGTGTGTGTGTGTGTGTGTGTGTGTGTGTGTGTGTGTTTTACTGGGGTCCAAGATGAAGTGTCGCACATGGTAGGCAGTTTGTCTTTCCACTGAGCTATCTCCTCAGCCCATTTGGTTTAGTTTAGTTTAGCTTAGTTTACTTTGGTTTAATTTAGTAGCTCACATAGGCCTCACGAGTCACCTAGCTGACTCTGAACTCATGCTGTAACCTAGACAGGCTTTTAGTCCATAATTCCCCTGCCTTAGCCTCCCAAGTAGTTTGTTACTTCTGCTATCAAGTCCAGATACTTCCAAAGCTTGAAGTATTCCAGTCATGGTTAGGAGATAAACTACCATCTGAAAATAAAAGGATCTATCCTTTTCAGGTCAGGAATGAGTTCAATCACGGCCATAGGAGCACTTGGGAAAGAATGTAGAGGGATACCTTCATTGGAAAGGAACCTGTGTAGGGGCATTATTGTACATAAAACTAAATAACCTCGGTACTTCAAACTGAAAAGCCTATCAGGAAGACAATTATATTAAAAGAATCTAATGTTTCCCAAACAGAGCCAAATACATACAAATAAATCCAGTTGACTTTTTCACCAGTACACATGATTTTACATAGCAATTGCATGTAGTACCTAGCTCCCTGGCCTGCATTTCTAACACACACACGCACATGCACGCACACGCTCACGCACACGGACACACACACACACACACACACACACACACACACCTACTCCATGAACTTAAGCAAGAACAAGAATTCACTCCAGGTTCTTCTAAAATTCCATAAGATTTTGTCTTAAGGTTAACATGAAGGATGCTAGGATGCTTAAAGCACTCTGTGATGAGAGGATTCTGGGAAGCTGAGGGTTAAGGAGCAACAGTGTCCTTTCTCCCCTAAACAACAATTTCACCAAAAGTCTGAGGTAACAATGCTGGAGCTTCAGTGGGTGAAGGTTTGCAACTTCCAGGACTGTGTGATAAACTGATTAATTCCGACCAATCCCAGCCCTGCCTCTCCTCCTCATGCCCACCTGCTTGCAAGGAGCTGTACTTGTGTTCCCAGAGGCAGGGTCTTCCAAGTACCAGAAATCTCTGATATCATGCATCTGAACTCAGAAGCCTAGCAAAGAAACTGGCCATTGTATCTCCTTTCATTGTAGAGAACTTCCACCTCTCTGGAAAGCTTCTGAAGCATCTGAAGGGCTGGGCTGTCCTTGCTCCTTCCCCTCCCTCAGCCGACCATTTAGACATTAATGAGCTGTATCTGTGGTGGGAAGAAGGATATTGAATAGGTGTGACAATCAGTTTTTTCATCTTGTATCTGTGATGGGAAGTACCAGATGTGACAGCCAGTCTTGTCAACTTGATTTGATTTCCCAGGGTCTTACACTTAAGAGGTTTCCTTGAATTTTAGAAGAGACTGTAGACTTTGCAGTTTTAGACAGTGTTTGGATGGTTAAAGATTATGGGGACATGTTAAAGAGTAGATTGTCATGATTTAAAAGTGATACATTAAGATGTGCTGATAACAACTACCCATTGGACAGAGCACAGGGTCCCCAATGAAGGATTTAGAGAAAGAACCCAAGGAGCTGAAGGGGTTTATAGACCCATAGGAGAAACAACAATAACCAGTATTACCAAAGCTCCCTGGGACTAAACCACCAACCAAAGAAAACACATGGTGGAACTCATAGCTCCAGCTGCATAAGTAGCAGACGATGACCTAGTCGGTCATCAATGGGAGGAGAGGCCCGTGATCTTGTGAAGGTTCTATGCCCCAGTATAGGGGAATGCCAGGGCCAGGAAGTGGGACTGGGTGGGTTGGTGAGCAGGGGAAGGGGGGAGGAAATGGGGGGGGGAGGTTCGGAGTGGAAACCAGGAAAGGGGATAACATTTGAAATGTAAATAAAGAAAATATCTAATATGGAAGAAGAAGAAGAAGAAGAAGAAGAAGAAGAAGAAGAAGAAGAAGAAGAAGAAGAAGAAGAAGAAGAAGAAGAAGAAGAAGAAGAAGAAGAAGAAGAAGAAGAAGAAAGAAAAGATGTGTTGATAATGATAAGGGTTGGGCTTGCTCACAACAGTTAATCTTGATTATCAACTTAACATGATTACAAGCCTAGGGAACCAACCTCAGGGAGTGTCTGTTGGGGAACTTCCAAGGAAGTGTGACTGACATAGGCAGGCCCTCCTTGAGGTTGAGTGACATAGTGCATGGACTGGGGTCACTAGCACTTATTTCTTTCAGCTTCCTGGTAGCGGATGCACCATATTGGCTATTCCATGTCCCTGCCACAGTACTGTCACCATCCCTAACTTCCTGAACTATACCCTCCAACCATGGGTAAAAATAAATCCTCCTGCCAAACGTTGCTTTGCCTCTACAAAAAAGTTAAGTAAGCAATAAAATCATCGTGCATGCCTACAGGAGGGTAGGTTGGAAGAGGCCTGCAGGACAGCTCAGACTGACCCTGAGCACAGAGATAGCCTAGGTTGTCAAGTGGTACATGCCTTTAACAAGAGCACTTAGAGAGGAGACAGGAGAATCATGAGTTCAAGGTCAGCCTAGTTCTACACAATGAATTTGAGACCATATTAAGCTATACAGTGAGACTCTGTCTTATGTATATTTTTTTTAAAAATAAAATAAAATAAAATCAGCAGATTCAGGGGAAGGGAGAATCTGATTTTCTTTTCTTTCTTTTTCTTTTTCTTTTTCTTTTTTTTTTTTTTTTTTTTTGGAGATGCCACAGTAGTGACTAAAACATCCGTGCTTCAACAAGAGCAACAACAAAACACAGAGCACACAAAGAAACAGGAAAATATGCTCTGTACAAAGGGAAAACAATAAAAGCTGTTCGTTAGAAATTCATGAGGACAAAACTGACAGGTGTATTTTTAAAAGATGTTTTAGGGTGGAAGGTGGAGCTCAGTGGTAGACTATTGTCAGACTGTTTCTCCTCAGAAATCCAGTATATAGGCTGGCTGGGGAGATGCTCAGTGGGTAAAAGTCCCATGCAAGCCAGGTGACCTAAGTTCAGAGCCCACACCCACATGAAAGCCAGGAGCATGCATCTGTAATTCCAGGGCTCCTACACCAGGACTGGAGAGTTATCCCAACGCTCTCAGGCCAAAGCCTAGAGTATGCCACAGCAGAGAGAGCAAGAGAGACCCTGCTTAACAAGGCAGAGGGGAGGGCCGACTTACCAAAGTTGTTCTGCAATTTCCAAGTGTGTACTGTGGTTCATATGTGCTTGTACATACATACTTCATATATACATACATACATACATGCACACACACAAACACGCACACACAGAGGCACACTCAGAGGCACACACACAGGCACACACTGGGGAGTGGAGGAAGAAAGACAAAAATCAAACAAAATCAAAAAAAAAAAACTTGGTTAAACCAACAGATAGAAGGCTAATAAAGTTCTAAAAGGAAAACAAGTGTTAACTAAAAGTTCAACATGTGGTCAACTGTTTTTCAAACATGACAGAAAAAAATTATAATATCACCAAAAGATGAGGTTGCTAGTCACACCAAGGATGGCCCTGCAAATAATATTAAGAGGCATTTCAGATTGAAATAAAAGGACATTAGATGACTCTAACCCACACCAAGAGATAACAACTATAATAAAGATAGATAATCCACAGCAACTATAAAAGCTAGTATCATTTTAACTTGAGTTACAATACATCTTCTGTTCTATATAATAAGCTAAGTTATTTTTTTAAAAATAGCAATCATTTGTGGCTATATACCCATAGTTCCTAAAAGTATAACGTTTGTAACATCAACAAATGTAAAGAATAGAGAAAAACAGTAAGGAGCAGGTTTGTAAACTATTGGTTTTAAGGTGGTATGAATTTTCAAATCAGTATTGTAGCTTTAAAATATTTAACTATACAAATAACCTAAACATCAAAAGGAGGCAGAAACTCAAGAAAACCCTACAGCATATATAGAAGACAATACCAAAAAGATTATGGATTCCTTTATATACACACAGATTAAGTTAAATAAATCCATTCCGAAAGGCAGAGATTGGAAGAACAGAGAAAAACCTTTTGATTGCATGCTGTCTCCAAGAAACTCTCCGTATATCCCAAGAAACTCTCCGTAAAGATCCCAAAATACCTATTGCATGCAAACGGTAACCAAAAAGAAAATGAAGAGAACAGACCAATGAGAGGACTTAGCCTGAAGACCATGACCTGAGGTCTATCCTGCGGTTCCACATAGTGGACTGAGAACCAACTCCTGCGTGTAGTCCACATTCACAAGCACACATGTATGTGTGCACATGTGTGCACATACATATGAACACACACACAAATAAATAGTCTCTAAAATGAATGGCTATACTAATATCAGTCAGCACTGATCTTAAGTCTGTGAAAGACTTAAATGGGTATATAGTCTGGTTTTTGATGGTTAAGAGAATTCTAAGATCGTGATCACTGCACAGCAATATACAATTATTTAACAACATCAAACTATGCACTGAAAATGGTTAAGATGTCAAATTTCATGTTGTGTATTGTTTGTTAGAATAAAAATTTGAAAGAAAACAAACATATATTTGATGTATTCAATTGTCTAAGGGAAAAAAAGGCAGCATAAGGTGGTGAGTGTGTTTGCAGAGACTGGAGGCTAACTTCTGTTCTGACTTACTAAAAGGCTTGGTGACAGAAGTCTGTCCCTAAAACCAGGAGACTCATCTCAGCCCTCTTCGTGACTGACATTTCAGCCTCAGTACTACTAGTGATTGCTTCAAAATATATGAATGCTAATGGTGACTGTGCAACAAGCTCCTGTCAGCCAGATTGGGGATTGAAAGTATAGAAACTCTGATCGCAGCCGGGCAGTGCTGGTGCACACGTTTGATCCCAGCACCTGGGAGGCAGAGGCAGGTGGATCTCTGAGTTCCAGGCCAACCTGATCTACAGAGCAAGTTCTAGAACAGTTAGAGCTACACAGAGAAACCCTGTCTCAAAAGAAAAAAAAAAAAAAAACACGAAGGAAGGAAGGAAGGCAGGAAGGGAGCAAAGGAGGGAGGGAGGGAGGGAGGGAAGGAGGGAGGGAGGGATTCTGATCCCATGTTTATATAAGATGTTGAGCCAATGTTCTCTATGGAATCTTCTGCACCTGAGATTCTCTCTTCCATCTCTTGTATTCTGTTGCTGATGCTCGCATCTATGGTTCCAGATTTCTTTCCTAGGGTTTCTATCTCCAGCATTGCCTCACTTTGGGTTTTCTTTATTGTGTCTACTTCCCTTTTTAGGTCTTGGATGGTTTTATTCAATTCCATCACCTGTTTGGTCATGTTTTCCTGTAATTCTTTAAGGTATTTTTGTGATTCCTCTTTAAGGTCTTCTACCTGTTTAGCAGTGTTCTCCTGCATTTCTTTAAGTGAGTTATTAAAGTCCTTCTTGATGTCCTCTACCATCATCATGAGATATGCTTTTAAATCCGGGTCTAGCTTTTCGGGTGTGTTGGGGTGCCCAGGACTGGGTGGGGTGGGAGTGCTGCGTTGGAAAGAGAGGCCCATTGGACATGCAAACTTTATATGCCCCAGTACAGGGGAACTCCAGGGCCAAAAAGTGGGAGTGGGTGGGTAGGGAAGTGGGGGGAGGGTATGGGGGACTTTGGGATAGCATTGGAAATGTAATTGAGGAAAATACCTAATAAAAAAATATTTTTAAAAAAACCCGAAATTGATATCTTAAAAAAAAAAAACAAGATGTTGAGCAGGGCATGGTGGTACACACTTTTAATCCCAGCACTCGGGAGGCAAAGGCAGGCAGATTTCTGAGTTCGAGGCCAGCCTGGTCTACAAAGTGAGTTCCAGGACAGCCAGAGCTATACAGAGAAACCCTGACTCAAAAAAACAAACAAAAAAAAAAAGTTGATGTTTTGTTCATCATGATTTGTTGTTGTTGTTAGTGGTAGTGATGGTGGTGGTATTGATGGTGGTATTGTTGTTGATGATGATGTTGCTATTGTTAGTGTTGTTGATGATGTTGTTGTTGATGATGTTGTTGCTGTTGTTGTTTGTAGTAGTGGTTGTGGTGTTGATGATGTTGGTGGTGGTGGTGTTGATGATGTTGGTGGTGGTGGTGTTGATGTTGTTGGTGGTGGTAGTGTTGATGATGATGTTGGTGGTGGTGTTAATGATGTTATTGGTGGTGGTGTTGATGATGATATTGGTGGTGATGTTGTTGCTGTTGTTTGTAGTAGCAGTTGTGGTGTTGATGATGTTGGTGGTGGTGGTGTTGATGATGTTGGTGGTGATGTTGATGTTGGTGGTGGTGTTAGTGTTGATGATGATGTTGGTGGTGATGTTGGTGGTGATGATGTTGTTGTTGCTGCTGCTTCTGACTTTCTTTCATCTCTAGCATACCATAGTCATGACTCTTCCCTTTGTGGACTGACCTCAGCCATCTTTGCATCTCATCTGCTGTCTGTGAGAGCAATGCCAGCGTTTTCCAGGGATCTGTCTCTGGTCTTCTCTGTGCACACATTTCATCCATACCCTCTCAGTTGCTTCCCCTGATTGCAGACTGCTTCCTCCTCACTTCCTCCAGTCACTACAGGCACCACGGTCCCCTAATCTAACCTAGTCCTCTGTCCCTGGGGGTTAATGGCCTATGCCTGCAACAAGTTTTCAGAAAACTGTTCTTTAATTCCAGTGAAGTACTTTACTGTGCCAAAATTTAAATATATGAATTCATCAAGAGCCGTCTCCTTGCCTAATGCCTGTCTTGTAGCCTACGCTACAGGAAGGAATGAAAAAGCTTTGGGAATCTTCCAAGACCCCCTCATCTTCCACTTTTCCCTCCAGTCACTCAAATATGCCAGAAAATGTCAATTTTACAATCACAAGAAAGCCATTCTGTTACTTGGACTATTTCCTTAAGTCACCTCAAGTTTCTACTCTATATTTATACATACGCCTTATACATGAGCACAGCCTACAGTGCCCTTCTTGGCTTCTTACACATGAGCACAGCCTACAGTGCCCTTCTCGGCTTCTTACACATGAGCACAGCCTACAGTGCCCTTCTCGGCTTCTTGATTGTATTAAGCTTCCCTTGCTGTGTGCAACATAAAATTCGATGTCATCTTTTCTTTTAAAACCCTTGTATGAATTATTATAACTACTCATTCTGTTTTTTTTTTTAATTTTCCACACTAGGTGAGGGTGAGAGATAGCTTTGCTTTGTTCTCTGTGACACATCCAATCATAACATGGTGCCTAGCACTCCCCCGGCCCCTACTAAGTAACTGAATAAGGGAGGGCAGTCAGTAATCTTCAAACACCATTCAAACAAAGTCTCCACAGTCAATGGACAACTGAGCCAATAAAGAAAAGGCAGCAGACACAGATAGCTCGTGTCCAGCCACGGATAGGAAGCAGCAAATTTGCAAGTCCCACCTTTGCTTAATCCTGGAGTCATCTCTTTTGCAAAATAACCTACGTTGCTTGTGTAACAGGCAAAGAACAGGCCGTTTGTTGGCTTGGCTATCCGAGGCCCTCTGGGCATCTTGGCAGACCCTGTAGGGCCATCTGGCCTTTAGCATCATCCCCCTGAAGCTCATTTCTGCTCTTCGGTGATCAAGTGCTCTACCATTGATCTTTTCCAGGATGTGAGGTTGTACCTGCTGTTTGCTGGCACCTGTATCTCATCATAGAGTAAATACCAAATGGCTTTGCAACCCCATGTAGAAAACGTTCGAGTTCTCCAAATTCCAAAAGTACACCGTATTTGGGAAGCCCTTCTCAACAGAAGTTCACAGCATTCTGAAATGATTGTGCTCTTACAATAATTTCAAAACAGCACATGGGGTCATACTAGACAACACTTGAAGAGGAAAATGCCTAAATCCCTGTTAAACAATAATCACTTTCATCCTGACGACACTTATGGCTATATACAAAACAAAGGTCAACATTATAAAGCTAATTAATACAAAGCTAAGCTCTGAGGAAATTCACTGAGGACTTCTGGGGGTCAGGGATGACCTGTCTTGAGAAAATATGGATTCCTACACCAACTGTACACCAACTTTAGCACAGAACGCCCAGCGTCTTGTAGTCCCTAAAAGAGGGACAGATGACCTAAATTTACTATGCAAAATAAGTTAGAAAATAAAACAGGACTCAAGGATGCTCTTAACCACACTGCGTGCAGGAATCTGTAACATTCTAGAGTGTCCTGTGACCACAAATCCTTACGTGTACTAAGAACTGAGACCCCGAAAGGTTAAGAGCCAGGCTAGGAAATTAACATCATCTATAAAACTATAAAAGCAGCCTTGGATACCATAGTATTGTAGAACTGAATGAAAACCTCCGTGAAAGCCCTTTTCTGCATCATAAAAACCATGTGCCCTGTTTATAATGTGGTGCCCAATACCGATGCACGTGCTGCTTAATGTCTGGGAAAGGATCTGGGCGTGCTATCCCCACACCACACAAGATCTTACAAGCAGTATGAGTCCTTTTCCAACACACTCTTCCTAAAGTCTTTTCCTCTAACCATAAATATGGGAAGCAGCATGTATAGAGGCAAGCCAGGTTAAGACATCCTGTTAATTCAGGCTTTGATACCCCAGCTCCCGGCAAACGCTGACAGGAAGAAGTCCCACCACATCTCACGAGTCTTTGCTCCACTCTCATCTTTCCTTGTCATATCCCTGGCTTGTTTTTTCTTACACTCAAAAATCTACTAAAAAAAAAAAATCCATGTCCTTAAAAATACAGAGATACAGTTTAGATCTTCTTTCCACAGAGGACAGAGTTACCAGCCCCTGTGATTTTTTTTTTTTTGACCAGTCTGGCTAATAATTTGGTGCCAGCACCAACTGCTGGCTAGATCATCTAGTCAGCAGGATGGGGCTCACTGTTCTCTTGCTTGTGTGATTTTGGTTTTTGAACATTTAAAATTGCCAACAATCCCAAATGGTGTCTCATGACTCCTCTCCAATTCGTTTCTATTTAAAGATTAAAAACTATCATATTTGGACTGAATTTTGATAAGATGCACAAGGAATAAGCCACTGTAAGACCAAATAGATTTCTGCTTATAATGAATGAGACATAGAGTTTTATACCGAACCTCAAAAGGCACAAGTGCATCTCTGTATTATTCTGTCTGTAATCATCCTCAGAAACCCTAGATGACTTACTGAGTACCCACTGCCATACAAAGCAACTCAGGGAATTTAAATGAACAAGATCAGACTGACACAGCTTACGGGTTCTGAACCAGGGTAGAACACTTGCCTACGAAAACAAGCGCTGCTTCTGTTCCTACCCGCTTATAGTTTATATCTTTCTTAAGTAAAGACAAAGGGGGGTTGCACTACAGACGACTTTCTTACTCACAATAGGTCAAGCATCTGTGCTCAGGTTTGTAGCCAGCAGAGGTCACAAAACAAATGGATATCTGTGAAAAGAAAAATAATGGTGGGATGTACTTCACATAACGATCTTCGGGTGGTAAAGTGATACCTGTGTCCCTTAAATCCAGATCTCCCTCCCTCCCTCCTTCTACACCCAGGTCTTAGGTTTAGATTCTATTTTTCTCACTTCTGCTGCTTTTGTTGCTGATGTCATATAGTGTACACATTCCCATTAACTAGAAAGAGATCTAAAAATCAAGGATTTCGACTTGGTGTAGTGGCACACACCTTAAACCCCAGCACTCGCCAGTGGGTCTCTGTGAGTTTGAAGCCAACCTGATCAACGTAGTGAGTCCAGGACAGACCCTGTCTGTCTACATAGTGAGACCCTGTCACAGTAATTTTAATTAATTAAAGTATTTTTAGTTATCATTTTAACTTTCACTTAGCATACAAAGTAATGGGTTTAATTATGACATTTGCTGATACACATACCATTATACTTTGTTGTTAACTTGCACCGCCCTCCACAAACCCACATCCTTAATCTTCTTTTACTAGGTGTCCGTCTTCTTTATCTGACTGATTGCAAAGGTTTGGTTATCTCTCCCTGCTCCCCCTTCTCCTTTCTAAACACAAGTATATCTTCCTCTCTTTTCTACTTTTATATGTATGCATGTATATATGTTTGTGTGTGTACACATATATAGATTGAAATTTAGATTCTACATGAAGAAAAATTTATTTTTTTTGTCTTTCAAAATAAAAGACTTCTTGCTAAAAAAAAATGTATGGGAATTTTGTCTTGCAAACCTCTCCTTGTGAAAGTCTATAAATGTGCTGGACATGTGGTGCATTCTTACAGAGATAGGAGGATCAGGAGTTCAAAGCTAGCCTTGGCTACATAGTGAGTTATAGGCTAACCTCATCTATAAAAGATCCTGTCTCAATGAAAAAAGTTTATAAATATCTCTACTAATCTAGTATTGGGGGTTTTAACTGTATAAATACAAATAACCATTGCTCACATTTGTCAAAACGAAAGTTTTACTATAAGAAGATATAGAGTTTTTTTTTTTTACTGAAATATAGCAAAATACAAATTGGCTGAAATCCATCAACCATGATGATTTTAACTCTGTAAAAATAATTGATACTTAAAATGAGGCTTTGACTAGAAATTGTATCTGGAATATCCTTGCAGGACTTCAGTCGATGCTTACTGTGCCCTGAATCCCTTAATAAAAGTTTCTCTGGCCAGACTGGGTTGTTCCATATACAGGCCATTAATGGTCCTCAAAGACATGATAGCTATTATACAAATGCAGTTTTTTTTTTAAAAAAAAAAAGAGTTTATGTTGCCTAGTTTTACTACAGGTATTATTATAATTAGGACAAGCAAGTCTACATGTTGTGTATGTGTAGGAATAAACAAAAGCTATATTAGGAGAAAGGCTATGCTGTGTTTCCCAAAGTCTATGTCTTTTTACTTGTGTTCTGATGAAAATCCGGAATACTCGTAGAATAGTACTTGAGCTGGCCACAGCCTCTCTGCTGGCTACAGGAGAATTTGGACTTTTCCCCAGCACAGCTCCCTCAATTCATCTGCAGGATTAATGCTTTCAGAAGCTTTGAAAATCTTTCTGCAATGGGAACAGGCTGTTGTGTGGATTCCCTCATTTTCAGCATCCTCGATTCTTCCTGTATCTCTGGCTACAGTTATCACAGAAACTTTTTTGTCTTAGTAGAGTTATTCAAAATAAATAATCTCTACCAGTTACTATTTTTCTCAACCTTAGGGGGAAAGCCAGTCTGTAGAGATTCCACTTTAAGTCCTGTTGTTCTACCCATATCCCTAGCATTTTACTAGCAAGAAACAACATCATCTCTTTCAGTAGCATCTGTGTCTGTCTAACTAAGTAATATTCTCAAATAAAGCATGAATTGGTCTTTACAAAAATAAAAATGAAGTCGCTTAATCCCTCTAGCTACAAAGCCCTCCTACCCCAACTGATGGCCCCTCTGCTCCCTGTGTCTGTGCATATAAACCTCTATTCGCTAAAAAGTCTTTCATCTAGGGGAACTTTTTTATTTGTCTGTCTGCCTGTTTATGGTGTTTGACCTAGGGTACCTCTATGCAGCTTTGACTGGCTTAGGGTTTGCTGTGCCGAAGGCCTCGAACTCACAGAGGTCCTCTTCCCTCTGCCTCTTGAGTGACGGGATTAAAAGTACTCACCACCATGCCCAGCTAAGTATTTCAGGATATTTTAAGTGAACACTCATGAAAGCCTCATGTCCATTAATACAGACATATGAATAGACTGATTTAAATTGTATTGAATGTCAGGGAAATTACTCAAGTCATTCTTATAGACTATATTTCAGGGTAATTTTTATAGCTCATTATTAATAATGTTTTTAGAAGATACTATATAATATAGAATGTAGAATTCCCTTGAATTAATACTGAAGTCTTAGCACATCAAGAAGTCTAACTGGCCTGTGAAACAGGAATTAGATACTTTCCATAAGTCCCCTCCCTTGTCTTCTTCAACACACACACACACACACACACACACACACACACACACAGAGTGGAAGGTCACTGGAGACAAAAGTAGATGCATGCACAGAAGTGTGCCTTCCACTAAGCCAATAACTATTTGTCATAACAAAGATGCTCTCCATATGCCTGGCCCTGCAAGATAAGCCTTACACAAGTATTTCACTTAGCGCTCAGAATGACTATAAACTATCTATAAAAAACTTGACACTCAAAGTTTTTTATTTAAAAGTTTTTATACCATATATTTTGCTCACCCCACCCCCAGGGACTCAGAGTTATTTTAGGGCTTAGAGAGAATTTTGTGTAGCTGGTAAAGAGAGGTAGGTTCCAGTTCTTTACCACCCCATACTCTTGCTGTCCCTAAACATTACATCTTTCTCAATCCATTTTTTTAAGATCTTATCTTCAGTCATTTATTTCCGAGCCCATAACTGTGTCCTCTGTCTCCTCAAGCTGCTCTGGCTTTTAGTTCAAGTATCAATGCTTTTCCTTCGACATCAGAGCCACAGACTTGAACCCCGGGGTAATCAGAATCAGTTGCTAATCGTATAATTTTTAAGAGATAATTGAGCAAAGGGTTAACGACAAGAGAACTTAAAGTATCTACTTAGCTTATCATTGGAGATGGATATATTCCTTGAGGTATAATCTTTTTTAAATATCTGGCATGTAGGGATGTTCATGTATGAGCAGGGGAACATGTGAGATCATCAGACAACCTCGGGTGCTTCATTTTTTAACTGTGTCTGAGACTGGGTCTTCATTTGCTGGTGCCCATGCCAGGCTGACTGAGCTGGGAGCTTTGGAGACTCTCCTGTCTCCACCTCCCATCTTGCTGTAGGAACACTGAGGTTACAGATGCTGGAACTGTGTCTGACTTCACAGGAGGTTCCAAGGACCCAAACTCAGGTTCTCATGTTCAAACAGCAATTGCTGTGTTCACTGAGCCATGCCCCGTGTCAAATACAGTCCTTATAGTAGTTATAAATGAATGAATTACATTTAATATATGGATATAGAAAAACATAAGTGTGAATGGAGAAATAAAGTTGGGATATGTCATATAGATAAAGATACCATGTGTGTATGGTATTTTGTTGTTGTTGGGTTTTTTTTTTTGTTTTTTTGTGTGTATGTTTTAAATATATAAAATAATGGACAATAATATCGATATACCCACTCATATAAAACATATTAAAGTACTGATTGGTAGGGGAAAGTTCATGTTAAGGGTGAGTCATTATTTATAGGGTAATTAAAGAGTTATGGCTCTAATAATAAATAAAGGACATTGACTGTGTAGTAATGTATTAATTTTAAAATATTTAAAATGGCTCGCAGAGATGGTGCAGTGGTTAAAAGCACTAGATGCTCTTGCAGAAGACCTGGGTTCAGTTCTCAGCACCCACATGGTGGCTAACAGCCATCTGTAACTCCAGTTCCAGGAGATTCAACCCCCTCTTCTGACCTCCATGGGCACCAAGCACACATGTGGTGCATACACATACCCTAGGCAAAACGTTCAACACCTAAAATGGAATAAATCAATCGGAAAAAAAAAAAACCCACTAAGGAAAGACACCATAAAGTTGCCCTTTGTTCAATATAGGTGGTACTTATATGGCATTAGTCACTAGCATTTCTTGAATGTTTAAAGTGTTTTCCTTCAACACAATCTTCTGATGTTTAATGGAGATAAATGATACATGCATACACGCATGCATACACACACACACACACACACACACACACACACACACACGGAAGAGGCTGACAGAAGCCTCACCACTGACCACTGCCATTGTGAGGCTAGTGCGGTTTGGTGGCTGCTGTCAGCAGTCTAGTTAGGGAGAATGAGATAGTAAAGCAATGATGAGACAAAGCAGCAGGTGAAGAGAGGCGATGTCCTCACAGGGAAGGGAGCCATTTGCAAATAAAGTGTTTGAAGCTTGAACTGTGGTACCTAGCTGCAAGTGCCAAGTCCCTTGGCTAGGGTGGAGCTGATTGATAAATAGACCCAAATTAAGAGAGTAAGAGGACCCATGTCCCTGCATCCCAACTATCGAATATAATCTATTAGAATAGATTGAAATTCCTTGAGCAGATCATCCTGAGAAAATAATTAAATCTAACCCCAATTAGATCTCACGTATATGTGGTTCTGTCTGATTAACTGGAGAAGTCCCAAATAAGCTACAGATAATGAACAACAGCAATATTTATCCAAGGGAGCAAGGAACCCTGCATAGTAAATTCAGAAAAGGGGATCTAAGAGTTAGAGGCAGTAAAGTTAGCGGCTGGGCATTCTGATAGTATGTTTAAGGTCAGGTGTATATGAACTACAGCTGCCTCGAAACTTAGAATATTTAGGACAGACCTTCCTAAATGGCCTTCCCACTACTCTCAGAAACGCTGTTGTTTTCAAATGCAAAACTGGCCTAGATGTTAGCAGGGATCCCAAATGAGGGAAGGTAGCAGAGTCTACTAGACTGTAGGAATTGCAAGCTCAGAATTCCAACAGGATTGGGGCCCACAGCTAATTCAAGCAGCAGCTAGGAGCAGCAAACTTTACACAGAAGCAGCAGCTGCATTTTGCGCTTTAAGGCTAGCAAATCCTGTTCGCGGACCCTCTTTGTCATCATAAACTAGAACAAAGAAGCATGGTGGATTGGGGTGGCTGGAACAGGAGCTGCAGCAGGACAGCTGAGGAAGTGGTGGGGAAAGCCTGCACCTGTGCAGCCACAGCTATCCTCTGAAATCTGCAGAAACCTCTGAAAGCTGCAGGGTTGGCAGCTGTGGCCACTGGGTTTGGGAAGGACAAGAGGTGAGCCTGAGCTGGCTCACGGGCTCTGCACGGGTGGACCAAAGCAATTTGTTAGAACTCCCACTCTTAACAGCAGAGCCAGCAAGAGATGCCAACGTGTTTGTGCTCTCAGGGCGGGAGCGGCGGAGATACTCAAATCATGGCCGTTTGGTGCTGTGAACACGGGTGTTTATGAAAGACTTCAAACTCCAAAGTTAAAGAACACATAATAGAATAAACACACGTTTGAATTAGATCATTTTCTCAACACATTTATATTCGTCTAAGATACAGAATTGTAGAGGGGTTTTAGTTAAGAAAAGAATGGGGGGGGGCTAATTCAAGAAACTGCGAATGATTCGTGGTCACTTATAAATACTCTGTGATGACAAGGTCTTTAATTATAACCAATGATAAGCGTGTCATACTGCAGCCTGGAGTTTCAAGAGGAACTTAGTGATGTAACTAGAATTTTATTCTGCAGATAAAAAGTATAAAAGAAGGGGGCTGGGGACAGGCTGCTCAGAGGAGGAACTGCCAAGCTGATAAATCCAGGTGAGACCAGGATTTGCTGGGCACTGACCTCACCGTTTGACCCCACTGTTAGCTTTAAATCTCTAACTGGTCCCACTGATCACATGTATCCATCAGCGCAAGCAATCTCCAACTCATTTGAGTATGCGAAGGCGAAATAATCAAATGAGAATGACAGCGGGGGCGGGGGTGGGGGGACCACCTGTGATCCTTTTGAGGCACTGTTGGGACTTGTCTGGCAACATCTGTGTGGCCCTGAGGAACCTGAAAATACCCTTCTCCATAGCCCCACCTCGGGAAGCACTCAGTAACCGGCGCCTGGAAGACACAGGTGCACCTTACCTCGCTTCCTGTCCATCTCAGGAATCATGCCGTCTTCCCTGAGAGAGCCCCCTCTGGCTGAAGAACTCCCATCCGCTGGCCTCTAGAAGAGCAGCCAAAGGGTGTGTACAAGCTGACCTGCTGCCTCAGCACTGCCTCCTGACAGAGGCATAGGGACCACATGGGCTGTCTTCCTGAGTCAGGCACAGGTGTAAACACAAGTAAGCCTCACCGTGAAGGACCACATGGGGACCAGGAAAGACGCATGCAGGCTGCACTCCTGCTGTCAAGGTAACAGCTATCTTTGATTCCTGGCAACAGGATCCTGCGGGGCCTGCCCTCTGAGACACTGAGGGATTAGCCAGACTCTCCCGCTAGGGAGGTCACTGCCCTCCAAAGGGTTGGTCAATGCGTTTGTCCCCTCCAGAGAGGGGTGTTGCTGGCAGCCTACAGCAGATTGTCAGCATATTCTCCTGTGAATGACACAGCCCCAGCGTCCTCTCTTCCTACTTCCAGTAAATGCTTGCTACTCAGAGAGGAGTCTGCCTCCAGACAGTGACAACTGATAAGTTGCTGGCATTCTGGCCTTCTTGAAAAATGATCCATAGAAAATCGAAGCAGTTCCTTCAAGGAATTCAAATCCTATTCTCTGAGGCTCTAGCCACCCTTGAAGGTCATCCCTACCTGCAAAATTTTGAATGAAGTGGCTTACCTGGTATTCAAAGCAATACTGGACACGTTCTTCTGGTCAGACATAGATGCCCTTACTCAGTTGCGTGTGTGTGCTGTGTATGTGTCTAAGGAAGATAAAAGGTAAGACTGCAGGAGAGGCTGACCCCATTAAAAGAACTCAACTGTCCTTGCTTTCCCAGGAGGCATCTCACAAGTAATGACAGCCACAGATAGTTTGGCTACGGGACAGTAAACGTTTCCTGGCTCCCTAAGATGACTCAGACTCTCTGCCTTGCCATGGGAGCACCTGTGCATAATCCAAGGATAAACAACATCATGTTATAATTCCATGTCTCAGTGTGAAATCATTACAGAAGACAAAGCTAGACATATAAAATATGGTCGTGGGTAAAGAAATAACTCAGCAGCTAAAAGCACTGCTCATTCAGAGGACTTGGGTTGGATTCCCAGCTCCCACAACAGAGCTAAGAACAGTCCGTTACTCCAGCTCCAAGGGATCCAATACACTCTTCTAACCTCCACCGACACCAGGCACATGTGGTGCAGAGACATACATCCAGGCAAAACACCAAGATATAAAATAAAAATAAATCACTAAGGAAGAATATTCAGAGCCTTCATTTACAAAGGTCTCATGGGACTGGAGAGATACCTCATGGGTTAAGAGCACTGACTGCTCTTCTAGAGGTCCTGAGTTCAATTCCCAGTAACCACGTGGTGGCTCACAACCATCTGTGATAGGATCTGATGCCCTCTTCTGGTGTGTCTGAAGACAGCTACAGTGTAGTTATATACATAAAACAAATAAATCTTTAAAAACAAAACAAAACAGTCTCATGATGTGAAATGGTGCTAACTTTCTAAATACTATGTAAAGAAGAACTTAGAGAGGTAGCCTACACGGTCCTCTCTAGTAGATGCTGAAAGAAATTTAAAGGAGTATATATTCTAGAATTCAAGATGGCAGAGGCTATCAACAAAGTTGCTGAAGTTGTGAGTATGTATTGCCAGAATGGAAGAGCACTGAGAGTCAAAAAATCTTCTGGCAGTGAACGTACCAGGAAAGCGATGCAAAAGGATGGAGGAACTGGAAAGTGTGGGATCTGCAGCAAATTCAGATCATAAAGAAGTATGTCATATGGGCGGTATGGTGGTCATAGGATATTCCAGCAGATGGGAAAGTCATAGAAATGGGAATCGTGACTATAGGAGTCGTGAAGCTGTGCACGCTCTGTATCTATGTTTAATAGCCAACTGCTAATTGGTACACCAATGCACATCACAGAGGATGAGCAGCCCCTACCATAGGACGCTTTTTCCCCCATCTTAAATGCCCACAGCAACTTCCTGTGGGCTGGTTGGCGCTGGTCTATAGATAGGACTGGCGGGGATAGGGAGCAAGGAAGGGGCAGCCTGTGGATGCAAATTGCCCGCATCAAGTTAATGACATGGTAAGTATAGCATGCAGGAACAGGGATGGATAGCGTGGGATTTAGAATAAATAAAATTGAAGATTCGGAGACATCTTTAAGTGGTGGTTATGACAACATGGGGCAGGGGTGTTTGGATTTGAGATGAGAGAGTGGACTGGATAATAAGATGGAGTGTGTCGTGGGTGAAGGATTTGGGAGATGCTGCCAGAAAGGGGATGGAACTGTCTCCAAGCTTTGGCAAGCCCTTCAGCAGAGGAATGGAAATAGTAATCGATGCTCTGAAGTGAGGAGAGAACATGGCAAAGCAGGGAGGACTGAGTGGCAGGGACAACAACCCAGAATCCAGGGAGTCGACCCTGGCAATGACTGCATTAGGGGTGCTGGCAGGAAATAGATGGATACAGGCCTAGACCATGGCATGGATGAAGTAGTCTTCTAGAGCAAGTACAGTAGATTGCCCTGGTTTGCATGGGCTCAGTCAAGCACCTGGGCTCCAGGGTTGATGGCAGAGCCTCTAGTATTGAGTATATGGGCCAATCCATGCAATAAATTGGTTCAGCCAACATCAGCTTTAGTATGGAGCACATGAATGTGCCCATTAGTCACATGGGTCAACCCATTGAATATACAAAATCTCGTATGAAGTGCATGGGCCTGAGTAGGGAAGACATGCATGCAGAGGCGTGGGGTAGGCCTAAAGATTGTGAGACCCAGGATGAACGGTATGCTAATTACATGTAGTATGTGAAAACATCTGGGCCAAAAGACTCAAGTACACAGACCCAGCCCTGGGTATAAACACTGAATGTTCAGGTCTAGTTAAATGAGTAATGTAGTGCCAGCAATCCCTGCGCTGTTGAGATGTCATGTGACAATTCATCGGTTAGTTACTTTTAGCAAAGCCAGAGGCCATGTTTCTGGGGTGACAGACATGAGAAATCTCTTAGGTGGAAATGCTAAAGGACACATTCTAACATCAAGATGGAAAACAGGAAATCCTGGGAGAGACACTTGCATCTCCACGTTTATCGCAACAATACTCGAGATAGCTGAACCATAGAATCATCCTATATGTCCATCTACAGATGAATAAATATAAATTTGTGAAGTTTTATTACTTATTATAAATCTATTATTATAAAATTTAGCATTTGTTTATTTCTAAAAAGAGGGAAATGATGTCAAAGGAAAATTAATGCAACTTGAGGCAGTCATATTAAGCAAAACAAGTTAGCCCAGGTCTGCTTTGGTACGTAAAATATGCATCTCTGCCCCTTGTCTGGGTTCTGAAACTAAACACAGACCACCGTGCCCCTTATTCCAACTCTTCTTTGCATATGCTATATTTTCTATATAGTACAGGGTCTCATTTTCTTATGGTTTCTAAGATCTCAGCTCACCAAGACTTTTCCAAGTAATGGGATGAAAAGACCTAGCCTATCTGGACATCCATTCTTGAGATACCCACTTGATTAACAAATATATCTGGGCTGCTTTGCCTTAATATATATTTACTCATTTGACATACTTGATACTTGGTAAATAGTTTTTTTTTTTTGCCTGTGAACGTATAGAAAACTCTCAACAACTCTCTCTCTCTCTCTCTCTCTCTCTCTCTCTCTCTCTCTCTCTCTCTCTCTCTCTCTCTTCTTGGAAGAAATTAGAGTAGGAGGAGTTAGGCAGTGAGAAATGAGGTCGGAGATTATAAAGAATCTTATAAGCAAGGCCTTTTGTCTGATCAAAAGGAAAGACTCAGGATGGCATTACATTTCCTTTGCCTTGGTGTAGAAGGGAGTCCTCCCTTTCCATCTGGGATGAAGTGGAAGGAACAGACACCCCAATTTCAGCAAAGAAGAGACGAGTCCTGGTGAACCAGACTGCAATATCCACACTAAGACAAAAACATGTGGCTACCACTGTTTTTATCCAAAACCATTGCTAACAGCAGGCTGCCGTTCTTCTACCGAAGAGCAGCCACCTCCCCGTTTTCTCATCAGGTTAATAGGAATCTGGTCTAAAGGCTGCCAACCATGGGCTAAACGTAGCACAAATATGCACATACGGAGGGTGCCATTGGCTAGAGATCCCCCGATATTTTCCTTCTCAGTTTTGTTTGTTGCAGGTCCCGCTGGTTGAGTTGGAGCCCTATCACTTGATAACTGTGTCAGAGTGGAGGAGGAACTCCTCCAGTGTCTGTATTCCCAGCCGTGCCTCCTTTCCCCAATCAAGTCTCCAAAAGAGCTTGCTGTCTTCCCTACCTCTCCTTTTTCTCTTCTCCTCTCCACCCTCCCCTCCCCCTCTCTGTCTTCCTCTTCCCTCCTCTCTCCCTCCCTCCTTTCCTCTCATCTTTCAAATAATAGTTGCCACATCCTGAGCCTAAAACTTTCCAGAAATGGGGTTAGTGAGTGTCTTTACAATGGCTCATTTTAATAGTAAATTAGGTACAAAGAGCCTCTGTTTTGAACAATATGAAGGTTGTTCCAGGGAGTCCATATTTTAGGCAATTCTCTTTCTAGTGAAATACTTCTGCGGTCACTTCTATAAACAGATGAAAACTACTTTGTTTCTCAAAACAGATGCTAGTCGGGGGAATACATGGGAACTCTACCAGCACATCCGTTAACTTTCAGCCTACTATCCTCCGGAAAGCCACTGCTTCCTGGGTCCCTATTCCCCATCCGAGATGTGAAGAGTCTCAGATGTGGTCTTATCAGGATGTCAAAACAGATGGCAGGTAACGGAAATTTTTAGTGTTATGTCATAATCTTTTAGCATCCACCAAGTATTTGAGGTAATCTACACTTGTTCTCTATTTAAATCTACTAGAGGCACTTTTCTTATATCAACTTGGAAATTTTCTATCTATAAAGTATTGGGAGCTTTTTTTTTAATGTGTGGTGCGGATGTCTGTATATTTTATGTAATTTATGTGTAAGGTATAATTCTAGGTGCTAAAGATGCAGTAGGACCTCAAAAGGTAAAACCCCTGCTCCAGTGAGCACACCTTCCAGTAGTGAGATGCATATGCACTATAAAAGCAGACCATCTAGATAGACAAATGGTAAAATGCTGAAAACCATTCTGGAGGGGAAATGATATAGGAAAGGGGTGGGACATAATTCTACAGAGAATCAGAGTAAATAAATTCTCACAGAAAGGCACATTTGAACAAAAATTTGAAACACTTGAATGTGTAAGGAAACATTGTAACTTCACTTCTGTCCTAATAATATCTTCCCTGTGGGGAGCTTAAAGATTATGTTTTTATTTTATGTATACATGCAGTGTGGGTGGTCTCCTTGGGACCTAGCCCTGTCTTCTGCAAAAGCAAGAAGCACTCTGAGTGGCTAAGGCATTGATCTCTTTAGGAAGAAATTAGAGTCACTGAGTAGGAGGAGTTAGGCAAAGAAATGCTAAGGCATCCCTTCTGTGGGAATTTAAAGATGAATACTCTAGGGCTGGAGAGGTAGCTAGGGAAGAAGGGTGCTTGGAAGACCTGAGTTTGGATCTCTGGCAGAAGGAGAAGGAGAAGGAGAAGGAGAAGGAGAAGGAGAAGGAGAAGGAGAAGGAGAAGGAGAAGGAGAAGGAGAAGGAGAAGGAGAAGGAGAAGGAGAAGGAGAAGGAGAAGGAGAAGGAGAAGGAGAAGGAGAAGGAGAAGGAGAAGGAGAAGGAGAAGGAGAAGGAGAAGGAGAAGGAGAAGGAGAAGGAGGAAGAAGAAGAAGAAGAAGAAGAAGAAGAAGAAGAAGAAGAAGAAGAAGAAGAAGAAGAAGAAGAAGAAGAAGAAGAAGAAGAAGAAGAAGCAGCAGCAGCAGCAGCAGCCAGGTATGGAGCTTGAGCTTGTAATTTTAACTACTGTACAAGACAGACAAGGAGTTTCTCTGGGGATTGTCCAAGAATTTGCAACTCTTGATTCAGTGAGACAGCTTATCTCAAGAGAAGGCAGAAAGTGACAGAACAAGATACTGTACATTATCCTCTGGGCTCTGAACATGGCAGCCATACATAGGTATGTATATAATACACATGCACACACACACACACACACACAAGAGTGAGAGAGACTCAAAACCTGTATCCAATGCAATTAGTACATAGATGAAGTTAGGTGTAATGGTACCAGAGTCAGGCATGATGACACAGTAGGTAAAGGCATTGGCTGCCAAGCCTGATAGCCTGTATTCAATTCCCCGGAGCCCATACGGCAGCAGAGAACAGAACCCTGTATCGTGTCCTCTGGCTTCCAACTGCACAACATGGTACACACACATGTACAATGTTTAAATTTTCTAAAGAAAGATATATAAGGGGGAATTTAGGTTATAAATAAAGATGGCACTTCACAACAGTGGGGAAAGTAGTTTTTAAGGAAGTATTGAAACAATTAGAATAGCCATCTATGGGGAGATTTTATGTTATGTCCTTCATGCCAACACAGATTTTCAGTGCATCAAAGCTTTAAACATTAAAAGCAAAAGCATAAAGTACCTGAAACAGAATAAATTTATAAACAATAATACTAAGTATATAAAACATGAGAATTATAAATTCAGATATATTCCATACTAATGAAAGAACTGAAAGACATTTTGCATCAGAGAGAAAAGAGAACAACCTTGCACTGTGACAGGAGTCCTGCCGCACACCAATTGGCAAGAGTAAGATGATTTTAAGAGGCTGTATCTTTGACTCAGAAGTTCCACATCTATGAATTTATCATATACAACAGATAATGGAGACGGGTGAGAAGAGGGGTGTGTGTGTGTGTGTGTGTGTGTCTGTGTGTGTGTGTCAGTGTGTTTGTGTGTGTCAGTGTGTATCAGTGTGTGTGTGCCTGTGTATGTGTCTATGTGCCTGTGTGTGTGTGTGTATATGTGTGAGTGTATGTGTAAGTGTGTGTATGTGTGAGTGTGTGTGTATGTATGTGATAGAGTGTACATGAGTATGTGTGAATGAGTGTGTGAATGTGTGTGAGGAAGTGTGCATGAGTATGTATTTATGTGTGTGAGTGTATATATTTGTGAGTGACTGTGTGAGTGTGTATTCTGAGTCAGTGTGTGTGTGTGTGTATGTGTGTGTGCACACATGTGTATGTACATTTATTCAGAAGTATCTGAAATACCAAAATAGAACAAGTGGGATACATGTATAAAATTCAATCACATACATACAGCCTTTCAAGGGTAAGACAAACCCACAAAGTTTCAAATGATCTCTAAGAGTAATGTGCAGTTACATGGAGAAACAGTGAGCTGCGAATACTGTCACTGGTTATGCTCTGTGTTTGTGGGGGAAGGCTTATATTCATGAATCTCTGGAAAGACACCTTAAGTAACAACACTGCGACTGGTGGGCGGCAACAATGACTGGCGGGGGAAGCCAGTCTTTCTCTATGTGGGCTCAGAGTAGTATTTTAGCTCCCTTTGCATTGGCGATTGGTCATACAACTTACTTTGCCCAATATAATGAAAAAAAGATCTATGTCACTTTTGGAACAAAACAAGACTCAAGTGGTTAAAGGCAGCTGACCAGGGTTCGATTCTCAGGGTCCATGAGGTAGAAGGAAAGAAGTAACTCCCACAAGTTGTCCTCTGACCTCTGTTCACATGCCGGGGACTCACCTGTCCCACCCAACTCCAAAATATACATGTAAATGTAATTTTTAGATGTTCAATAAAAAAAGTGTGGCAATCCTAACACCACCAAGTTACAATGACAAAACTCAGCATCATGGCTTTTCTGGTAGCTCACTGTTCCCAAGAAGGTGCCCATCCCAAGAAGGTGATGGTACTAAAATTATTCTGCTGAGTTAGTGTGTGTGTGTGTGTGTGTGTGTGTGTGTGTGTGTGTAGAATCTGTTTTATATTCATAGTGTTTGGTTTCATTTGTTTTGTTTTAATTTGGGTTTTGGGGTTTTTTTTTTTTTTTGAGACAGGGTCTCACTATGTGGTCCAAGATGACATCAAACTCTGGATCTCTGTTCCTCTGCCTCCAAGTACTGGATTTTGAGCATGCACGTACCACCAATCTCAGCTTAAATTCACAATCGTTATATAAATTGTAACTCCACTGTTAAAAAGCTAGCCTAGGATTTCTTTTTATCCAACTGCAACCTACTTGGGCCTACATTATCCACATTCCTCTCCCTCTCTCCCCCACAAGCTCAGAAAATTCCAACGCCAGACAACACAAACGCAAAGTCACAAGGAAAGCAGAAACACAAATATTTTTAACTAGTGGGAAGATCAAAGAAAAGTCAATAATGAACTGTGGCTTCATCAAACATTTACAGAACACTAAGACACCGAACAAAAGAATCAGCGGCCGAAATGTATATTAGGAAGCATTGTATTTGATTTAGAGCAATTTCTTCTCAAATTTGCAATTGGCCTTTAAGTCATTTAAGTGTAGCATTATGTTAAGAAATTACAATAATAGTTTGGTTCATTGTGGTTTCAGGGAACTGAAATCTGCTTGGAACACATTTCTGAAGTTAGGACGACATATTCTTTTCTTTTTGTGATCTCTATGTATTAAAGCAGCTGCCAAGCAGGCTGACAACACCCAGAAAATGCATTTATGTTCCTTTGCACACCAAATGTGCTTGTTGCCGTCAGAAACAGACATTCCTCGTCCACATCGCAACCCGGATCGCTCTCCTCTCAACAGAAGTGGACCGCAGGGATGGTAAAGAGCAAAGGAAAGTCAGGCCAACAGTGGCCTAAGTCAACGACCTCTGGGGAAAGCCCTCTAGATCCTCCTGGCAGAAGCTGCAGTCCAAGGAGTGCGGGAACGCCAGGTTACTGGTAGACAAGCTGCTTCTGGGAGGGCCGAAGGCAGAGCAGAAGGACCTGCATCAAATTCAAGATCATCCTGCAGTGGACTGCGTGGACAGTCTGCTGAATGAGTGCGCAGCGATACGAGACCATCAATAATCAGACACCAAAGGGGGGGTAGAACTTGATAGTATTAATAGCAATTATTCCCAAGTTTGTTAACAACTCTCTTGAAGGAAATGTGACAAAGAAAATGTAGAAATTATCCCAGCCCTTCTGAAGTGTATCTCTCTGGAGTCGTTTCTGTCATGAAAGACTCTTAGTAATCTTTAAGCCTTTTTCATCTCACTGTGGTGAGGCGCGAGTCCTCTACAAGGAGGCAGCTGTGAGACTGTAACAAAGCAAAGCACTTGTATCTAATTTAAAAAACCAATGCCTTTCACTGGCTGTAAATCAGGCGACAATGCCCATCTTAGAAGTCTATTAGAGAGAATACAGATGTTTTCCACCCTGTAACCATTTACATAGATAAAGTTGTGAGAGAGGCAGTGTTTCCAGGTAGGAAAAAAAAAGGCTTTCCATTCCGAGATCCTGGCTCAAACAAATCAAAGCAGTGTCACTTCACCAAGTGAAGTCCTTTGAACCTCAGTGGCCCGATTTAGACTGTTACCAGGATTAAATATTAACATCTGTGAAGGCCGACTCACTTCACAGACACTCAGTAGATGACAATTACCTTCAGAGTCTTCCACTTTCTCATTATTCCCCTTTCATTTATGGAGTTAACAAAAACTGATTACCCGTTATTGACTTATGGTAAAATGGTAACAAAAACCTATAAGCCCCATCTTCATGGAGTTTGCATCAGTAGAGAACACACACATAGAAAAAAAAAAAAAAAAAAAAAAAAAAACAGAAACAACAATAATGAAAATAGGCCAGCACAGCACAATTGTATAATGTGTGGCAAGAAGGAGTGTATTTGGTGCTGTGGTAACACAGAAGAGAGACACCTCATTCGGCCTTAGACTGGAGTTTCATGGAGAAAACTACAGCTGAAAACTGAGGGAGGAATTGGAGTCTGTTAATGAAGCACAGGAGGTCAGGAAATATTTTCAAAGGCCCAACTTTGAAATTGTCCAACCAATTTCTCCAGCCCAACTCCCACCACAATCAAGTATAAATCGCATCCATCAGCCACCAGTCACAAAGCCAAACTCCTGGCTATGTGGTCCAATAATTCATAATGTGCACTCTTATTCCCATCCAGTGATGATACGCTGACAATGGCAGTGGACTCGGTGATGGATACACACCATCCATACCTACCATGATCTTACACTGGGTGATGGATACACACCATCTATATCTATCATGATCTTACACTGGGTGATGGATACACACCATCCATACCTACCATGATCTTACACTGGGTGATGGATACACACCATCCATACCTACCATGATCTTACACTGGGTGATGGATACACACCATCTATATCTACCATGATCTTACACTGGGTGATGGATACACACCATCCATACCTACCATGATCTTACACTGGGTGATGAATACACACCATCTATATCTATCATGATCTTACACTGGGTGATGGATACACACCATCTATATCTACCATGATCTTACACTGGGTGATGGATACACACCATCTATATCTACCATGATCTTACACTGGGTGATGGATACACACCATCCATACCTACCATGATCTTACACTGGGTGATGAATACACACCATCTATATCTATCATGATCTTACACTGGGTGATGGATACACACCATCTATATCTACCATGATCTTACACTGGGTGATGGATACACACCATCCATACCTACCACGACCTAACAGACCAATTAAGCAGCAGCAACATGTAGTTACATGTTACATGAATTAACAAATGTAATTAAAGACCAAATAAGGAAAGATCATGATGAAAATAAATATAAAAACTTGGCTCTGCTTGAGACTGGTATTTTCACACTGGTAGTGAGGCATGTGCACATAGCAGTATCAACAGTTGCATCAATAAGTCATTTTCTGTCAAGCCAATATTTGAAGGTTTACTATTATATATTATTACACACCAGGTATGTATCCAGACGAAACAGATCATCTATTTTTTGTTAGCTGAGAAAGAAGGGTTTAAGAACTGGATGACAAAAATATATAAAGGCGCTTTAAGTAATAAACCACTCTATAAACAGTCCCTGTACTCTCTTTACAAGAAAGTTACACCTGAAATTTTATCTTTGCTTTGACATCATTCTGAATGATTATTCCTTTATGTATCATTGAATTTCTAATAACAAATGTAAGTAATACTTTGCACCTAATGGTTTTACTACACTTAAGACTAAGCTAACAAAATGAGCCTTTCTCAAGCCCTTAAGGAGGAGAAAAAAATTACCAATTTTGAGAAAGCTATGAAAAAGTCAAATCTTCTTAAATACACAATTATTCGAAATAATTATACAGCTTAAAATAGGACTGGCCTTAAATTAACAAATTTGTGTGCATATTAAAATACCAAATATTGTCAACTATAATAAAAATATTTAGCACTGAACATTTATTAATTTGTATAACAAAATTCTTCAGCAATGATAATTTGACCATTTATCAGCAAAGAAAAAATAGTGAAATAACAACACAGGCAAATGGAACCACAGACTTGGTGCATAAACGCCTGATAATAGAGATTTGGGCTTCTAGCAAAAATGATTCAAAGCATTTCTTTACAAACTACAAATAAAATTGATCAGGTTCATAGCATGCCCTTTATGCAAGCAGATGGGATATTAGATTTCTCTACTTACCTTCTACATATTTGCCTTTGAATTGATCTAACTTAGTACATCAGCCCTAACACTGGTTCTCTCCAGGTGCTCTTCCCATGCCGTTCGTGATGTTTCTCTTTCTTTCCATGTATTTGATCATAAAAGGCCATAAAAACACATGCAATATTTGAACCTGTAGATGGAAGGTGTCTGCATCTTTCTCTGAATGTATTTCCCTTGATAATAAATGGAAATCAAATTAAGACAGAGATTCCTAGTTCCGTCATCACTCTCTACTAAGACAGAAAGGTAGACTTACACCATGTCTTTCCTGCTGCAGATGTCTACTACCCTAAATAAAAACACGTATGGTTATACTTACAGTCCGGGCCCTTCAGACGGTCTGTAGTGATGCCCTTTCAACAATGACGTCTGGAAAAATCAAAGAAATCTACCTTCCCTCCTTTCAGCTCCTAATATCTTCTGAAGGATGCAGGCTCAAGAGTTGCCAAATGAGAAGGGGGAAGGCAGCCAAATAGGGACTCCTAGCCAATCTCAAACAGCAGGTCATGGCCAACAGACCATCTCTCTGCTGTTCTCTCTCTCTCTCTCTCTCTCTCTCTCTCTCTCTCTCTCTCGCTCTCGCTCTCGCTCTCACTCTTGCTCTCGCTCTCTCTCTTCCTCCCTTGTCTTAAGAGTTAGGAACAGTTCTTTTTCAAAATTGATGTAACACAAAGATATTTTTATTTCTTCTGTATGAAGTCGTCAGTAAGAAAAACTTACAGCAAGGAAAATGCAAAAGTCATGGCAGTTATTTCTTCTAACTTATTTTGTTTATTGGTGTGTGTGTGTGTGTGTGTGTGAGAGAGAGAGAGAGAGAGAGAGAGAGAGAGAGAGAGAGAGAGAGTCATAAGCATGTGGAGGTGAGAGAACAATTTTAGTAGTCAGTTTTCATCCTCCACCTTTACGTGGATTCTGGGCATCCATCTTGAGTCACATCCATACTCCAGGCTCACTGGCCCATAGGCTTCCAGGCAAGCCTCAGGTCTGCCTTCCATCTCTCTGTCAGAGTACCAAGATGCGCATTTGGCTTTTTACAAGAACTCGGACACTGAGCGTGGGCTGTCAGGCTGAGCCTCCCTCCTTTATGGCTGAGCTAGTGCAGAGGCCCTACTGCTGATCGATTCATTCTGCTTCTCATCTGTTAGGAAGAGCAAACCAAGCATGAGTTGGGAATCACGAGCTGTCTTTACATTTGATTTCTCTTTCTTGGAGCTTCCTGAATAATAACTATTAGCATTTCTATGTATCATAACAAGCAAAGGCCTCTCATGGCTTTTACACTATTGGCTCTTTAAAACAAGCCTGTACCTTGGAAAAGTTCTAATGCCACAACTTGCCAAGTAAGAATACCGAAGCTCACAGAAGTCAAAGCTTGCCCAAGGCACAGCCAACTAAGAGAGAGCTGTCCTCCAAGTCTACATCTCTCCCCCCTCTATACATACATATATATATATATATATATATATATATCCTAAAGATGTCAAAATAAAACGGTGTTTCAGATTTAACATTAATGTAGTGCCCTACCCATGCAGTTGTGCTATCCCCACGGCTCCTCCTCCTAGCTCCTCCTTGTCTGCATCACTTTCTTCTTACCTCAGTTTTTCCTATAGAGATCATTTTTAATTGATTTCTTGATTCTCGTTGAGCTTGCTCTATTTTGAACTTTTCTTAACTTCAAGATAGAAAGGGGGAAAAGACACATCAAAAGGTTCACAGTCCTTTTAGTTCCTACTGCATGAAGGTTTACCCAGGTGTCTGTCCTCTGTGTTGTTCCTTTGATCACTCCAGAATAGTGGATTCATTACCCTAATCATAATAGTCGCTTACCCAAATAAGAGAAGAGTAATAGTTTCTTTTACAAAAATAGAGCATACATGGGGCTGGTGAGATGGCTCAGTGGGTAAGAGCACCCGACTGCTCTTCCGAAGGTCCAGAGTTCAAATCCCAGCAACCACATGGTGGCTCACAACCATCTGTAATGAGATCTGACTACTCCTTCTGGAGTGTCTGAAGACAGCTACAGTGTACTTACATATAATAAATAAATAAATCTTTAAAAAAAATAGAGCACACACACACACACACATATAGGCATTGGGAGCTACTTTTATTTGAATCTATCTTCTAAAAAGGAACACAAAAACCTATATCTGCCTTGCTTTAAAATAACAGGTAACAGAATCGGACATGTTAGTGCATGACGACGATCCTAGCAGCACGCAGAAAGCCAATGCAGCCAATTCCAGGCCACCATGGCCTACCCTGAGCCCCCACCGTGTTAGACAGACTTTGGTCAGCATGATAAACTAGCGAAAAAACTCGGAATTTTCCTTTGGCCTGCATGTTCAACCGATTGGCTGGGAGTGAGGGTACGGTAGACGCAGACTTTCATCCCGGAAGCCAAGAACTAAGAGAATTCTTCATTAGTAGGCTTCCTTTTTATTCCATTCAGGACTCTAGCAAACTAGAGGGGGCTGCCAACATCCAAGATAGCGCTTTCTCCCCTTAAATAACCATCTCGGGAGGGGTTGGGGAAATGGCTCAACAGTTAAGAACATTTAGCTCTCAACACCAGTAAGCCGGGAGTTCATGTGTCTTTAACTCCAGCTCCGGTAGTCTGATGCCCTCTTCTGGCCACCCCAGGCAACTGCATGCTCATACACAAACCACAAACGTGCAAGCTTATATGCTTTTTAAAATAATGTTTATAGGACTGAGCTGGGGGGAGCGGGGTTCCCCAATGGAGGAGTTGGAGAAGGGACTGAAGGAGCTGAGGGGGGTTGCAGCTCCATGAAGGGGGCAACAGTGTCAACAGGCCAGACCCCCACCCCGGAGTTCCTGGGGACTGGACCACCAACCAAAGAATACACATGGAGCAAGCCATGGTGCTGGCCACATATGTGGCAGAGGATGGCCTTGTTGGACATCAGTGGGAGGAGAGTCCCTCGGGCCTGAGGGTGTTCAATGCCCCAGTGTAGGGAATGCCAGGGCGACAGGATGGGAGTGAGTGAATGGGGGAGCACCCTCATAGAGGCAGGGGGAAGGTGAAGGGGATAGGGGATTTCCAAAGGGGAGACCTGGAAAGGGGAAAACAATTGAAATGTAAATAAAGCAAATATCCAGGGGAAAAAACCTCTTACACAGGATTGGCAGATTTAAAGATGTATTATGCAAAGGATGTTAAGCGCTTGGCACAGGGTTAGAGCTCCGAGCATGTTAACTGTGGGGACTTGGGGTGGAAGTGGAGGGTAACAAATCCTTTCTCAGAGGGTTTTCTAGGCTGAAGTCAGTTAAACCCTGACATGAAGTTGATAAAATAAGATAAACAAACAAACAAAATGTTTTAGTGAAGGCAAACGTTCATTTAGGCTACAGTTCCAGAGGGCTAGAATCCAGAATGCCAAGGACAAAGCGAAGCACGGCATCAGGAATGTCTGAGAGCTCACATTTCAGATGGCAAGCAGTAGGTAAGAGCTTCTTTTGAAGCCAAGCTTGCGGCCAGTGACACATCTGCTTTCTGGGGAGAACTGTGATGTAATTCTGGGTGCCTGTTCTTGTTTTCTCTACTTCTGAGGTCTTATCCAGAAACTCTACCCGTGCCGATATCCTGAAGTGTTTTCCTTGTCTTATTTTGCTTCCAATATGGCTTTGCTTAGGTTTCTTTGGCTATTTGAAGTCTTCTGTGAATTTGTGAATTCTGTGAATTTGGGCTGTTTTCTCTAGTTATTCAGTTATTCTTGGTATTAAAAGTATTAAAAGTCCCTGTGAGAGGATGTGACTAGCCCTGCAGTGACTAAGGTGGGGGAATATCCAGGGGAGCCTCCCCCTTCTCAGGGGAATACGGGTAGAAGCTGTGTGAGGGAGGCACTGGGAGGCTGATACTGGCATGTAAAGTTAATAAATTAATTAATGAATGAAAAGCTTAAAAAAAAGGGTCACCCACTGTTACACTGGAGCCTAAATATCCTTTTTATGTCTATCAATGTTTTTCTTAAACTAGGTACTAGTCCAACACTTGGCATATAAATTTACATATCTATATCTGTGTGTGTGTGTGTGTGTGTGTGTGTGTGTGTGTGTATCAAAGATTTATTTATTTTATATATGTAAGTACACTGTCTCTGTCTTCAGACACACCAGAAGAGGACATTATCTAATTAGTGGGTGGCTTTCCTGAGGGTGACACCCAAAGTCCTCTGGTTGTCACCCAAACACAAGCATACACTTGAATACACACACACACACACACACACACACCATGTTGGGAATGAGCAAAACTCATAGCCTATTAATCCCATCTACATCCCCATGTAAGACAGTTTCTTAATGTTAAGACTATGAAGCTGAAAATGCTTCTTGAGTTTTCTCTAATTCTTATGACCTATAAACAATACATCGACACTTACCTTTTTAGCAAAAAGGTTTACATTCACAAAGGAAGAACTCTAATTTTTTTACAATGTTAAGATACAAAGGTTTATATTCAACACTGTTCAAATAATAAAAGTAAATTATGAACTAATATCCCTTAATAATTTTAAAATTCATCCAAAGGGAGAGTAGTTGCTAATTTAAGTTTTTCCTTTATCAGCCCCCAGCATATAGAAGCTTAATACATAGTTGTTAATGAGGAAATCGAATGAGAAATGAATTATTTAAGACATCTTCCCAAATATCTCAACCTCCGTAACAATCCTGCTTTTCAGATGTAAGCACAGACAATAGCTTAGTGAGCCTTTCCTCGCGGAGTCGCTGCACACTTAGGAGGGAAGGGAGGAACAGCATCCACACTGCATCCACTAAAAGCACAGGAGGGATCTTGCTGCAGCTCCACTTTACTCAGTCTTCTGTTCTGTGGCAGGGGCTCACAATACAGCTCAGGCTGACTTTGAACTCACGATCCTCGTGGTCCATTCAAAGTGACTGGATTACACCCAGCTCATTCCTTTTTACTATCGCACAGAATCACTCAGTTTCCATGTTTCCAACAGTCAACATATTAAATAAGAGGAAATAAAGATGCTAATAATAATCCTTACTTCGCAGGTTCATCTTGCTCCTTTTCTGACAGGGTCTCACGACATAACCCTAGTCGGTCTGGAACTATCTAGATCATTAGCCTCAAGCTTTTATCGGCCAGTCTTCCTCTGCCTCCCAAGTGCATAAGATGATAGCTGTGTGCCACTATGCCTCTGAGCACCGTTTAATAACTGACATATATATTACACTTTTAAACTATATGTTTTATGGGCTGTTATTTATTTATTGTGGTACTGAGGATTAAACATAGTGACTTGCACACGTGAGGCAAGTACTGTACCTTCATTCCTGTACGACCCTACTTTAGATACAGACACTGGAATCCATAGCTGCAGGACAGTAAAAAGCAATGCCAACATTTGTAGGTTACATTGCTATCTTGGAAGCCGTGTGTGTGTGTGTGTGTGTGTGTGTGCGCACGCGCACCTGCTACTTTTGTAATGTTCAATGTATTAAAGCTAATGTAACAACTGCTGGTGTGGATCAAATGAATTCAAATGTAACAGGACATGACAGGGTCTGTTTTGCTCTTGTTGGTGTTTGTACAAAATAACGGCTTCATCATGACACTCTACCCATGTATGCAGTATATTCCAAGAAGATTCACTCCAGCGCTCCCTACCCAAGAGTCTAATTTAACATCTTTAGTTGTTGCTCATCAACCAGCTGCATGAGAGAAAACATGTGTTGTCTGAGTCCAGCATACTTTGCTTAGTATGATGATCTATAGTCCCACCCATTTTCCAGCAAATGACTGAGTCTTCCTTACCGCTAAAATTCTATTGTACATATGTATGACATTTACTCATCCATTGATGGGCAGGGTAGGTGCATGTACAAGCATCACTATTGTATCTGACTTAAGACTTTTGGGTATACAGCCAGGAGTGGAATAACTAGATCAGATGGTAGTTCTATTCCTAATGTATTGAGGACCCCTACACTGATTTCTGGAGTAGCTGAACATTCTAACAGTATGTTTTCTTCAACCTACACCATTCTGATCCACCTTTATTGTCTACTACTACAGACTGGGGTGAAGTGGAATCTCAGAGTAGTTTTAAGTTTTTTCTTTATGTTAAGGAAATTGATCATTTGTATTTATTGGCTATTTGCACTTAAAAAACATCTTTTGTGTATGAGTATTTTGCTTGTGTGTTTGTATGTGTGTGCTCACACACGCACACACCTGTGAACACTGAGGCCAAAAAGGGGAGGTCAAGTTCCTGGAACCAGAAGTACAGCCAGCCATGAGCTACCACGTGGGTACTAGGAGTCAAACCCAAGTCCAACAGCGAGTACTGTTAGCTGGTGAGCCATCTTTCCAGCCCCCATTTACATTCCTTGAGAACTGTGCTCCATGCAGCAGCTCATTAATGATTAAAGTCTTTGTTCCTTAGGTATTTAGTTTTAAGTCTGTAATATTCTATTACTCTCACGTCAGAACAGCTGGGAACGGTCTCCCATGCTACAGGCCACATGCGCTCTGGTAATGTCTCTTCTATGCAGCAGCCTTTCAGTTTGATTTCATCATGTTTGTCAACTTTGTTACATTCTGGAGCACTGTCCCTTTCAGACCATAGCCTCTCTATGCACAGTGACACTCATCTCCTGGAATCTATCATGTTTGTCAACTTTGTTACATTCTGGAGCACTGTCCCTTTCAGACCATAGCCTCTCTATGCACAGTGACACTCATCTCCTGGAATCTATCTCAACATTTCGTAAGCTAAAGCAAGAAGACTGAGTTTGAGACCAGCCTGGTCTACATAGCAGACACTGTCTCAAAAACAACTCATAATCTGTATCTTGAAAGGCTGTGCCTGTTTCTATGAGTAGTTTCAGCGTTTCATTAAGGGTTTTTATTTACTTTGAGTAGATTTTGTTCAGGGGGAGGGACAGGGATCTAAGCCTTCTACATGTGAATATCCACATTTTCAAGCATCCTTTATTGAAGAGGCTGGCTTCAAAAGGTTCTTGATCATGTGAATGTCATTTCATCTGTGGGCTATTTCTGGGTCTTTTCTCTTCCTATCAGTTCATGTGTCTGTTTTTATGCCTATACCCTGTGACTATAGTTATTTATATTTGCTAAGAAAACTGGTCACCAGCAATGTTTTCCTTGTCCCACCTCTTTGTGTTACCTGGTTTTAGGATCAGGGAAGTACTGGTTCCATTGAGAGACCTTAGCAGCGTTCCCTTTGCGTTTTACAAAACAGTTTTCAGAGTGCTGACATTTGTCAATGCTTCATCCATCTGGTAAAATTCAAAACTGAATCCGTCTGGCCCTGGGCTTGGCTTTTTGGGGTGATAATTACCTTTTCATTCTTGCTAGTTTTCGATTGCTTAGGCTTTCCATGTTAAGTAGTCATGAGTCTTCGGGGTCTAAGGATGTTCTTTTGAATCTGAAATGTACTCCCACAAATTCATGCTTGGTCCTAGCAAGGCTTGGTGGAACACACCTTCAATCCCAGAACTCAGGGTGTGAAGATCTCCCGAGTTCCAGGCCAGCCTGGGAACAAAGAGTGAGGTCTTACTCACTATTTGGGAGACTGTGTAAACGTTAGAATGTGGGATCTGGCTAAAGAAAGGTCTCTGGAAATGGGGCCTTGTATATTATCTGTGGCCCTTCTAGTAACACCCACAGGTTTGTGGTTAGCCGTAA
The DNA here is from genome assembly GCF_978045245.1 of Mus caroli. Taxonomy (NCBI): domain Eukaryota; kingdom Metazoa; phylum Chordata; class Mammalia; order Rodentia; family Muridae; genus Mus; species Mus caroli. Next base: position 92,501,990 of record NW_028227259.1, on the reverse strand, counting down.
ATAGCTCTTCTCTGCCACACACACAATGTGCTGCCCAGGAACCAAATGACCATGGCCTGGACTCTCTGACACTGAGAAATAAGCATTTGGTCACAGTGACACAAAATTAACTAATACAGCCTGAGTCTGCGTCACATTACGCCCAGTCTCCTGGGTTCACACTGCTCGTTGGGCTAGTCACTCCCTTAGTAAATGAAAACAGGGAGACCTTTGGTACTGGGAGACAGAAAATTCTTCTGTCCTTTCACACTTGAGGCATTTGATTATAAAATCTCACAGGACAGCCTCCCTCTGCCCAGGCAGCAAGCAAAGTAGGAACAAAGAGTAGTCCCATCTCTAGGTCTGTGGACATGATGGGACCAGCTGTCTCAAGCTCTCAGTGCTGTCTTTACTGCAGAAAGAGACTAGAACCTTAATTGCGAGCCAAAATAAACACGTCCTCCCCTAAGCTGCTTTTTGTCTGGGTAATTTTATCACAGCAATAGAAAGGAAACTACTAAAGTTTAAATAAGTTTTTATATATAATTCTGAAGTGTAATTTTTGTCATGATGCTGTATATACATAACATAGTTAAAGCTAATTATGACCTCAAATATCATTTCTGGTGGTTGAGGATGCTTACAACTTACTTACTATTTAAAAATACATTACTGGAGCTGGAGAAATGACTTGGCAGGTGTCGCTCTCCCAGAGGACCCAGCAGCAGTCACATCTGGTAGCTCACAACTGCCTCTAACTCCAGTTCCAGGGGAGCAGATGCCCTCTTCCGGTCTTCTCAGAAACCTACATGCACGTGGAACACTAAATACATTCAGTTACGCACATACACATTCAAAAACAACAAAAATAAAATTTTAAAAAAAGATGGAGGAGGTGAGGCAGAGGGGGAGGGGGGCAGCGCGTGGAGGAAACTATGTCAGGATGGAATCTATGAGAAAATAAACTTATAAAAAGATTTTTTAAAGAACATTGAGGTTGTAGAAATGGCTCAGAAGAGCACTAACTGCTTTTCCAGAGGTCCTGAGTTCAATTCCCAGCAACCACATGGTGGCTCACAACCATCTGTAATGGGACACGATGCCCTCTTCTAGTGTGTCTGAAGGCAGCTACAGTGTACTTATATTAAATAAATAAATATTTTTTTAAAATGGGGAAAAAAGAATACATTACTAACCATAGTCACCATGTTGTGACCCATCTCACAAAACTTGTTCCTCCTAACCAAACTTTGTACCGTTTGACTAGCATCTCCTTATTCTCAAGTGATCACAATTGGCCTCCCAATATGTTTTAGACTCTGTATAAAGATCATATAGTATCTACCCTTTTATAACTAAATTATTTCACTAAGTAGAGTGTCCTCTAGGTTTATACAGGCTACCACAAATTAATTTCCTTTCTTTTTTTAAAGCTGCAACAATTAATATTGCATTAATGGGAAGAAACTACAGCTCACTTGGTAAGATCAGGAACAAGGCTCGACGATCTCCTCGTACCATGATTTGTTTTCAACAGCTCTCTCAAAGTCCTACCTAATGTACTAATACAAAAAGAAAAGGTACCTTCATTGGAATGAATGACAGAAAAAAGTCTCTGTCCACAGCAAGATCACTCGGGCAGAAAAACAACAAAAACAAGAATCTAGAATACAGAATTTTGCAGGATGTAAAGTTAATATCACGAAATGCATTACCACTTAGGCATAAAACAAAAATGCATCCAAGATCTGCATGATCTATATGAAAAAAATGATACACCTTTGAAGATGTCAGTGAAGTAAATAAATGAAATGATATTCAATGTTCACTGACAGCAAAACAAACAAAACTCTGCAAGTATCCAAATGTTGGAGCGTCCCAGCTTGTTCTATAGATCCGACAAAATGCCAGTGAATACCGTCAGCTGGGTCTTCTGTGGCTCCTGGCAAACTGATTCTAATGCTCTCATAGGGAACGAAAGGTCTGAGCATTGCCCAACTCAACACTGAAAAGAAGCTAACCACAGTGGTGCACAGGTCTGAGCATTGCCCAACTCAACACTGAAAAGAAGCTAACCACAGTGGTGCACAGCTGTAACCCAGCCCCAAGGACACTGGAGCAGGACTGAGTTCCAGGCCAGCCTAGTACAAAGCCAAGCCTTGTAAACATTAGTCACTGTAAAGAAACCATGAACAGTCAGCAGTGTTGGCAAAAGACTAGATAAATACAACAACCAGGGACAAGCCTAGAGAAAGGCTTGCACAGAGTCAGTTCTCTTCCGAAAGCTGAGCAAAGCCATAAAGGGAAGCAAAGTCGGGGCTGGAGCAGGTACACAGCCCATGTGCACACACACAAATCCACAACAAGCCTGATATCTTGTCGGAACATTCCAAGAAGATAAGTAACCAGATGACTCCTGCTTCAGAAGATTTTAAACTCTCAGAAAGGTTCAAGAAATTTAAAGTCATTTATTGACATATATATTTAAGTTCGTAAATTTATTTATATCAAACAACAACAACAAAAAAACCAATATCACAAAACAAGTTATGGTTATTACACACTTGAAATTCAGTCATCTTTTCAAAGACCAGTGCTAATCCACTAAATTATCATCTTTGAATAAGAAACCAAAAATAAAAGGTAATATTTTAGAAAGAATAATTATAGTTTCAAAACAAATGCAATTCTTTGTTTCAAGAAATTATACATTTTTCCTAATATGAATTAGAAAGGTTAATTACTTGGTAAAAACAATATACATTTTAACTTTAAAAACTACAGCAGACAATAGTTAAAAAACAAAACATTGTTAATTATATATAAGCATACTTTACAACTAAATATGAATGCAGTCTAGAGATACAGGCATTATTAATGAGGGCTTTGAGCCTCCCGGTATTTGTTAATTTTATTTCCTAGTTCAACAAAATTGTAACATTCCCATGATACACTATATGCAACAAAAAAATTGTTTTATCAGGAATTTCTCTTGACTACAAAAAGGTTAAGAAATATTCTACAAAGCAAGCCAACTATGAAGCACAGTGTGACCACAGCTCTCTCAGCAGAAATGTGACTTAAATCCCAAGTCAGCAGACTGCCTACTAACTTCAGACAGAACAGGGAGAATGTCTGCCAGGTGGTGGAGGCGGGGCTGAGCGGGGCTGAACAGACTGCGAGGCTAAAACGCCCGCCTAGGCTTCTCAGTGTCTCATCTCAAGAGAGACCACTCATTATCAACACGGGGAAAAATGGAAAACCTTGGCATGTTCTATCCTCATTTTACATGAAAACTAAAAGAAATTTAGTTAGGAAACTAAAAGAAAAAAATGGGAAAATTTGTACTTGCACTTCAAGTGATTTCAAAAAATGTCAGAGTCAAGTGTGATGTTGCACACTTAATCCAAGCAGTGGGAGTGGGGAGGGAGGCAGAAGTGGGTGGATCTCTGTGAGTTCAAGGCCAGGCCAGGCCAGCCTGGCCTACATGGTGAGTTCCAGGACAGCTAGGGGTATGTAGAGAGACCCTGTCTTTAAAAAAAAAAACAAAAAAAAAACCATAAACACGCATTTTAGCTGCAGTAGTCTGAGAAAAGCAGTAGCTATCTTAATGAAGCTTTATACTCATGTAATAAACTTCTTAGCTACCTCTTAAAGATTTCTTCTGGTCCAAAATTTCACGTAAACAAAGAGTTCTTATCCCAGATGAAGAAACAGATTAAAGATTAAAAGACTTATGAAGTAATTATACCATTACCAAACTGGGAAGAGTTTGCCTCCTCCTCTACAAACACACCACAGACACAGTAGTAAACATTACTGTGGTGACGCCAACATGGTCTTATCCTCAACACTAAGTAGAGCAGGAGAGGCACTTGATCAGAACAAAATGTCAAGGGCTGGGGACAGTTCTGCAGAGCTTCCCCAGCTCGAGAGACCCTGGCTTCAATCTCTGACACTACCAAAGGGAGCAGGAAGAGAACAAAGCAGACACTTCAGCATCCCTATTCCAGGGACTCCCACCTCTCAGCCTGTCCTAAGTCTACCAACTCACAGAAGACACACATCCTCTACACGGAATGGTTAAGTGTCCCGTGACAAAACTGGTCAACCTCTGAAGCAAAGACACAATTAAAACATGTTAACCAGGATGACACTCAGGATGACAAGTGAGAAGGCTGGGCTGTTAGAACAGTTTACCCACTCACTGCACTGATGCTAAGAAAATCTACCTCCAGACTCCCTGCTGTGAGAGATTCACACCTGGTGTATTTAAAACTGTGGAAGGAAGACCGGGAGGGACACAAGTTTTACATACGATTAGAAATGTTAAATAAACTATATATATATATATATATATATACATAAAGAAAAGGGCTTTTCCTTAAAACAAAACTGGTTTAAAACTTTATCCTTGTAAAGACTTTTGTATGAATATCAAGCTATGGCAGTACACAAAACTGCAGGAATTATCCAGAAACGTTCTGTTGCCACTGTCTCCTGTGCAATCACAAAGTACTCAGAAATTCTTTGACCTGAAGGAAAAAAAAAAAAAAACAATTCATTCAATTAATTTGATATCTATTATTCATCTTCAATTAAGAGTACAGAAGAGCTAAATATCCCAACTATATAAATACTAAGTATTTCAGTAGTAGGCTGAATAACCTAAAATTGTTAATGTACATTTAAGTTTTAAAAGATTGCTACAATTCTAAAAGACCTGTAACACTAGTTTTATGGTCTATATGTATATGTACATATGTACATTTTAATAAATAATAAATCTATGATACATAGAGCTTTAATATTGATGCTTATGAGATATTAAACACCTTTGCAATTCAAACATTTAAATCTGCAGTATTAAGGCATAATTTATTTTATTTTGTATTTTATGTGAGAATATTTCATTTGCATGTATATGTACTACACACATGCCTGGTGCCAGGAGAACCCAGAAGAGGGTGTCTGATTCCCTGAAACAGGAGTTACAGCCAGCCGTAAGTCAGCACCCAGGTGCTGGGAATCCAAGTCTAAACTACTGAGGTATTTCTCTAGCCCCAAGGCCTAAATGTCTGGAATGTTAGTCCATAGACAAAGCTTACTGCATTCTGAGTAAACCTAGCCAGCAGATAAAGCCTAAATGCAGGACTCTCATTCTCCACTCGAGGCTATAAATTCTCCTTAGAAGGTAAAAGGTGGTGCCTTATAAAAATGCTCCCCTAGAGTCCAGGATTATTAACTTTAAAAAGAATAATATGAAATGATTCCAGGTCTAAGAAAGTAAAGTGTTTACTGAAAGCGAAGCAGTGTGGTGCTGGAGAGATGACTTGGCGTTTTAAGAGAACTTGCTGACTCTGCAGGCGACCCAGGTTTGATCCTCAGTACCCGTATGACAGACAGTTCACAACCACCTGTAACTCCTGTAACTCCAGGGCATCTGACATCTTCTCCTGGCATCCTGGAGCACTGCATACATGTGCTGTACTTATATACTTGCACACACACATTAAAAAGTAAATTAAACACCGGGCAGTGGTGGCGCACACCTTTGATCCCAGCACTCGGGAGGCAGAGGCAGGTGGATTTCTGAGTTCGAGGCCAGCCTGGTCTACACAGAGAGTTCCAAGACAGCCAGGGCTACACAGAGAAACCCTGTCTCAGAAAACCAGAAAAAAAAAAAAAAAGTAAATTAAATTTTAATAGGGACTAGAAGGATTGCTCAGTGGTTAACATCTGCTCTTCCAAAGGTCCTGGGTTCAATTCCCACACCCACATGGCAGCTCACAACCGTCTATAACTATGGTCCCATGAAACCCAATGTCCTCTTCTAATATTCAGACATACAGAAAGGCAATACATTAATTTACAGACGAGAAATAAATAAATCTTTTTGAAAAATTTAAACTAATGAAATTAAGAAAATGGTTTTACAGGTTCGGTTAAATTGATACTTGGTGTTTTCACAACTGCTATTAATTTTACTTTAATAGTACCATATGTTAATTCTACCTTATGTTTTAATATCATAAATAGTAAGTCAGTCACTTGAATTTTCCACATATGTATTATTTTATATGATGGGGAACCAATCATATATATAAAGGATTTTAGATATTGAGGCTGTCAAGTTTTTTGAGATACAGTCAAGATTTCGTTATAGCAAACCACCAGACAGTTCATGAGAGAAACAAGCAGACAAATAGCTACAACAAAAATAGCCTCTAAGTTTCTTTCAAAACTAAATATGTAGTTTTCTTTAAACACAAAATCAATAAATTAATTCATGTGGATAAGGATATTTATTATACAATTCGTATTACCACCTTCAAGTTCATCAGTAAGTCTCTCCTTTATATGTATAAATGACATTGTTCACAGATAATGATCAATTCTCATCTCTCTGAGGATTCAGTTAACCTTTGTTAATACAATGACTCCATAATTAGAATAAGGCAAATTCATCCTTAACATGGGCTCCAACAAAGACTTACAGTAGCACTGCCTAATCTCCAAACGAGATGAGTGAGACTGATAGTCTACAATTTGAAGTACCCTTCCACACTGAGTTCTTTGAAAAAGATAAACTAGTTTTCTAAGCAATTTATATGAAAACATCTACATGTTAGTGAGCTGTGAAGGAAAAATAGAGAAAGGAGAAAAGGATGGGAAAAGGCAGAATGCTACAGTTACTTCCGTCTTCCAGAAAAAAAGCTAAAGCTATTTTAGCTCAGGCCAGAGCCAGGACTCAAACTAAACAACCTAAAATTGAGAGAGAGAGAGAGAGAGAGAGAGAGAGAGAGAGAGAGAGAGAGAGAGAGATATCTTGGGGCTCAAACCCAGGGCCTGCACTCTGCCCACAAGCTACACCCCCAGTCCTCTCAATGTGATTCTATAGAAGCTTTCCTGAAAGGAGCTGTTTTCACAGAGCAATAGGATTGTCCTGGACAAGACAAGACACACACTTGTCTTCTTCTAAGCCCACCTTTTCAACCAGGCTTTCGTGTTTGTCTTTAAAGTCTTCATTAACATCCAGTGTGAGGACGGGCACCTCTTGCAGATAATCAAAGCTGGTTCTGTTTAGAAAGATGAAAAAGATCAGGGAAGCACTAGATCAAGAAAAAAGATGAAAAACTCCTACTATTCGAAACTCAGAATATTGTCAATCGTCTTATACTAACGTCATCCGTAGTGATGCAGCTGGCAGTCTCTTCTTTTTTTTTTTTTTTTTTTTTTTTAATTTATTATATGTAAGTACACTGTAGCTGTCCTCAGACACTCCAGAAGAGGGCACCAGATCTCTTTACGGATGGTTGTGAGCCACCATGTGGTTGCTGGGATTTGAACTCTGGACCTTCGGAAGAGCAGTCGGGTGCTCTTACCCACTGAGCCATCTCACCAGCCCGGCAGTCTCTTCTTTACGTGTAGCTTTACCATTGCACGTACAACAATCTTAGTTACAGAAGAGATAAAACTAGGCATTATGACACATCATTTCTCAAAGCAAAGAACTAAGAAAGAGGTTTTATGTTTCAAGGATGAGGAAGCTACCGGTATAGTTTAGTTGAAGAGCAGTTACCTAGCATGTCCAAAGCAGTGGGCTCCATTCCCAATACTACCAAAAAACAGAAGAAAACTAAACCCAGAAAAGCCATTCAGAGCCTCAGGGGCTATGTATGCAGTCACAGTTACACACTGCCTAGGAGCTGACTCGAGTAGAGTTCATGCCATTAGTCAGGCTGCTGTGTACGTGTTCTCAAGTATGACTGAAAACATGAGCTTACAATATATCCCAGTAGCTATATCCCAGTAGCTCCCCTTGGCCACGCAGGATGCCTTCCCAGATCTCCAGTAAGACTAAAATCATGGGTAACATGCACTTCACATACACTGGTTTGTTTTTTTTTTCTTACATATACATACATATACAAATTCAATGTTCTTTCTACCTTAATTAAAACTGCCTTTTCCTAGCCAGGCGGTGGTCCAGCCTGGTCTACAAAGTAAGTTCCAGGACAGCCAAGGCTTTATGGAGAAACCCTGACTCGAAAAACCAAACCAAACCAAACAAACATACAAAAAGAACCCTGCATTTTCCTTTCCTCGTGTTGAGCATTTTCCCGTTTCTGCTCAAAGCACATTGCAATGTCTCTCTGGCATAAGGTTGCTAGTATCCCTCCCTACTCTAACATTTCATTGCCATTGCTAAAGCAAGGGATGCTTGGCAATAAGCACTGTTGTTGTATTGTGACAGTTACTAATGACTACAGAGCAATGCCTACATACGCCAAGAAAAGTGGGACAGAAGGACCACATAAGGACATGGGCCTCAAGCTCTTGGCCTCCCAGAAAACAGACTACAGACTGGTACAATCAGCAGAGCAAACAATCTTAAAGTTATGAATTCTTTCTGAATTTCACACTTAATACTTTTAGATGAAGACTAATAATGTATTAACTAAAAGTATAATACTTAAAACAGTATATAACATCAGGCTATACCACCTTAAATTATTTCTCAATGTATCAACGTACACAGACATAGTCTTACTTTATCATTTAAAACCTAAGCACCATTAGAAGACAGTTACAAAGTCTTCAAATAGTGCCTTGGGAAAATGAGCAAATCCATCAATAAAAACACCTGTCCACGTTGCTACTCGTGTCTAGACTACACTCTGCTAGAGAATCACAGTGAGCAGCAACCAGCATGAGGGATCTTACTTCAGAGTCCGATGAAGGAGCCAGCTTTCATGTTTATAGTGAAGTTTCTCTAAATACTCAAGAGGAATGCCTTGTTCTTCATTTCTTCCCCGAAGGTATATTCTGTTTAAGCATTTCTAAAAGCAAGACATAAGAAAAAAGCCGAGTAACTAGTTGTGTCTGCTGCCGTTAAAAAATGTTATCTGGTATCTTTTCAATTAGCCAAAAACTGTATTTATTTCTTCTTAAAAAAAAAACTGAAATACTTAATTTTTCCCTATCAGTAGTTATTTTAGCCAGATGATAGTTCTAAAGTAAGCAGAAAAATAACTCAGTAAACACACACAAAATACACTGAACTAATTTAAGTATGATAAAAGAATGTGGGGGAGAGTTAATAGTTCATTAGATATTTACCTTATTTTTGTTTTAGAGAGTAACTTAAAGTATGTCAATCCATCCATCCTAATTGAGTGCTAGGCACGCGTGTTTATGTCTGTGTTTCTCTGTGCTCCATCCCTGTGAGAGTGGCTCATCACTGGGTGAAAGCTCTAAACTGCCATGGCCTAAAAGAACTCAGGGTGCTTTATACCTGTCCTTTATTGTATTACCAAGCAAGGTGGCACCAGCCACTATGGCTTTTCAGCACTTGAAACACGGCTATGTGATGAAATATTTGGTGACCGAGGAACAGAACTTTCAAACTTTACATTATAATTATAATAATCATAAAGTTAAATAGCCACATTAGACCATGGGATTCTAAATCCTTTTTCTCTAACAGTATACAAACAAATGAAATGTCATACACTTGGTGAGAGCTCACAGACACTCAGGTGTAAGATCCTCCATACTGTGCTCTGTAGTACATATAAGGCCCTGGGTTCAATCCCCAGCCATGAAGAAAGGAAGAAAAAAAATGGATCTCTAACAAATAACATTCCTGAGATACAGCTGCACATAAACTAGGCCACAGTCTGCTATGAATCCTTTTTTAATAATCTTTAATTAAAAGATATAAATGAGCCAGGTATGGTGTCACACACCTTTAATCCCAGTAGTCAGGAGGCAGAGACACACAGATCTCTATGACTTGGAGGCTAGCCTGGTCTACATAGTGAGTTCCAGGGCAGCCAGGACTACATAGGGGGAGCTTATCTCAAAAAAAAAAAAAAAAAGATATCATACATGATATCTTTTTTAATAATCTTTTTAATAATCTTTAATTAAAAGATATAAATGAGCCAGGTATGGTGTCACACACCTTTAATCCCAGTAGTCAGGAGGCAGAGACACACAGATCTCTATGACTTGGAGGCTAGCCTGGTCTACATAGTGAGTTCCAGGGCAGCCAGGACTACATAGGGGGAGCTTATCTCAAAAAAAAAAAAAAAAAAAAAAGATATCATACATGAGAGACTGGGAATACAGTTCAATCAGTTAAGTGTTAACCACACAAGCAGGAGGACCTAATGTTAGCACTCCAGAACACAAAACATCTGGGAGAAGGTATTTAAAAGCAGCCACATTCTCAGGGCTGGCTGGCCACCATTCTACTCAACCAGGGAGCTTCCAGTTCAGAGGCTTGTCTCAAAAAACAAGATGCTGAGACACAGAGAAACAGTCTTCTCCAGGGATAAAACCTATGATAGGCTGTCCAAACCCAAGCAGCCAGCCCTAACTACTGTCATAGAGACAACAGTGAAGATTCAACATGCTGTGGTTACAATGTGTGTGGTGTGTGTGTGTGTGTGTGTGTGTGTGTGTGTAACAATAATAAAGAATTTTCAAAGTGAGGACATGGTAGAAGTTAGAAGAGGGAAGTGGGAAAGGATGTACATAAAGAGTACTTAAATACAAAATTCTGACCTTTCTGGATTCATTATGTAATGTACACATAGGGGTTACTTCCAGGAGACCTCCCTCACTGAAAATGACAAGATCTCTAAGTCTCTTGTACTAAGTCACAAGTAACCATAAAATGTTTCTTAAAGTGAACCACAACAGTTGTGATATTCACAAAGCAAGTATTTATTTATTGTTTCTATTGTGTCTTCAGACCTACTGGCCCTAAGAATCCAACAACAGCTGAAACACTTATTCGAAGTCCTTATTTCGTTAAGCCTCTGTTTTACAAGTTGTTTCAGTGAGTTTCTTACTCTAGCTCTGATGGGATATGAGAATCTGAGTAAGTTAGGAATTAAGACAAAAAAATAAAATAGGACTGGTTGAAGAACAAAGAACAAACTTGCCACATCTAGATTTCTAGTTTGTGGAGAAATCTTGTAATGCTTTGAGCTTCCAGGTGAGGAGCTAGAGGGTTAGTTTATTTATTTACTTACTTATTTTACATCCAGCTCACTGCCCCACCCCACCCCACCCCACCCCCGTCATACCTTCCCACAATCCTCCTCTATACCACCCCTTCTAGGAGCAGGTGTACCCCCCACCCCCGCCCCCAGCACTTCAAGCCTCTTCGAGGCCAGGCACTCCCTCTCCCGCTGAGGCCAGACATGGCAGTCCAGCTAGAAGAATATATCCCACATACACAGGCACAGCTTTTGGGATAGCTCCCACTCCAGTTGTTTGGGACCCACATGAAGACCAAGCTACATATCTGCTACATATGTAGGGAAGGCCTAGGTCCATTTTATGTGTATGAGTGTTCGGCTGCATGTACATCTGGTCATCCCATGTATGTAGTAACCACAAGTGCAGAAGAGGTTGTCAAATTCCCTGGAACAGAAGTTGCAGGTAACTGTGAGCCACCATGTGGAATCTGAGAACTTGGGTCCTCTGTAAGAGCAGTCAGTTCTCTTAACCACTGAGATATCTCTCCATGTTAGAAGTTGGTTTTAAACTGTTATTACTACAACCCTCTTGTGATTCCTGATATTACTTAAAAATTTCAACAACACAGGCAAATGTTTATTGGTCTTACCTCCGGAGTAGCTCGAAGATAGATTATTCCATCCAATTCAAGGCTTTGGCCAAACTGGCTGTTCATCCAGTCGTGCCAGTCTTGATATATGGTCCACTCTGTTTCATTCATGCAGTCAGATTCGTACAAATTAGAAGCGAAAATGTACCTGAAAGAGAATCTTTGTCAGCATGTACATCCTTTCAAACACAGACACAGGAAACGGAAGAGAACAGGGGGATAAACGCGCTCCTCAATCCTGTGGCCCTGTGTGCCTTAGAAAGCACCCATGAAATGTCTTCCCAAGTACAAGAAGCGTGTTCTTTGCCAGTAGCTCTCAAAATGCTGGCTAAGGATCCCTGGAGGTCCCCGAGCTCCTTCCAGTTCTGAGATGCTAGCTTGCCTCACACACTACTATACTTCATCAAAACACATATACACATATACATAAATATACAAGCATGGATTGAATGCCCACTGTTATTAAGTCAGACATTAAAGAGCTTCAAAATATAAGGCAACGCTGATCTTCTCCCTATATATTTTTGTTTTAAAACTTTTTTTTAATCAAAGTTATAACTGTTAATAAAAATATTTGTATACTGATTCTCAATCATTTTGTTATTGTGGGTTTTTCAAGACAGAGGTTCTCTGTGTAGCCCTGGACTAACTACTCTCTGGACTATTCCAGGAACTCACTCTGTAGATCAGGCTGGCCTCAAACTAATAGAGATAAAGTGAGCCTCCCAAGTGCTGAGATTAAAGGTGTGCACCACCACCCCAGCTTGATTCTCAATCTTAAATTCTAATAGCAAACATACCAAATGACAAAATTTTTTAGACCATTCAACAATTAAAGGAAAGGGATCCTGAGACCAAAAAACTTTATAAGCCCCGATTCTAAAATAGTTTTGGAGGTGAAAAACTCCTAATGTAAGAAGGTTAATTCCAGCTAGAGAGGTGGCTCAGCACTGATCTAAGTTCAATTTCCAGCAACCACATGGTGGCTCACAACCATCTGTAATGAGATCTGGTGCCCTCTTCTGGAGTGTCTGAAGACAGCTACAGTGTACTCACATACATAAAATAAATAAATCCTAAAAAAAAAAAAAAGGTAATTCTGAAACACTTTTAGACATGTTTTATTTTATCTCCTTTTTCTAGTTAAGAGTCTAGGAGTATCCAGATATAATCATAACAGATGAGGATTTTAAAGGGTTGGAAGGAAATTAGATGACCATCTGACTCTCTAGTCCCTGCCCTAATGTCATTAGCAACTCAACGCTAAAGGTATTTTTAAATGTCATTTTCTATCTAAAACCTCCAGCTCAGCCTCTAATTTGATTACCAGGAAATGAGAAAAAAAAAAAACATCTAGTTACAAACTCCCAAGAGTCAAATATAAGCCATTTGCATACCTGTCACTATACACAGATCTTTCAAAAAATAATACAGGTTTCTCTGCATCTTTGAGCTTGCCATTGAGAGAGGCAAGCTGGGCTCGGATCCGGCTGAGACAGGCATATGATTGGAAGGTGAAAGACCACCGTTCAGGTTTCTCATACATCATTTGAAGAACATTCCCGCCGCTCTTCTGAGACGTTGTCAATTCCTATTTTAAATTTTAAATTAAAATTGAAAATTAAATTTAAATTTTAAATTAAAATTGTCAAAAGAAACAAACACCAATATAATTGCCAATAGTTACTTTATCTGTTTTGTTTTATGTTTTTTGAGACAAGGTCTCACTATGTTGCTCCAGCTGTTCTGGAACTCACAGACAGCCACCTACCCCTGCCTCCATGCTGGGATTAAAGGCATGTACCACTGTGCTCATCTGTTTTAACTTTTTAAGAGGTTCAAAGAGAAATGCGGGGAGGGGGAGTGCTGGAAAGACGGCTCTGTGGTTAAGAGCACTTGCTCTTCTTGCAGAGGACACAGGTCTGGTTCCCTGTATCCATGTAGTGACTAAAAAAATGTAATTAGAAGCCAGGTGGTGGAAGAGCGTGTCTTTAATCCCAGAGGCAGAGGCAGGTGGGTCTTGAGTTCAAGGCCAGCATGCACAGGACAGCCAAGGCTACACAGACCTGTTAAAGAAATTAAAGAAAACTTTAATTCCAATTCCAGAAAATCTAACACCCTCAATTTCACCAGAATTTAAGGAATGAGGAAGGAAATCACATGAGCTTTCTGGCTTACCACGTCTTCTTCTGACACTGGTGGAAGCCTACTGATAACACAGAACACTCCATCCACTAAATGGCAAGGAAAAAAAAAAAAAAAAACCAAACCACTAGAACAAAAGACGCTGAACATGAAAGAGAAAAGCACTGATGACCAAGTCCTTCCAATTCTATAACCTCCAAGAACCAAAATAAAAGCTATTTTTATCGGAGGACTGGCCGCTTAGGTCTCCAAACAATCCATTTCTCACAGCTGACAGTCGTCTAAAAGAGCTGAGACTTAGACACTGGGTAATTCACATTATAACTACAAAAATCAGATCAAGAATGACTTGGAGAAAGGCTCCATGAAAAATAAAACCCATTTCATTTTTGTGGTGCTAGGGCTTAAACCCAAGGCCTTGAGCAGGCTAGGGAGGTGACCTACTATTGGGCTACATCCCTGCCCTTAAAACCCCACTTTTTTTTGGAGTTTAGTAAACTCTGGGGGTATGGAGGGGAGATAATATCCAAAAATACAGAGAAGCCATGACCTACTTAATGCTTCATACAGCCATAAAACCCTGCTTCCCACACTTTCTGAACCCAAGACCACGGCCTTCAACACATACATAAAAATGTAAGAAAATGGGTTCTATATAGGGAAGTCTCTTTAAAATTCAGTATCTGAAATTCAAAGAAATTAGGATACAGTTGTGCTACACCCCCACCAGCCTAAAGTTAACTGTGCTTTGCAAATAAAAGTGTGAGAAATATTTTTAGTTATCAAAAACCTTATATCCAAAAAAGTCACATATATCCCGGTGTGGACTAGTTTTATGTCAACTTTACACAAGCTACAGTCAGTCAGTCATCTGAGAGGAGGGAACCTCAGTTTAGAAAAAAGCCTCCATTAGATCTGGCTGTAGGCAAGCCTAGAGGGCACTTTCTTAATTAGTGGTTGATGGGTGGGGCCATCCCTGGCGTGGGCTCTGCTATCAGCTCCTGTCCTGCCTTGAATTCCTTCTTGTCCTGATTTTCTCAGATGAACCAGGAAGTGAGGAGGAAGTGTAAGCAAAATAAGCCTGTTCCTCCCCAAGCTGCTACTGAGCATGGTGTTTCAAACTAGCAACAGTAACCCTAGTTAAGACACCCCACAAGGCTATGTACAGAGTCTCTTGCTACTGATTTTCCTTCCATCTAGGATTTACATTTTAAATATCCAATAATTCCCAGAAACACTCACATTAATAGCTGTACTTTTTTCAACTTCTGAATGAACTTCCTTTTTCTCTAATTTCAATTTCATTTCTCCAGAAATAAAAACTCCTAGCAATCATTATCACACACCCACACTTCCACTATGACAAAATGGAATTTAACTCGTTTTTATTCACTTATTTGCAATGCCATATTGAAAAGGGTTAGTAAAACGAAAACATGTTCAAAATGAGATTTTGTAGAGAACGATGGTATAGTACAAAGAAATGAGAGATAAATAGGTTTCCACGTGACTGAAAGGATTAATAAAATTCAGTTACTGGAGGCTTTGGGTTTTCTTATTTGTTTTCATCTAAAACGTAAAGATCAAGAACTTGAATTTGTAATTAGAATTTAAAATTATTTCAAGTTTTTAAACTTTTAAAACCTTTTAAACTCATATATAATACATAAATCTTATGATGCACAGCTCACTAAATCTTTGCACATACAACTAGACTTGAAAGTATTACTAGAAAGGTGGGGGAAGGGCTGTCCAAGAGACAATACACTGCTTCTCTAACCTATAGAATTTTAACTTTTTTTTTTTAATGTATAGATGTTTTCCCTGAATGGATGTCTGTACACATATGTGTCCTTGGTGGCCATGGAGACCAGATGAGGGCATCAGAATCCCTAGAACTGGAGTGGTAGCTGGTTAGGAGCTGCTCCAAGGGTCCTATAGAGCAGCCAGTGCTCTTACCCGCTGAGCCAGCTCCAGCCCCAAGGAGTTTTTGCTGTACTCCCCTAAAATGTCTTGCGTACCTCAAATTCATCCTGAGTATTCTGCACATTGCACCACCTGGCCACAGGCTCGGGAACCACTTCCCAATCCTCAGAGACTTGCTTTAGGATATTCACAAACGTTGACTTCCCAGCAGCTGTTGTAGAAGAGAAAGACAAGATTAAGAAAGGTTGTTAAAAAAACAAAATATAACCAACCATCATCAGTTTTTACAAGACTAATACTGAACAACACATGCGCAGAAACACTGAGGCCTTTCTCTTTCATCTTTTTAAAACTTAATGACAGTCTCTAGACAATTGTGCTGAACAGATTTGTTATTATTTTAATTTACCTAAGGCACAGAACAGAATTAAACGCCTGGTCAAATTTAACACAGTCCATCCAGGCTTCTGTATTTTCAAGACCATCCTTTCTACTAACAAGCTCTACTTTTAGTCTAATGAGCTCATTGGGAGTGACCATATTTCTGAATAGCACTTAGCAGGCTAAAGTAAAAGGATCCTGAATTCCAGGCCAGCCTGGACTACTTAGTGAGAGACACTATCTCTAAAAACAAAATACGGGTGTAACAACACATAACCATAACCCCAGAACTTGGAAGGCTTAGGCAGCAGGACTGCTATGAGATAAAGTTCAAACTGGCCTACATAGTGAGTGCTAAGCCAGCCTGCACTAACTATAGAGCAAGACCATGCCTCCCTACCCCTGCAAAATAACACCCAAATTTTTAAAAAGAAGGGAAAAGGAAGATAGAGACCCTAATACAACAACAACAAAAAGTACCAATAAGACAGGCATGGTGGTGCATGCCTTTGATCCCAGCACTTGGGAGGCAGAGGCAGGTAGACTCCCGGTCTACAGAGTGACTCCGAGGACAACCAGGGCTACAGAGTAACTCTGCCTCAAAAAGATAAAATAAAATCATAATAATAATTAATAAACCAATTAGAAATATCTACAAAAACCAATGTGAAGATGCACCCAATGCTTAAGAGCTGGTTAACTATTGTTACCGGACCCTAAATCAGTCCTATAGCTAACAGAAATTATTTTAAATCTTGCAAAGCACTTCCTAGGAGTAAAAGCTGTAGAAATCTGCCTCACTTTTATGGTTCTGTGCTCTCTACCAAGCCGTTAAAAAAGAAAAGGTTAGGTTTTCCTTTTCCCGATTGCTCACTTAACTCTGAGATGTCTAGGGAAGAACAGAACAAAAAGAACTTATGTGTAATCAGGACATGCTATACTCACTGTTTTCTACCAGAGAGTCTGGACTTTGTGTCTTAAGAGGGTGTAAACAGTCCTTCTAAATGAGCACCACGCCCTTTCTATCAGAAGTCACCAAATGTGGTTATACCAGGCATTACTGGCCACTATCATGTTCTTTCTTCCTCTACCTCTTACTAAATACACACACACAAACACACACATACACCCCACAACTATATAGCTTCAATATATTTGTCAAGTGTCCTCTTCTTTATAAAATGGACTTCTTATTAAGGTTGGCACAAAAAGAGCTAGCTACCTTTGACTTGAAAAGTATACTCGCTGGGTAGTGGTGGCGCATGCCTTTAATCCCAGCACTTGGGTGGCAGAGGCAGGCAGATTTCTGAGTTCGAGGCCAGCCTGGAACTACACAGAGAAACCCTGTCTCGAAAAACAAAAAAAGTATAGTCAAAGCTCCAGCATTATAGCAGACTCATGCCAGAGCAGAAAGAAGGGAGATCCATAGGGCGACAGGGCAGGTGAGGAGCACAACATGAAAGTGTATTAAGTACAAACCAGAGAAGAAACAAATGTAAGCATGAACTGGGTGGCTCCTGAGTTGGTGGAGAGAACCCTGGTGACTAAAACTCTGTGTGGGAGGGCTTCAGTTAAGAGAGAGTATTGCATCTAGATCAATGATTGGAATGAGCATCGCTCAGTGGACTAGGCAAAAAAAAGAGAACATGACACTCGGGGACACAAGAAACACTCAGGTATCTCAAACTAGTCAAGACAATAAAAGCCCTTGAGGCTAACACATCAAGCCCGCTTCCAACAGTGATGACACCCACAAAAGGCTCACACAGTCAGACTTTCAAACTAAAAATGTTAAATTTTACTTCAAGCTGAGCAGTCATAACACAGTCAGGTGCAGTCCCCGAATAGTCACTGCCAGCTCCTTTCTTAACTTTTTGGAGGGAGCTCAGAGCTGGAAAAAGAGCTAATAAACTAATATTCCATGAAGGTGAAAGACAACACTACCCATGAATAGTTTTACAAGGCGCAGTTAGAGAGGTGGTATACAAGGCTTTGATCCCAAGCACCCAAAAGCAGGTAGAAAAAACTCTGTGAGACTGAGGGCCAGCTTGGTCTACACACAGCAAGTTCCAGGCCAGTCAGGACTGCAGAGGGAAACCCTGTCTGAAACAAAACACAAGCCACAACTAGAAAGTCACGGTTAACTAGCAGAGTCCCTAACGTTAAACAAGCATCACCATTCTAAGTCATTCTGAACACACTAAAATGAGCCTCTGTAAATCTAACCCAGGAAATAGCTCTGTAACCCAGAACATGAGAAAACAGGTTACATAACTATGCAACTAAAAATGACCAAGCAAAGCCGGGCGTGGTGGCGCACGCCTTTAATCCCAGCACTTGGGAGGCAGAGGCAGGCGGATTTCAGAGTTCGAGGCCAGCCTGGTCTACAAAGTGAGTTCCAGGACAGCCAGGGCTATACAGAGAAACCCTGTCTCGAAAAAACCAAAAAAAAAAAAAAAAAAATGACCAAGCAAACTTCAAATTTTAGGAAGAACCTAAGAATTACGAACTAGTCTTCGCAGATTGCGTAATTTTTATAGTAACAGGTTATTTGGACCTGACAGATGAGGTAAGGTGATGTAAACAACTATACACAAGCAATACAGTGACAAGCCTTAATCTAAATGACACTTCCCCCAATTGACCTGCATGCCTAGTAATTGCCAAAGCTTCAGAATTTTTATTTATTTATTTATTTATTTATTTTGGTCAGTGAAAAGATCTAGATGCTTAAGGGAAACTTGTTAACTGTTAGTAAGCAATCTTTCCTAATGCACGGCTCTTTCCAGTTCAGTTGGGGTCAGTGAGGGATGTCAGGCATGGATGGCACTACTGAATCTGTATGTGGAAAGATAGCTCTGGATGCAGGGAAGCAGGGAAGCAGGGAAGCAGGGAAGGGAGCGGCCCACTAGATGTAGGTTGCCTACACGAGCTTGAGAGAAGGGAGATAATCCATTATGATCTGTCCATTGGAATTTACCCCGAAGATGACTTTAGTGAACACTTTCTCCCATCATTCATATGGTCATCTTCATCCACCAAGACGCCCTGAGGATTCTTACTAATAAACATGGCATCGCAAAGAACTTATAAGAAATGAGGATCTCGGCCACAGAAGTGTGGAGCAGGGAAAACTCGCCCTCTTTGTGTCTCAGCTCGACTCTCTTGAAGCTTACATCTGCTGACCTTCTTTCTCAAAGAGATAGTGCTTTGAAGGTGGCAAAACTGAAAACATCCGCTGCACACATGAATAGTCAGTACTCAACTTGCAGCCACAGACCTAACAGCTGGGCCAAAACAGGAAGCGTCCGTTGGTTTCCAGCGGTAGGAAATGTAAAAGAACGGGAAATTCAAGCTCACCCTGCAAAATGACATGCACAGTGTAGCTCCCCCAGTAAGGTTAAGGGCAGAAACTCTAGAGTCTTTAAGCGAAACCTCAGTGCTTCCCTGTACGTGGGAAAGGGAAAACATTGCCCACTATCAAACTCATTACCTGCTTTGCTCATATGTGTAGCATAGTGTTAGGTATTGCTACAAACGCCAACCCAAATGTCGACAAGAAAGATGTGGTATATACCATTCATTGTAATATTACGTTTTTTTTTTTTAAGTATTACACTGGGCCAGGCGTGGTGGTGTATTCTTTTAATTCCAGCACGCAGGAAGCAGAGGCAGGCGAGTCTCTAGAGAGTTCAAGGCCATTCTGGTCTACATTGTGAGTTCCAAGACAGGCAGGTCTCAAAAGTGAGACAGTCTCAAAAAAAAAAAAAAAAAAAAAAAACAGAACAAGAAATAAATAAAGTTCTGCAGAAATAAACAGCATGGGTGATCTAGTATACTAAGCAAGCCACAGAAAACCAGATACTCTGGTTTTGTTTAGGACATCATGGGAAAACAAAACTGGCAGGGATTAAAACAGAAGCATGTCAGGGCTTGTAAGGGGATGGGAAGGGAGAAAGAGCTGTCTACAAAGAAGCACAAAGGGAACTGGAGATGTAAATGATGAAAACGGTCTCAATTTTGCGGTAAAACCGCAAGTCAGTGAAGCCTACCTAAAGAGCACACCTAAAAGGGGGTTCGCTTACCTAAGTTACATCTCAAGAAAAACAGCACCCCCATCCGCGCCCCGAACCCTGCCTGGCGTTTGTAAGTCCCCAACAAAGAGTGCATTGGTCCAGAGCGCACCTCACAAAGCCCCCGCTGGCGCCGGGCCAGACGAGCCACCGCGCCGGCGCGGGCAAGGCGGCAGGGAGGGATCCCCGGGGCACCAGCATAGCACAGCACCGCACCGGGGATACCTTACCGATGTTCCCCTCGATGGAAATCTTCTTGATGCGGGTCCCCTCGGAGCTGGTCGAGGGAGAAGGGCAGAACCTCTTAGGTGGGGTGGCCATGCCTAGCTCCAGACGGCTCGGGTGCTGGACCTGCAGGGACACGACGGCACGGGCGGCTCCGGGTTGCAGCGTTAATCTCGCGCCGGCGGGACCAGCACTTTGACTTTGGCGCGCGGAGGCGCAGGCGATTGGGCGGACCTGTGGAGGATCCCGCCTGACGGCCCCGACTCCCACCCTACACGCCTCGCCCTCGCGGGATCTGCTTGTGTGTGGTTCCTCCAGGCGGGCCAGGCGTCCCGGGAGCGCAGGGCAGGGGGCGGGGCTTGTAAGGAGAACCCTGAGAGAGCCGGGCGATTGACCGTGCGCGACAGGCCGTGAGCCGGAGGGGGCGGGGCCTGCGGGAAGAGCAGTGGAGGGCGGAAAGGCGGGCCTTGCGCAATGAGCTCATTCGAGGGCAGGGGCGGAGCTTGTGCCTTAAGGGGGAGGGAGGGCGGGAAGGCGGGCCTTGCGCAATGAGCTCATTCGAGGGCAGGGGCGGAGCTTGAGCGAAGCGCCTAGGAAGAATAGGGTCAGGCTTTTCAGAATGAGCCCTTTGGGATCCTGTCAGGCTTCGTGATTTGAACTTTCCGGGAAGAAAAGTAAGAAGTAGTAATTTCAAACTATGAGCCTCAGTAGGTGTCTCTCACAGAAAACGTGTAGCTGTCCGTCACTGTCTTAAAAGTTATTTCGTTAACCAGCAATCTAGTACCATCCACCATACAGGATATAGTGCCTAGAATGACAGGAAGGGAGGGAGTGGTACTGGTTTAAAGTCTGGGTCCAGAAGTGAGACTGGACACAGGCATCATGCCACCCAAGGTCTCCGCTTTAATTTGCATGCTACACCGTGCTGTTTATAAAGTTACCTAACACTAGGTATGTTTCTCAGCAGCATGGCTATGACTTAACATTGCATGTCCATGGCCTAACGTGATTAATGTTTAAAGTCATATACACATGTTTATACATAGAGATGTACTCTGCATACACACACAGCATTCTGCTAGGTTGAGCTAGAGAGAGGTGCTATTTAATCAGGGTATAGACCTGGTAAAAAGATTACCCATCTGGAAGTCAGATTCAGATTATCTACAAAAACAAAGGAACTTATTTTTTTTAGCGTGTAACTATCATTTGACCTAAAATATGTCCTAAAAATGGACCTAGCAGCGGAGAAATGACGAGTTCTACAAAATAAGGAGCAGGTATTAAAGTGAGTTGTTGGACTGACTGGATTTAAGGCCCACTCCATGAGATGTAACATATCTGACACTGCTCTCAGGTGGCAATCCAAATACTGTCCTGCTAAAATATCTGAACAATAAAATGATACCTAATGATATCCTACTATATCCACAAGTCAGTATCTCTCATCGCCAGCATCAGAGATGCTTCTTTCTGCAGAACATGGGAACAAAACCAAACCCACAAAGGCATAAAGTACAGCGAGTGAGAGACCTTGGCATACTCTGCTTTAAATGGGATGTCTCCACCAAAGCCCTCTCCTCAGGGCTCTGAGAACCTTATGGAAAACGATGGGAAAAGTCTAGGAGTCAGAGGCGATGAAGGACACCAAGGACACAAGGCCTTCTAAACCCACCAGGACCAACACACACATGAATTCACAGTGAGGCAGCATGCATGTTCCCTGCATGAAGCTAAGCCAGTTGGGGTCCTAGAGCTGAAAAAGTGGACACATGGCTCTGATCCTAGCCCAGAAGTTTTTCCAATTGGAAACTGCTTGCAAATGAAAAAAATTAGTTTTCCCTAACATAGTCTCACTGGAATACAAACCACTCTTAAGGAGAGATGCCATGCCCAGCAGTATAGATGGCCAACACAAAACCAACTCAATGGCAGTTCTGGAGATCCCTGGCTCCAGAACTTAATGCTTTGGGTATTAGTTTTGTTATTATACATTTTCCCCCTTACTGGTCCTTCTCATTTATCTTACGACTTCCAGTGTCGTTTTTACGGAATTTCTCTGTGTGCTACTGTATGTCTCTGTCTGTCTGTGTTTCTTGTGCCTTTTCTTTGGTTTTCTCCTAGTAGTTTGTTGGCTTCAACCTACTCTGATTGTTTTTATCTTATTTCATTACTATTTGCAGATGCTGCTTGTATGCTGACGATAGTTAAGACTCTGGGATTTGGGTAGGGCGGAAAGGATCTGGAAGGAGTTGGGGAAGGGAATCCATAATCAGAATATATTATATGAAAAAATATGTATTTTCAATTAAGAGACTGGAGTGATGGCTCAGTGATTAAGAGCACTGACTGCCCTTGTAGAGGACCCAGGATCAATTGCCAGCTTCCATAGGACAGCTCACAATCACCTGTAACTCCAGTTCCAAGGGGACCAATGCCACTTCTAACCTGCATGCACACAGTGCATATATGTACACTCAGGCACATACATATACACCTAAAACTGTGTGAGCGAGTGTGCGCATGTGCGCACATGTAGGCCTCCAGCTTGACTCCTGGCTTCAGTGTCCTTTTTTTTTTTTTTTTAAATGTAAATACACTGTAGCTGTCTTCAGACACCCCAGGAGAGGGCATCAGATCTCATTACAGATGGTTGTGGCCACCATGTGGTTACTGGGATTTGAACTCAGGACCTTCCAAAGAGCAGTTAGTGTTCTTACCCGCTGAGCCATCTCTCCAGCCCCCTTCTGTATCTATTAACACAAGTGGATCTGCACACACATAAATGTCTTCCTAAGTGTGGCAGTGGTCCATTATGATCGACAATAGCCACTATTCAAAATATTTCAACCTTAAGATCTAAGCACAATTCCTGTAACATAAAAATCTCCAAATAATACTTTGATAATACTCTGGAATATACATTTCCTTTTATAACCTCAGATCTTAGGGTATATTATTCTAATATTACTAATATTATTTAATGATTTATAATAAAGATAAAATGGATCATTTCTTAGTTCAGTTGAAAGGTCTATAAATATTACATTATTTTGCTGTCATTTTTTTTCTCTCACTGCAATAGTACACACTAAAGAAAACATTAGTTTTAACTGCAAGCATATAAGAACCTTCAAGTCTGAGAGCCAATAACTTATACAATTTCTGAATTTTAGTATGTGTGATACATAGATGGTAACTACCAGTGTTGTAAGAATTACTGAAAGTGCTGCCTAACAAATTTTGAAATGATCAATATGTTCTAAATACCTTTACTTTTATTTGAAATGTTTTCATTGTAAAACTACCTACAGTAAAAATAAACTAATGCGAAGGCAGGATTCATGGCCAAACAAAAGTATTTATTAGGGTTTTTTCCTTATAAACATTTTCTTCTAAAGAAAAAAAACCTAAAATTTAAATACCTCCCATTCTGCCACATAAGACTGTATACATTATTTACATCTATCAAATAAAACATATTACAGATTTTCTGACATTCAGTATTTCCTTTAAAATAACAACAGTGAAATGAAACAACTTTGATCAATAACTGTAATTTGCATAATCTTGGCACAATTTACAATATGGCGCCTACGTTGCATTTCATATTTTAGATATTTTTGCCCATCTAACTATCTTACTAGAAAACCTGTCCCCCATGACTGCGGACTCTTGTCTCCGTGCATGTCTTGAGCAATTGCACAGTGAGAATGCTGCCCTGCTGTTCCCGTTACCTGGCACCTGCAGCATTTCTGATTTCTATCTTCAGAAATGATTTCTATTCTGACGTTAAGTATTCCTTATATGCTGTCTTCACAACATTATTTCTACCAATAATTTTAATAACCATTTAATAACTTAAATGTATAGAAAAAAATCAAATATAACAAAGGTATTTCCTAAAATATTAGTGATCTCACCACCCTGGTTATGCATATACAAAAATAACAAATACAGTTTAATAGCTGTAAAAAACTATTTTCCCTAAAATATAGTCATTTCTGCAGGACAATTTAAGGAGGAAAGTGTTCTCAAACGAAAATACACCAACCTATTTTACAACTTATACAACTATTTCAAAATCAAAACTAAAACTCAAATTTGTGCAAAAGTAGAAGAAATTACATAAAGGAATAATTATGAAGGAGAAATTAAGAAATTGTCACATTATGTCACTAATAACTGCAGCTCTTGTGACAAAGAAACTGTCAACCAAACAAACAAAAACCTGTATGAATCTCTAACAATGGTGAACTGTAAACTCAGCCTTGAGTGCCTGTGAGCAGGTACGTATGTGCACATGACACAGACATGAGTGGGAAAACACAAATCTTAAAGGCCAGTGATTTCGCTTCCTGCTTGTCTGAGATTTTATCGCAAAGCTTTCTACTATGCAGCACAATACGCAAAAGAGAAAGGAGGGAGTGAAGGGGGAGAGGAGGAGTTTGTACCACACATACAAGGTGGCCCAATATTTTAATTTGCATTTTTTCTTTTGTCAGAATACAAATAATCATACTATGAGTGATAGACAGAGAGCAGTCTTATACCTTCAAAATGAATTCTCATAGAATAACTACTTAGGAAAGCCTTAAAATTTCAAACCATTTGCATTCAGAATTCTTTGCATATTTGTTAACACTGAACTTTCCTATGGAATCTTGAAACAGATCATATGTCACCTCATATACAATCACACTGGTAACAGCAGCTCCTATGGACATCTTTACATTACCGCAAAACAGTCATGTGTAAGGTACATTAGGAATGATGCTTAAAGACTGAGCTGAGTTTATAACTGGTATGTTCTTTAATATATCTAGTAAGTTTCAAAATAAGATGTTTTGCTAATATGCAATCACAATCCAAATTACAAATAAACTTTTGGTCCAATGTATTTTCAAAAGACAATCAGAATTTAATGATATGTTTTGAATACTTACATAACTTTTTAATAGTTATTACTGATAGGTAGGCTAAAATTTGGCATAATAATAAAATTGTTTCCAATTTCCCTATACATCAATCTCCAGTTTTTCATGAAAGAAAAATTGAAAGAAAAACATGTTCAAAACAAAATATAAAACAATGGAGGTAAAGGCTCTGTTTCTTAAAACTGCTGTTCTAAGTACTGTATCCATTTTCCATACTATCCTCTCAAACAAAAAAAAACTATCCAAACACAATACAAAAGCTTTAGGGAGAGAAGGGAAAAGAGAGAAAATAGAAATCAAGTTCTAGAGAAAGACCTTGGTTTTAAAATTCTATATAAATACAAAGTAATGAAAAAGTTCTCACATGTAAATAATGGTTCCAACTTCCAACAGTAACATCCGGGACCTATATTTCTGTCATGCAGTCAGTATCTGTAGCCCTCGTCTCAGCAGATTTTGAGCGTAAAATATACCCTTGCTTTCCAAACTGGCTTGGTTAACAGCAAAGTTAGTGGGCGTGGTTTGGTAGTTAATGTAGTTTCTACTAAGCTTTAAAAAATTGTTTTTGTGCTATTAAAAATATGAAACTGATTCTTCTTACACAGTCGTAAGTCAATTCTCAAAGCACCTATGACATAGGACAAAGTTCCAGAAACATACTTTGTAACAGAGCTGAAATAAACAATGTTCCAAAGAGAACTGCTTTGAAGGTCAACTCTCATTTGGGTGTTAAGGTATATCATGATCATCTTAAAAGGCAGTGTGACAGACAACTTAGTATTTGCATCTTACATAATCTACCATTTTAGTGGTTATCAAATTCTCTCTCAGAGAGGATGTAGACAAAGCTATAAAAGAAATCTGTTGTTTTGCTTCTTTCCCCATAAGCAAGGAAAATACCCATTACATAAAATGGAAACTAGTGATGAAATATGCAAAATATAAATATCCATATTTCCATTTTCTGATAAGAGATTGTAGTGCTTCATCTATCCTGATAATCCAGGTAGTGTCTCTGAACTACATGTTAAAATATACTCTGCTAACTTTATGTTGACCATTGAGAGTTTACAATGACAAGCTGAACAGAGTTAAAAAGAGGCGACAATTTAAAAATCTTTCATTTTAAGGTAGACAGAGCTCCACAGCCACCACCACACACATGCTTTCTGTCTGGGGCAGTCTAATAGCATGGCTTCTGTGGCACATGGAAGAAAAGGTCAGCAAATGAACAAGGCCAGCTGTACGACCTACTGCTAACGACAAACACTTCACGCAGTTTCTCTTCACCACCACCACTCTGACAACGAAGTAATTCCTAAATCTTGCTTCATCATGTCCGAATTTAACCAAAGCAATGTGAATAACAACTATAATGATAACTTACTACATTCGATTGTATGGGATGAGCTTATGAAATAAGGAAAACCAGCTTGCACTTTTATAACTGTATAACAAATGGAGTAGCCAGGTATGGTGGGGCATATCATTAATCCCAGCATTTGGGGTAGAGGGGCAAGCAGATCTCTTACAGTTTGAGACCTGGTCTATAAGCCAGGGCTACATAGTGAGACCCAGTCTCAAAAAATAAGGAAAGAAATAAAAGGGGATAATTTTCTTATTTATTTATAAATTAACAGTTCTGAAAAGAACCTAAGAGACATTTATAAGCAAGCTCTCCTATAAAATCAAGTTTTGATCCTTACTTTATAAAACAGCATTTTGCATGCCTGTAATCCCAGCACTTGGGAGGCAGAGGCAAGCCGATCTTGTGAGTTCAAGGCCAGCCTCATCTACAGCATGAGTTCCAGAACAGCCAGAGCTACAAAAAGACCTTGTCTCAAAAAAAGGGGGCGGGGGTAGTGAGGGGGATTTTACTCTCAAACCAAATTTTTATTAAACCGACTGTCTCTTGTATGCTGGTGTTTCTTTAGTTATCGCCACCCAGCGCCATGGACAATTGCCAGGCCTTTCCCCAGGAGAATGCCTACTTTCTCACTACACAGACAGACAGACAGACAGACAGACACACACACACACACACACACACACACACACATCCCCTCATTTCCCAAAGCTCGAGTGCTGACTTGAAAACATAGCACCTGAGATTCTGGCAAAGTGAACAGAAACTGCTCTCCACACGTAGTGGTAAGTCCTACTGTCAAGCACTAGTTTCTAGGACTGGTTTCCATTCTGACAGTTAATATGTGTAAGGCTTAAAGGACCAGAAGCAACCTCTTACTTCTCTCTCTACATGCTGCTGCTATAAAAAACCCATTACAGGGGTGATAGAAAGTCATAGACTACGGAAGACTATTTTAGTTAGTGATTATGTGCTTCATTTCCTGTATAGAGAGGAAGCAAACATCGGGATTCTGAACCAACCCATAATGGTTGATATTCTCTATCTAGATACTAAAAAAAAAAAAAAGTATTTTAAAAAAATCAGCTAGCTGTCGGTTGATAAATAAGCATTACTAATAAATGCCAGGATTATCTACCTTTTCCAAGCTCTCTTGTTTCTTTTATTATTGGTACTTGGTAGTAATTGCCATTATAGAAATCAAATGGAGAAAAAGGCAGTTCCTAGTGATCATGACTGTAAGGGCATCCAACTGTATCACTGCCCACTTGTTCATTTCATTTTAGACTCTTTTTCACTAAGTGTTGTATACAACTTCACAGCAAGCATTTCTGGTTTACAAGTTTGAAAGTGTGTGTCTCTAACTAAAAAGAGAGAGAACATTGAGGGAAGAGGACTTATCCAAACTGATAAAATTAAAACTCAGAGCCTGAGAAGAGTATTTCTCAAGAACAAAACTGAAGGGGAGAGAACCTCAGTATTTACTCAAAAACCAAATTCCTGAAGAAGATAACAGGATGGCATCTCAACTAATATTTAAAAGTTATTAACTACTGAGCTAACATTTTCATTACTTGATATCACTACAAAGAAAAATGATTTCTCACAGTGGAAAAATAAGGAGTCAGGATGCTTCAAACGGCACCAATAATCAAGGTAGTGTATCATTTAAAATGACAGGCAAATACCAGCTCCATTCACTGAATGGAAATGCTAAAAAGTGATTAATTTCCCCAAATAGTTGTTAATTCCATATTTAATGTCTGTACCTAAAACTAATTACTTATGTTTAACTTCTCATGGAAGCTGATCTCTAAAAGGAAGTCTCCCAGACTGTAAGTAATGGGCACCAATCTATCCCAGGGTTTTAAAACAGGACTTTCTAGAATCTGACTCCCACACTAATCCTCTCTAATTTCCCAAACTAATGCCTGCCGTGACAGGTCTCATTTTTCCTTTCCTCTTTGAAGTACAAAGGGATTCTGCACTTACGGCTCATTTGGCAATTGCTAGGAAACCTCACAGTTCAACATCCTTTCTGAAGATGGCAATTCTATATATAACCTGAAGTTTTACACTTACAGTGCACTTACATGTAGAAAGAAGCTGAAATGCAGTATCTATTACATTTCAACATCCTTAAATTTCAATATCACAGATATTAAGAGATGGAAAAAGACCTGCTTGTAGAACTTTAAACAGCTGTTGAACAGATTATATTAGTCAATATCAAAAATAATTAAGAATTTTGTAGTTTTACATTTATGTTCTACATGCACACCTTTACAAATTATGTCAAAAATAATTAAGAAATAATTTGTTGTTTTATATTTATGTTCTACATGCACAACTTTACAAATTATGTTTTTTTTTTCAACATAGTAAAAGCTGGAGATCAACAATTTGAGTAAACTATGGCTTTTATAACAGATAACTTCATAACATGCACAAGTAAGTGCCCTAGATAGAAATTCTAATATTGTTTCAAGCTTTGTTCAGTCCTATATCTGTGCTTTGCACCTCAGAAGTGAGCCTATCAAGGCACTTAAAAACATATATATAAGTCTTTTTTAAGGACTTCAAAGTGGGCCACAGTTTACACAACAAAGTACCCAGTCCATCAGCACTTCAGTCAGTTCGCATGTTTCCAGCATACAATATCATAAAAATTCCTCAAGTAACCAAAACCAGATTGATAAAAATAAAATAGAAAAAAATACTGTATACCACTACGACAAAATTTGCCCTTTTCAAATGTAGAGACTGGTCTCGGCTTCCTCTAGCAACAGAATATGATTTTATATATTCAGAAGAGAAAAGGGAACCCAAGCAAGCCCCAAAACCTAAAACAGAAACAATCTAGATAAAGATGAACTATAACAAAGCCAACAACACTGTATACAGCTCCATCTGAAGAAGAGTTTGCACAGCTTGCATCCTTTTATCTGTCCTTTGAGGTGAGTTTTTCAATCAGCTCTTGCAGTGGTGCCAACTCTCGTCTGTCAATAAGGTTGAACTCCTAAAAGTAGCAAAACATTATTTGCATCCAATTCCAAAGCAAGTCACCATGAACAGTACTGGTTATTATCACTTTTTAAATCATTCATTGCCTTAAGAAACTCACTTAAGCTCCCCTGATGCTCTGTTTTTAACGTAGCTATAACATTAAATATCTATAATATTAAACGTTAAGTTCCCCTACCTCATGACCCTATTGTGGATACTAACTGTGGTAAACGATGCTGACCACTTCACAGAGTACCTCGAGTATTGTATAACTGGCTCCCACTGCCAATCAGTAAGTGAGAGCTGTTGCTTCCCGCTGAAAAGAACAGACTGAAATGTGTCAAATCAAATAGGGATCTGATATCACTGCAAAGAAAAAGATTTTGCCATGGAAAACTTAAGTCAGAATGCTTCAAACTATGCCAATAACCAAGGCACTATATCTTTTAAAACAACGTTTTAAATGATTTCTCTTGAACTACAATTTTAAAAAATGAATGAAGGTCACATATACTTCCAATCTTCTGTAAGATGGACCTTTCTCAACTCCCAGGGTAACCCATGAGCAGTACCCCTCATATGCCAAGCATGACAGTCAGAACTTTAGAGAAGCATTAGCCTTAATACCACAAGCCTATCTCTCAGATCGGCAGAGTCTGGGCCAAGAATATATGCAAATATATACCACATGACTACATTTTTGTATTGCACATTAAAGTACTGTTAAATAAAGCATGTCTTCCTGTCTTGACAAATGTCCAGAGTAAGTAGAAAGACAGATTCAAATTTAGAATTCCAAAAACTCCTCAGGATTCTATACTAGAAAGTTGATCCCATGAGGAGAGACAGCTCGGAGTTCCTGGCCCTCAGTTAATCATTGGCTTTTCCAACCCTGAGCTTCATCTACATACAAAGGGACCTCATGCAAATGAGTAAAAATAAGTTGACTGGTATGTATGAGAGAGGTACACATTCCTGTAATGAGCAGGTATCATCTGGGTACTACTTATGTCTGAAGTAATACCTAGCAGAGATGTGACCTAGTCTCCAAAGAATAAACACCAACCATGTTTATCTGTGGGTAAGGAATTCTAGGATCACATATATTCTAAGTACATAGGCTACAAAAAGGGACCTGAGCAAGTATGTTGTTGGCCCTGTAAAGCAAGACTATATGGGGCCAGAGCAAGATTCCTAAATCCCAAGTCCAAACAATAGCCTTCTTAATCAAAGGGGTGTTGCTAGTTCATTGTGGTGGGCAAAATTCTCTAGATTGACCTCCACTATTTGCTACCACATAGCAAAAAGTATACTTTATGGCTAAAGAGCAAAGTAAAACTAACATTTTTAAAGAAAGATTATTTACTCCTGACCCAATAAAACTTAAACTTTGGCAATCATTTTCTGCTAACTAAAATATGAATGCAAATCTTAAAATGAAGTGGGTTTTGTTGCTATGGGTCTCCAGAGGAGACTGTCACATAACTCCCCAAGAAGCTTTGGGAAGTTACAACCTCTCAAAATGTGTTTTTATGGATAATTTGAAAGAAGTGTGCCTTTAGTGTAAGGAATATGAATTAATGAAAGTGGACATTTTTCTTCAGTGGAAAGTAAAAAAACATTAATAGACTTATGCTCACATACAAAAACAAAGTAAAACTTGCTTTAATCTCTACAGAAACAGCAAACAAAAACTAGTTGGCTCATCTATCTCCAACTCTTTCACCTTTCCTTATTATTTCTCTAATTAGGGAATTAAATAAAAATATGCTAATATATAGTTCTTTCTTTCCTTGTTTGAGACAAGGTACTGAGGAGTAACCCAGGCTGGCTTTCAACTCCTGATTCTCCTGCTCAGCCCCCAGAGTACTGAGACTGCGTGTAGGGGCCACTATGCCTGGCTTCTCATTCTACATTTCTAAGGCCAGCTCTCTGAGGATTAAGCAATGAGAAAGTCAACCAAAAAGTCAGTTCAAACTCTAAGGGACCACTAAAACACACTGTGACCTTTCTTTCCTTACCCATGACAGATAGTTATTAGCTTCAAAATCACTTAGAATATGGTTTTAAAAAGAAATGGGGAGAAAGGATGTGATATTCAAAGCATATATCCAGAAAAGAGTCCCGTCATAAAGATCCAAGATTTTTTTCTTTTAAAGTAGAGGTTTGAAGGAATACTAAAACACTTGCGACCAAGTCCAGAACACGTCTGCCCAACTGACAAGTTCAAGTTGAGTTCAGATTCAGATCCCTTTTTAAAACTTTGATTGGGTTTTGTTACTTGTTTCTGTTGGTTTTAGTTATTGTCTATCCGTTTTGTGTTTGTTGAGACAGGATCTTCTGGCCCAGGATAGTCTGAAACTTAGTAAGTAGCGGTCTAGCCTTGCAGTTCTAATCCTTATGCTTTAGCCTCCCAAGTGTCAAGATTATAGGCAAGTACCATCATATCTGACTCACACTCAGGTTTCTTATTTAGTCCCTTATGGCCTGGAAATTGAAGCAGCCCAAGCAACACAGGCTTCTTAGAACCATTTTAGACTTGCCTAACATGAACTGGGAGACTAATGAAGTTAAAGAGCAAAAGGCCTGTCATTATCATCACGGAAAGTGTAAGACAAAACAGGATGCAGATTAGAGAGAGCAAAATCTGTCCTGACAGTGTTTATTCATTTATTCATCACAGAATTCTAAAGATAAACACGAAGCAAAAAAAAAAAAAAAGCTTAATGAGTTAACCTACCTGAACGAAAAAAATAAAGTGCTTGAAAGATGTATTGAGATGTGCTTCCTCCTGAAGCTGGATCACAGGGTCAAAGTGTTGGTGGTAAATATGAGCATAAACTCTAAAGAGTCGTTTGAGTATTGTTTTTGCCACTGACATGAAATTCTTCGGGAATGGAACACCTAGGAGAGAGACAACCACCCCTCTATTAATAAGAGAAGAGCATACAGCAGCATGACTTGTCTTCAAGTAGCAACAGGGCTGGAGGATGAACTCTGCACGAATCCCTACTCTACATGCACAGAATAGCTTTGCACAGTTCTTAGCACAAAATGAATGAAAGTAAACTCCAGAGTGCCTGTTAAATATGAAAGACTCTTCCTTATGGTGTATTGTACTTCTGACATCCTGTCACTTTACAAATAAACGCCTAAGAAGCCACAAAGCGAGAATTCCCACCAGGTCGCTAGATTTGTTACCATTAAGCTCTACGCAAACGTGTGCTGACATAAGTAATGTTCTAACCATCTCAGTTATGTTAAAAGTGCTTTTCAAGCCGGGCGGTGGTGGCGCATGCCTTTAATCCCAGCACTTGGGAGCCAGAGGCAGGCGGATTTCTGAGTTCGAGGCCAGCCTGGTCTACAAAGTGAGTTCCAGGACAGCCAGGGCTACACAGAGAAACCTTGTCTTGAAAAAAAACAAAAACAAAAACAAAAAAAGTGTTTTTCATATATCAGACACACACACACACACACACTTAACCTTAAGGAGATTCTGACCCAGGCATGGTGATTTACATCTGTAATCTCAGCACCTGGGAGACTAAGGCAGGTTGATAGTTCAAGACCAGCATGGGATACATAGCAAGACTCTGTCTCAAAAGAACAAAACTAAAATGAAATTTGCCCTTGGGGGGATATTATCCTAAGTATACACCAGACTCAAAAAGACTATTCTTTGATCCTACTTGTATTTTGCATGAAAAAAGAAGATAAACTCTATAGAAAATAAAACCATGGTTACTGGGTAAGGAGATAGGTATGAGATAATGTAGGTCAGAGATAAGACCTGAGACATCTGCAGAAAAGGTATAGAATAATCAAGTCTAAAGATCTAACATTGAATTAGCAATATACTATAGTGAACTTATTAGTTGGGTAATTATATAACAGAATAAAATGGGTTAACTATAACAGGATTCATATTAATTTATTATCATACTATATAACAGTGATATATACAATTTTTTAATTTTAATAAAAAACTGAGCCTGTTCGATGGTTTAGCAAGTAAAAACACCTGTTCAGTAAGCGCACTAAACTGTGTTTAATCCCCCAAAAGCATGTAAAGGTGAAGAGAAAAGGTTCCACAAGATTGAACTCTGACCCCCATGTGCACAGGCATGTACACACAACAGTCATAAGTAAATTCTTAAAAAGAAAGAAAGGAATACAAAATCCTATATTCTAAATGTTGAACTAGTCAAAACAACCAATCACAGGTATTACTTAGTGTCATTAATACTATTGCCCATTTAACACAACTAAAAATCACAAGCTATAAACACACCATAACCAAAGCACATTCTAAAATTTCCAAGTCATGATAAAACAAAAAAGCACTGAAGTCCACATAGTCTAGACTCCAGAGATTAACAAGACAGAATGCTCCATGAAAACCATTTGCACTGATCTTCTCTTTAGCTATAAAGGACATTACTAGGAAAACCTGAAAACCACAAACAGGACCTAAGATCCAAGAAGACCTACAATTTCAGAGATAAGTGCTCTACTGAAATCATACAATGTTAGCCAAAAGTTGTTTAACAATATTCTACAGGTAATTTTTTTTTTCAGAAAACATAACTGTACGTAGAGCAGCAAAAACACGTATGAACTGTCTAATGGTAGCAATTCAGACTTAACTGCCTTTAAAAGCAAATACACCAAACAAGTCACCCATATCTATGTCTGGCCAAACCCTCAAGTCTGTTTCTTTCCTCACATATCTTGATTTCAAAATCTTTGTGACACGTGGTGGCTCATTCCTGCAGTCACACTCAGGAGTCTCAGCCAGGACTGTCACTGGCTTGATACCTGCCTGAGCTACAGAGGAAGACCCTATCTCAAAACAAAAGAACAATACAAAATCATTAAGAATAACTTTATAAGCCTTAAATAAAATCACTTCTTTATCATAAGTATAAAAACAGATACGAGCCACAAAGTTTGGGAAAAAAGAAAATAAGCATGAATATGGCAGGTATCACTAGCTATCTTATTGTCCACTATTCTTTTTCTATAAGTTAGGCCAGATTTTATTACCTTCCTATATCATAAACTCACCGTTCATCACTTAAAATTATAAAGAGGTATCCTTAATATTTAGTGTAAAAAAGGACCCAAGAATACTCTTGAAATGCATAAAGTTAGAAATATTTTGATTGATGTGGTAGCCTGCTATGGTTCCCAGAACAGTAGTAAGCTTCCATCTGGAACTTTCTACTAAAAAGGAAAACTACTAGATGTTTATAATTCTTTAAAAAAAAAAAAAAAAAAGAGGGCAGGAGAGATGGATCAGTGGTTAAGAGCACCAACTGCTCTTCCGAAGGACCTGAGTTCAAATCTCAACAACCATCCATAACAAGATCTGATGCCCTCTTCTGGACTGTCTGAAGACAGCTACAATGTACTTACATATAATAAAGAAATAATTTTTTAAAATAAAATCCACAACTTGAAAGAAAGAAAGAGAAAGAAAGAGAAGAGGAGGAGGAGGAGGAGGAGGAGGAGGAGGAGGAGGAGGAGGAGGAGGAGAAGAAGAAGAAGAAGAAGAAGAAGAAGAAGAAGAAGAAGAAGAAGAAGAAGAAGAAGAAGAAGAAGAAGAAGAAGAAGAAAGGGAGGGAAGGAAAGGAAGGAAAGGAAGGAAGGAGTAATGATGGTGCACGCCTTTACTCTCAGCACTCAGAAGACAGAGGCAGTCAGATCTCGGAGTCTGTCAACCTGGTCTACAGAGCAGTTTCCAGGACAATCAGGGCTACACAGAAAAAATGTGTCAGGGGGATGGGGGCAAGAACTCAAACATACCCAAACACATACTCAAAAGACCATCTTTTATTAGAATTAATATCAGTAATGTTTTAACCTGAAATATCACAGAAAT
This sequence comes from Mus caroli, assembly GCF_978045245.1. Lineage (NCBI taxonomy): Eukaryota > Metazoa > Chordata > Mammalia > Rodentia > Muridae > Mus > Mus caroli. The sequence goes on along the minus strand of NW_028227259.1, from coordinate 92,466,421 downwards.
TTTAGCAAATAATAAATTAAGTCAAGAAGGAGATCACTTATTTTGTATTGTCTAGCCTTTCAGTTAAAACACTAGGTGCAAGGGTGAAAAAAAAAATCAATTTACACAAGACAGCTTACTTATGCCTAACTGGGCTAGCAAGCTCTTGTGCTTCTTAGAAATGGCCTCATCAATGCAGTCCCAAGAAACCACTCAAATGAGGAGGGCAGGAAGGGAAAGAACAACTGTAGAAACATCAAATTAAATACACCATGATTTATCTTAATCACATAAAATACTTTTACCAATTTTTGATGGAAATAATGTCTCATCATCCAGCTGGTCCTGAACCCAAGTCATCAAGTAATCAATATACTTTGGTGCAGAACACTTAATGGGCTTTTTTATGTTTGTTCCATCTGCCCAGTGATATTCATATCTGCAATAGAAAAATGACATCAGAAGAGAGGTATATATCTACAATAGAAAAATGACATCAGAAGAGAGGTATGCATATATGTATTCTGAATGCATACAACTAACATGTTTTAAATAATCTGTTCTTCCAGTTAAGTACAAATTTCCAATTAACAGTAAGTAGCTTGTTTTACATTTACCACAATCCAACCTAAGGAGATCATATCAAACTCATCTTCTACTTAAGAGTTTTCCTTACCTGTCTGGTTTTCTATCTTTTCCTTTCTTTCTCTTTTTCTTTCCCTATCTCACTATGTAGACCAGGCTGGCTTGAAACTCTGAGATTCACCAGTCTCTGCCTCCCAAACACTGGGGTTACAGCACAGGCCACCATGAGCAGCCCCTGAATTTTCTTAAAGAGCTTTCTCTAATACAGGGTAGAATAATATATTGCTGAAGTGGGAAAACTAACTTCTGTCCTATGATGCCTATCTTTGAACTTGAAGCTTTTCATCCTTACATAAAATGCAGCACAATTCTTTTTCCTTTGGGGGCTTTAAATTTGGGGTCAAGTATAAAAAAATGACAGAAAACTCACAGCAAAACTAATGTAAATAAGAATGGTGCAGTAGGTTAGTACGTTTGACTAAGGAACCCTTAATATACCCTTAAAAGAAACTGGCAATTCAAAAATGTTTATGTTTTGATATTAAAATTACCTTTTGATTTAATAAACATTTAATATGTAACCATCACATGAGAAATGCAAGGTTAAGAACAAGAAATACTAAAATGAAGTGTGCTTCCCCTACTCTGAAAAACAAGGTTAGCAGAAGAGATGCTCATAAATGTATAAGTAAAAATATATATGAACTGCCTGTCTAAAATGAACAATTTATCCTTGAAAGATCTACCTATAATCGTCACGATCATGTTTATTAACTTGTCACTGATTCTCAGGTGTTCACTCACGTCCACATATAACAAAGATAAAACACATTACTTCAGGCCAAACCATCGAATCATTTTCTTTAACAATTCTCATTCTCTCATTCTGCCTGCCTATATGTCTCATCCCCCACCCCACCCCATCCCATCCCCTCCCCTCTCTCACACATGCACCCTGACTTTAAGATAATAAAACTCTTCTTGTAAACTGTACAATATACATTTGTATCAACAAAATCCTAATGAACTAAGTTCATAGCTGAAACTCCAAAATATAGAAATGTATAAAATGAACTGTTATTTAGATTTTTAGCTTCCATCATTTCTTCTGATGCTTCACTTTTGTAATCAACTGTTTTCTAACCTTTGATGGTCACAACGAGTGACCATCAAATACAGTACAAAGTTTCAAAAGGGAGATGCTGCCAAACACCTACTCGTACCCTGCTATGGTCAGTCACTTTAGCAGTCAAGAATTTTCTCTTACTATAAAATTTAAATACTTGGTGCAATTTAAGCCTATTTCTTCATCTTTGATACTCTTCAGAGCAGAGACTTAACAATTATTGAGAGTAGGACTTAAGTATTATTGTTGTTCACTTAAGAAACCTGAGCTTAGGGCTAGAGAGATGACTCAACTAACAGTTAAGTATGCTTGCTGCTCTTACAGAGGACCTGGGTTCGGTTCCCAGTACCCAAATGGCAATGTGAAGCTACCAGTAACTCCAGCTCTAGATCTGATAGCCTCTAGCTTCTGGCCTCTGAAGGCTCTTATATGCACATGGTACGCACATATACATATAATGAATAAATAAAAGAACCTTTAAGAAACAAGAAGGGAGGCTGAAGAGATGGTTCAGTAGTTAAAAGCACTGGCTGTTCTTCCAGAGGACTCGGGTTCAATTGTCAGCATACACATGGCAGCTCACAACTGTCTATGACTCCAGTTCCAGAGGAACCAACACCCCCACAGACATACATGAAGGCAAAGCACCAACGCTCATTTAAAAATAAACTTTTAAAAAGAAAACAAAAGGCATCTATATTTTCTCTCTACATTAAGAAACTTGAAAGTTTTTCTTTCTTTACAATCATGTTTGTTAACTTGTTACTGATTTTCAGGTGTTCATTCACTTCCACATATAACAACCAATTGCAAACACAGTAAATCTGAAATTCATATTTACTGTCCTGAAGATTTAAAAGTCACCTCAACATGCAGTATCCTAAGACTTTTTGAAAACTGAAACAACTATATGTTGCTTACACCTCTTAACACTTAAACCTACTATTGTTATTTTTTTCTTTGTTTATAATTAAGATCATGTTAGGGTTTGAGTTTGAGCCACACCACAGGCTCACATGCAGGCTTGAGTGTAGAACCTTTACAAACAGTGCTGGTATGCTACTGGGGACTGACTGGCCTTGAAGGTTACAGTGGAGCTGTTTCTCCTTCTAAATAGGTCTCACTCGAAACTCTCACTGCTCCATGCCAACCCATCCGCCATGCCTTCCCCACCATGACAGACTGAATTGCCCTGAACAAAGAGCTGAGAATAGTTGGCACAGCATAATCCGAACACAAGGGGCATACTCAGGAGGATTCTAGTCTAATGCCTACCTGGGCCACAGAGAGAAGAAGCAGTCTTCAAACAATTGTTTGTTTGTTTTTTAAAGAAAAAGACAGAGAGGGGAGCAAGTAACAGAAATGTGATAAAACTAAGACATTATCGTGTCTGAAACAGAACATTTAGACAAAGGGATATCTAATTAATTTAAAAACAAGTTAGATAAAAAAAAAAAAAGACAATTCAATTAAAGAACTACAGAGGGTCAGAAGTGGTGGTAACATATCTTTAATCCCAGCACTTGGGAGGCAGAGGCAGGCAAATCTCTGTGAGTTGCACGCCGACCTGGTCTACGAGGGGAGATCCAGGACTGATCAGTTTACAGAAACACTGTCTCAAAAAGCAACAACACAAGTTCCATAAAGAACAGTTCTCCAAAATAAAAAGTGCCTTGAGAGGAGAAACTCACCAGATACAATTCTAACAGAAGAGCTCTAAAGGAAGTGGGGAAATGGAATGTGGGAAAACTCCTCTCTATGAGCAAGAAAGCAGGGCTGACCAAACACAGCTCTCTGCTCTTCTAGTGAGAACGGCCAGTGTGTGGCTTACCTCCTTCTAAGAGAGTAACGTGCCTTTCCTGAGCTCCCACATCTCTGCTGCAAGTTCTTTGACCAGCTAACTAAACTCCTTATGCTCACGAGATAGATGAGTCATTATTTTTCTGGTGAATGTTAGAACATGAAGTAAAATAAGTATTTACATATCACTAAACAGATAGCAGCAGCCTTTATTAGTAGCAATAGTAAAAAGCCAACTTCAAAAGGGAATTGGCCCAACCAATATTTATTGACTGCTGAGAAGATTGTAGTGCTATCTTTACACCAAGACAGATTTAAAAGAATAAAGAATTGTAGTGCATACCTGAAGTCCCAGACCTGATCCTTCGCACACACGCACACACACAGTGTCAACACAACACAATGAAAAACGCAGTGATCATAAGAAGTGAAAGCACTAGGTCAGCTGTCTGCAGCATTCCAAACTCTTCCAGAGGACCCGAGATATGCTCCAACTTCAAGCAGCTCCAGGAGATCAGATGTCTCTGGCCACGGTGGGCACTTGCACTCAACACGCACACACCTGCACACACCTACACATACCCAACCAACACACAAATTGACAATCTTTTTAAAGAACACATTTATACTGAAGACTCCTAAGCAGCTCCAAAGGGAAAGAAATGTTTAGCAGGGGCCTGTAACAAAGGTAAGACATTTTAAAATATTAACATAAGATAAAAAGAAGAAACAAAAGAGAAAGAAAATGTCCAAGAAAGGTATTTGAGGCAGAAGAAACAGAGTGACTGGCAAGGAGCTTCCAGAAAGCTGGTTCAGGTGGATGGAGAAAAATAGACAGTAAGGAAGGAGAGGAAAGGCAGAAAGGGAAGGAAGGAAGGGAGGGAGGGAGGGAGGGAGGGAGGGAGGGAGGGAAGGAGGGAGGGAGGAAAGAAGGCAGGCACAGTGGTAGTGAGTGAGCTGATCAGTGACAGGGAAGCCACTAAGCAACTGCCAGAGCCTAGAGAGTGCATACCTAGACACCTTCTTCTCAGCTAAGAGCCCGATAACAGTGATAAGAGGAACTGGCCATTAGCCGAGTCTTACTTTGGTCCAGCTGACATCACCGGACAGCTCTCCTCTGTACAGAAGTCTGTGATGGTTCCATAAAGCATATTGATTTGATTGAAAAAATCCACAGCTGCAAAGCAAATGTCTGTCATAAGTAAATTTAAATAGTAAAAAAATAATTTTGGCTCTATTTAAGCAGAATCCCAGGTATTTTTCCTACAAAATCAGGTGTGATCAGGAAAGCTCACACCAAAGTCTCAATTGATTAGGAGCTTGTATTAGAGAGCAAGAAGACATAAAAAATGGGTGTGTGTATATATAAATATACATATATGTATATGCATATATATATAAAATATATTATACAAAGAATTATATAAGTAAGAAAAAACAACACACACAGGAAATGTAACAATTTAAAATGCCCCCATCACAAGTTTCAAGATAATCATAAAATTCTACGGAAAAAACACTGGTAATAATGAAACCACAAATTTAAATGATAATGGGTTGCCATTCCAAAGCCTCCGCCACCACCACCACCACCTCAGCTAAAAACTTACTTCAAAATACAAAAAAAACAAGAATAACTAACACATTGTAAATATCTGTGTGTGCAATGTGGAGGCCAGAAGAGGACAGTGCTATTCTAGACAACAGACACTCAGGCCCAGCAACTGAGCCTGAAAGTAATTATCTGCTTCTGTACTTAAGACAATGTCTTATGTTCGCAATACAGAGTTCTACACAGCCATTCTTAAGATTTCTTAATCAGTATATCCATGCTAGCCAAATACTGCAGTATTTGCATACAAAAACTCAGTGGGCAAGAGTACTTTCCACCAAGCCTGACAACCTAAATTAGATCTCTAGGACCCACATGGTAGAGGGAAAAAAACTGTCCTCTGACCTCCACATATTTGCTGTGGCATGTGTACCCATGCACATAGATGTGTGCATGCATATACACAAGTAAGTATAAAATTTAAATAGCTATATAAATTAATAAATGAGCTCTCAAAGGTACAAAACCACAAACAAGTGCCAAAAGGAAAAAGATCAAGGATCAGCAGACAGGAGGGGACAGGAGGGGACAGCAAGGAACAGGAGGGGACAGGAGGGGACAGGAAGGACAGGAAGGGCAAAGCAGAGCAATGCATATTAGCACACCCATTTAATCCCAGCAACTGGGAGGCAGATGAATCTTGCTAAATTGAAGACCATCAAAATCAACATAGTGATTCTAAACCAGCCAGGGCTACACAGTGAGACCCTGTAATAATGTACACATATACTAGAAATTTATTCTCATCATCTTTGAGACATCACAAAAATCACCTTATAGTTAAGATGGCTCTCACCAATAAAATGAAAAAACAAAAATTTTATTTCTAAGTAACAAAAGTATCTTGGTCCAAAACTATAATCACATTATAATAATCACATAATTCAAAAAGTGACAGTATAGTTCTATTGACATTTCATAAAATTTCATATTCAGAAATTTAGTTATATAAAAACCAAAGCTGAATTGCATCGTCACTATATTGTAATATCAGGCTATTGTGACATCACTACATTGTGATATCAGGCTGTTTCATCATCACTATACTGTGAGATCAGACTATTTTGACATCACTACATTGTGATATCAAGCTAAATAGATCTTGAATAGACAACACCTCAACATTCACCTAAGAAGGTCACTGATCCAATTCAGAGTCTGCCAGAAACACAAGGGTGACTTACTGTTAACTGCAACCCACTCGTTCAGATCCTCTCCCTCAGGAAGCATGACAGCCATCCGCAGGTTGCCACTGCCCAGTGTGGCTTCTGCATGCTTTAAGAGTTCATACTGGTGAGACCCCTCTGGTATGTTCTTCTTTGGTTTAAAAGTTTTAGAAGAGCGACTACCACTGTGAGTAAAAAAAAGAGGGGAAGGAAATACTTGATTATTTAAACACATACTATCAATGGAATCTATACTTATTTACTGAATAAGTCATCTTAAATATCTAAATATTAATAGGAATTCACTTTCAATACCCAAACCTAAACTATACTAGCTACATTAATCCTAGCAGTAAAGTCGTTACTGTAATTACTATGTTATCTACCTAAAATATAGACAAACTTCCTCTACATTCTCTAATTTAACTCAGGAGGGAAAAAAAAAAACAACCTTTAAGTTGTAACTAATCCAGCTCTCCACAATAAACCAACCACTCTGGAACTATAATCAACGAAAACAAACCAGACTGTATCTATGAAAACAAAAAATTATAATATTAGTAATTTTACCTTTTTTCAACCCTGTTTTTCATTTTAATACACAGAAGTGTATTAGCTTATAAGATGCAGATACACTTTTATATCAATAAAATACAAAAATACAAGAGCAAGGGGAAAAGTAGCTCAATGTTTTTCTACCCCAACTATGGGAAGCATTTGCACTCAATCTTAACACAGAAGGAATTCTGGGTAAATATAATAGTTAGTATGACTGATGTGATCAAATTTTAGAATGGAGATAGAGAGAGAGAGAGAGATATGTGTATGTGTAGTATATGTAACATACACATAAGACAGTCAGTCCCCATGAGTCCACATTTGTAGACTCAATCAAACAAAAACTGAAAATACTTGGAGAAAAAAATCTTTTCAAAACATACACAGTGTTTTTGCTGTCACTCTCTAAACAGTGTAATAACACTTAGACTATGGGAGTCAACGAGATATACGCTTAAAAGTCATGAGGGTAAATATATATGTGATAATCCTAACACACTTTATAATTTTTGCAGGATTCTGGCCCAATAAAACTTGTGGATACAGAGGAACAGGCAAGAAAGTGCAAATGTACACATGCATGGCGCTCGCGCGCGCGCGCGCATATGTGTGTGTGTGTGTGTGTGTGTGTGTGTGTGTGTGTGTGTGTGTGTGTGTATGTGTGTGTGTGTGTGTTGACCTAACTAAAAATAGGTTTAGAAACAGTTTTGAGGGCTGGTGAGATGGCTCAGTAGGTAAGAGCACCCAACTGCTCTTCTGAAGGTCCGAAGTTCAAATCCCAGCAACCACATGGTGGCTCACAACCACCCATAATGAGATCTGATGCCCTCTTCTGGTGCGTCTGAAGACAGCTACAGTGTACTTACATTAAATAAATAAATAAATAAATAAATAAATAAATAAATAAATAAATAAATCTTTAAAAAAAAAAAAAAAGAAACAGTTTTGAAAGATTAAAAGCTGAGTGTAGTGGTACACAGCTTTAGCTCTCAGGAAGCAGAGGCAGGTAGATCTCTGAGAGTTCAAGGTTAGGCTGGTATACATAGTGAGTTCCAGAATAGCCAAGATTGCAGAGAGAAATCTTGTCTCAAAAGAAAACAAACAAACAAACAAACAAAAAACATTCAGCCACTTTAAGACAGGAAGATGAAAACAGAAGCCTTAAGAGAGCACACTGCGGGGCTGGAGAGATGGCTCAGCGGTTAAGAGCACTGACTGCTCGTCCTGAGTTCAAATCCCAGAAACCACATGGTGGCTCACAACCATCTGTAATGAGATCTGGCGCCCTCTTCTGGAGTGTCTGAAGACAGTTACAGTGTACTTACATGTAATAAATAAATAAATCTTTAAAAAAAAAAAAAAAGAGAGAGAGAGAGCACACTGCGGTGTGGCATTATAGGTTCCATGGCTTTTCAATCCTCAACCCTTTCTTTGACATTTAAACTCCACATCCCTTCCCTTTCCCCAAGGTACGGCTGTGCTTTTGACCCTACCAGTACCTGACAACCACCAAGGATCCTGAAGTTTGCTAAAAGTCTACCAATCAGCCCAAATACCAACTCAAGGGGTGGTATTATTCTACTGACACTCTCATTTAAATGTTGTCTCTTCTTGTGTGTTTAGCTAAAATTAAATTGATATTTCTCAACTCTGAACACATCTTCCCATCTTCCTCCTATGTCTTTACTTAACAGCTAAGGGATGGCTTTTACAACATTAGTAAGTAGATACTCACTCCTCCTCTGGGAACCACTCAATGACCTCCCAATGCTCTCAGAATAACTCCAAAGGTAAAATGCTGGAGACGGTCAAGCTGCACAACACACTGAAGCATTCACATTTTTCTTCACTTAAATATATTAAACACCAAATTCTCTAACCGGACAATGGTGGTGCACACCTTTATCCTAGCACTTGGGAGGCAGAAGCAGGTGGATCTCTGAGTTCAAAGCCAGGCTGGTCTACAAAGTGAGTTCCAGGACAGCCAGGGCTACACACAGGGAAACCCTGTCTTGAATAACAACAACAACAAAAAAAACACCTCTCCACTCCTCCACTGCTGGTGGAATTGCAAGCTGATACAACCACTCTGGAAATCAGTCTGGCGGTTCCTCAGAAAACTGGACATAGTACTACCAGAGGACCCAGCTATGCCACTCCTGGGCATATTATATGCCCAGAAGATGCTCCAATATGTAATAAGAACACATGCTCCACTATGTTCATAGCATCCTTATTTATAATAGCCAGACATTGGAAAGAACCCAGATGTCTCTCAATAGAGGAAAGGACACAGAAAATGTGGTACATTTATACAAATTACTGCTCAGCTATTAAAAACAATGAATTCATGAAATTCTTAGGCAAATGGATGAAACTAGAAAATATCATCCTGAGTGAGGTAACCCAATCACCAAAGAACACACATGATATACACTAACCGATAAGTGGGTGTTAGCCCAGAAGCTCAGAATACCCAAGATAAAGACCAAATGAAGCTCAAGAAGAAGGAAGACCACAGTATGGTCCTTCTTAGAAGGGGGAACAAGACACCCATGGGAGGAGATACAGAGACAAAGTGTGGAGCAGAAACTGAAGGAAAGACCATCAGAGACTGTCCCACCTGGGGATCCATCCCATATACAGTCACCAAACCCAGACACTATTGTGGATGCCAGCAAGTGCTTGCTGACAGGAGCCTGATATAGCTATCTCCTGAGAGGCTCTACCAGTGCCTGACAAATACTGAAGTGGATGCTCACAGCCAACCATTGGATTGAGCATGGAGTCCCCAATGGAGAAGCTAGAAAAAGGACCGAAGGAGGTGAAGGAGTTTTGCAACCCATAGGAAGAACAACAATATGAACCAACCAGTAACCCCAGAGCTCCCAGGGACTAAACCACCAACCAAAGAGTACACATGGAGGGACCCATGGCTCCAGTTGCATATGTAGCAGAGGATGGCCTTGTTGGACATCAATGGGAGTAGAGGCCCTTAGTCCTGAGAAGGCTCAGTGACCCCATGTAGGGAAATGCCAGGACAGGGAAACAGGAGTGGGTGGGTTGGTGAGCAGGGGAAGCGGGGTGGGAGTATGAGATAGGGGGTTTTCCGAGGGGAAACCAGGAAAGGAGTAGCATTTGAAATGTAAAATAAAGAAAATAAACTCTCCAAATCCAAGCAGCTCTAAAAGTCAATTCTTTTATCATTTATTCCTTTTTGCCTCTCATTGTTTTTCTCAGGGCTTCCAACAAAGCTGAGGCAAGTGTTGGACCACTGAGCTACACCCCTGGGCCTTCTCATCAAAATTCATCGTGAAAAATATACTTCACCACTACATTTTACAAAAGATTCTCCCTAATCTATATGTTGATCAATTATAAAAATAGCTCTCTCAGACTCCTATCGTTTTTTTTTTTTTTTTTAATTTAGAAATAAGACATTGGTAAGTCTGTCTGTATCTGTATCTGTCTCTGTCTCTCTCTGTCTCTCTCTCTCTGTTTTTGTTGTTTTTGTTGTTGCTTTTCAAGACAGGATTTCTCTTTGTAGCCCTGACTCTCCTGGGACTCACTCCAGGCTGGCCTTGAACTCAGAGACCTACCTGCCTATGCCTCCTGAGTACAGAGATTAAAGGTGTGTGCCATTGCCCAGGTAACACTCTCTCCTGTTTCCAATTTCCGTGTAATTCACACTTCCAAAGTCCAGGCAGGTCCTGTGTGTTAAGGGAAGGGATTCCTTCTCAAGCTTCAATGAACAGACCACGAACAACTTCATCAGCTATCTACTAATCTAGGGTTTCCCATTATCTGCTTCTGCTAGCAATGCTGCAATAGCATTCGATGTGTATGTGAAACATTCTTATGACAGCTATGCCACAGAACACGTGTAAATTTTGAATTATAAAATAAAAAAGTGCTTTTCCCCACAAACAAGTTATACTCTTCAAAAATCTAATATCCTAAGAGAATAGCTAGTCTTTGACTCAAAATCCCTCTTTTTAGTTCCCAACACAGCACCATACCTACCGAGAATTTAGACCCTTATCATCACAAGTACTAATAAGGGGTATTATATTAATAGTTCACAGTATTTCCCTGAGGCTATTACTTTCTAAATAAACATACAGAACATTCAGGATTGTTTTTCCTGAAACAACTTGTAGAGCAAGGCAGTGCAGTTTCTCTAAAAAATTTCATCTGAGAGATGCACACTTACGCCTTGTTATTTGCTGTTTTTAAGTTTCAACACCATTTTCTTTATCTTAAAATCATAAAAAATGTATTAGGTCTCAAAGGGGGAACCAATGTTGTTCCCCACAAGATACTTTTGCTATCATAACCTTTCACTTTAACATTTGCTGCTGAACAATTAACAAAGTATTTTCTAAATTGGACTGGGAAATCTTAAGGCTGAAGATAGGAGAGTTAAGGGGAAGATACTTACAGGGAAATCAAACCAGGAGCAACCAGGTACACACAGGGAATAAGATGCCTGTGTATTTTGACACTGAAGAATGTTCCAGTTTCTTGAAAATCAGAAGCCAATTAACCATTATAAATTTATATTAACAGTCTCACTTCTTGAAAATGAAATGATTTACTCTGACCTCACTTTTAAAGGAAAAACCAGATCTAAATAGTAGTCTATTGTCTTGAACTTTCTTAGCATTACTGTCTTAGCTCCCTTAGGTATACAGTAGCAATAACAAGGTCTGCCTTCCTCCTGAACCCTGAGGGAGGTACTCTCCTAGTAGTTTTCTCTGCTCTTGTTCTAAGTACAAAATTGGCATTCCTATAAACCCCCTCCTGCTGGTCTAAGTCTAACACCAGAGATTTATTTTAAAAAATTAAAATAAAACTCCATGAATAACTTGGTAAATAGTTCTACTTAGCTTCAGGCTGAGAACTCCTAGACAGAATAGTAATGGTGAAGACTAATAGTAATTAAAACCTCCTCACAAGCTTTGGCTTAAGAGACAAGAGAATATCCCTGAAGTTCATCTCAATGTGCTTCAAATTCAGTAAGAACCTGCCTCAAAGAATAATATGTGATTACTATTCTCAAAGTCTAGTCTCCACATGCATATATATGCACCTACCAACGCGTGCACTCACAGAGGATCTACAGTAACAGAGCTTGATACAGAGGTCACTATGAAGAATGATTCTGCTGTGTTCCAAATTAGAAATGTGAACTACAGAGAGAAGCTCTGTGGGACTTTTCATCAGATTACATAGGAAACAAACACTCTCTACGCAACTGAACTCCTCCTCTGCTGGCCTTTTACTGAGAATAAAGCAAGCAACAACAGGAACAGATCATCAAGCTACAACTCAGAGCAGAGTGTGGGAGATTACCACCTGCCTATCAGGTAAGGGTACCCTAGCAATGACGCAAGTATCCATTGGTACACATACACACACACACACACACAGAGGTATCTATGTTCAGTCTCTTACTGCTACCACTGGAAAGCTCCTATAAAAGACTGTAGTCATGAAAAAGAACACAAAACATCAAAATTACTGTGTTGGTTTGAATAGGTTTGGCTGCTAAAGAATCATCGTGTTTGAATGCGTGGCCATAGGGGGTGGCACTATTAGCCTTGTTAGAGGAAGTATGACACTGTGTAGGTGGGCTTTGAGGACTCCTATACTCAGGCTCTGCCCAATGCAGAAGATAGTCTCCTACTGACTGCCTTAGGATCAAGACTAGAATTCTTGGCTCCTCTAGCACCATGTCTGCCTGCATGCTGCCAAGCTTCCCACTATGATGATAATGGACTAAACCTCTCAAACTGTAAGCCAGCACCAATGAAATGTTTGCCTTCCTAAGAGTGGCATTGGTCATGGTATCGCTTCACAGCAATAAAACTCCAGCTAAGACAACCCCTAAATCACCAAATATTCCAAGAAAACCAATACCATGAAAGAATTAAACTCAACAATGTAGTAACTAAAGAAACTGCGCAACATGACTGAGGAAGACACTCAAAGTCAAACAAACTCTGGTTTCCACACCAGGTACACCCCCAATATGTACATGTGCATTAAATATACCCAATGTCTTTAGGAATAACAGGATATTATCACCTTCATGAAAATGGCATTTAAAAAAAAAAAAAAGATTTAAATTAAATATAAACATTATGCCTAGCTTTGTAACAAAATACCAAACTGTTTTCTAGCTTGGCTATGTCAGAGTACAGAGGATGAAATGCTTCTTTAACATGCAGCCAAATCAATAAGTATTGTCAGTAGTCGGAGGTAGGGGAAGGAGAAATATACTTTTTAATAAAATCGATAATGATTATGATTGACCAGCCTTGGGAAAATACCAATACACCAAATTATGTTTGAAATACGTGATTTATGAATTATGGGACCATATCTAAATACAGATACTTTTAAAGGCTCAAGGCTAACATACTCTTGACAAATGAGGAAATAAAATTCAATGAAGGAAGAATGGTCTTTTCAGGAAATGGTGTTAAGAGAATCTATATGCCAAAACATAACTCTAGACAAACTTAGCACCTTATACAAAAATAATTTGAGTTGGGTTACAGATTTCATGTACAAAAGGACTCCATAAGACTTATAGGAGAAAAATATCTGCAATCCTGAATCTATTGGGTGATAAGGTTCTAGATGCAAAGCCATCACAAAAAAAACTAACAGGTTTAATTATGAAAACTGTTCAGTGTAAGACAGCATTAAGAAAACAGAAGTGGGGCTAGAGAGATGGCTCAGTGGTTAGGAGCTCTCACTGCTCTTCCAAAGGTCCTAAGTTCAATTCCCAGCAACCACATGGTGGTTTACAACCATCTGCAATGGGATCCGATGCCCTCTTCTGGTGTGTCTGAAGACAGCTACTGTGTACTCATATACATAAAATGAATAAACAATTCTTTTTTTAAAAAAAGAAAAAGGAAGCTACATGCTCAAAAACAAACATTTACCAACTACATACAGTATAGTAGAAGATGCGAGACCAGGATGTACAAGATGTAAAATCAACAAGACATGCTAAGTGCATGGACCCTTGTAACCCCAGCACTCAGAAAGAAGCAGGAGGATCTCTGAGTTTGAAACTAGCCTGGTCTATATAGGGAGTTCCAGGACAGCCATAGCTATATACAGTGAGACCTTAACTCAAAAAAACAATGAGCTGGGCGTGGCGCACGCCTTTAATCCTAGCACTCGGGAGGCAGAGGCAGGTGGATTTCAGAGTTCGAGGCCAGCCTGGTCTACAAAGTGAGCTCCAGGACAGCCAGAGCTACATAGAGAAACCCAGTCTCGAAAACAAAACAAACAAAAAAAAACAAAACAAAAACAAAAAAAAAACAAAACAAACAAACAAAAAAAAAAACCAAAAAAACAAAAAAAGAGGCTGGGCCTGGTGGTATGCGCCTTTAATCTCAGCACTCAGGAGGCTGAGGTAGGGATATCTATTTTTAGCTTATACAACTAGAACTAACACAGGAGACAAGTAACATAGCACTTAACATACATGTATATATAGCATACATATATAGTAATGTCTCATTTTCAACTAATGTCAGTAGTACAACTGCACAGAACTACAGAATTGGATTGACTCTAACACTAACAGTTTACATGTCAAGGAAAGGACTGGAGAGATGGCTCAGAGGTTAAGGTACTGGCTGTTCTTCCAGAAAGACCTAGATTTGATTCTCAACATCTACGTGGTGGTTCACATTCATCTGTAACTCAGTTCCTGGGGTTTGGCTGCCCTCTTCTGGCCAACTCTGGCACCAGGCATATAAAGTGGTATACTGATACATACTCATACACATAAAATTAAATTAAAATTTTAAAAATAAATTTAAAAAGACTAGAAAGAATATTGAAATGACATCTAATGAACTGTGAAAGGGCATAAGCCAGGGTAAAGAGTTAGATCCTGAACAAAAAGCATGAGCATGTTAAGGAAGCAGCAGCCAGCCAGGATAATAGGAAGAACACTGACAAAGACAGGCAGCTTCAAGCAGGATTTAACTACAATATAGCTGCTCAGTGCTGTGTTGTCGTTCCCCCTGCTCAGAGTAATTGTTTCTTAACTATACCTGTCTGCCATCTGCCTGTAGCAGCCAGGGACGCTTGGTCTCAAACATGATTGAAATTAAATGTATGCTTGAATAGAGATTCTTGATTTGAGTTGTTGCATTTGCAGCATGGTGACATGGACCAGAAGGAAAGAGATGTCATCATGAGGGAATTCCGATCAGGGTCAAGCCGTGTTCTGATCACTACTGACTTGTTGGCTCGTGGGATTGACGTGCAACAAGTGTCCTTGGTTATAAACTACGATCTACCTACCAATCGTGAAAACTATATTCACAGGAGTCGATAGCGGCAGTTGATGACGAGATGGCACTCAGAAACGGCGTTGACGTAATTTAGGACGTGGAATCATAAGCGAAACAGCACACTGTTTGAATAAAGAGCGAAATTGGCAGAGGGGGTCGATTTGGGAGGAAAGGTGTGGCTATAAACTTTGTTACTGAAGAAGACAAGAGGATTCTTCGTGACATTGAGACTTTCTACAATACTACAGTGGAGGAAATGCCCATGAATGTGGCTGACCTAATTTAATTCCTGGGATGAGATAGTTTTGAATGCAGTGCTCGCTGTTGCTGAATAGGCGATCACAACGTGCATTGTGCTTCTTTGAGAATATTTGAATCTTGTCTCAATGCTCATAACGGATCACAAATACAGATTCTGATAGCAAAGCGACTTTAGTCCTGAGCTCTTGTGAGGAAAGGCATTGGCTTTATCCTCTTTAGAGTTAGACTGTTGGGGGTGGGTATAAAGATGGGGTCTGTAAAATCTTTTTTTCTTAGAAATTCATTTACTAGTTATGTAGAAATGGTTGTATTAGATGTTCTCTATCATTTAATAATATACTTGTGGACTAAAAGATATAAGTGCTGTATAAAATCAGCCAATTATGTTAAACTAGCATATCTGCCTTTATTGTGTTTGTCATTAGCCTGACTAGAAAGGCCTTTAAAGTGATTTCTTTTTTTAGAGAAAATTTGAATGCATTTTGTTGGTATTGTATTTATTCAATAAAGTATTTAATTAGTGCTAAGTGTGAACTGGACCCTGTTGCTAAGCCTCAGCAAGCAATCATCCTAGGTAGGGTTAACCCCCAGTAAAATTGCCATATTGCACATGTCTTAATGAAGTTTGAATGTTAAATAAAATTGTATATTCACTTTAAAAAAAAAAAAAGACAGGCAGCTTCAGACAAATGAAATGGTAGCAATAATGTAAAGCAGGAGACATGGTGGAAAGGCATGCTGACCTGGTGAGCTAGTGAGCTAGCAAGGTAAACAAGGACCATCTCTAAAGATGTTCTTGAGCCCATTTCAGTCTCTTAAGTGAAAAAAATTAAAAAACAAAAAACAAAAAAAAAAAAAACAAAAAAAAAAACTACAAAAAAACAGGTAGACACCAAATTCTAGCCTCTTCCTTTTCCTATTAAATAAAAATGGTTGCTAACCAGGCATGGCCTTTAATTCCAGCACCCAAGAGGCAAAAGCAGGCAGATCTCTGTGAGTTTGAAGCTAATCAGGTCTATGTGATGAGTTCAAGGACAGCCAGAGCTACATAGTGAGATTCTGTCTCAAAAAACAAATAAACAAACAAAAAGGATGCTATCAACACTAGAAACTAGCAAGCTAAGTCTCTGATACCCAATCAGAGATCTTGCTGCTTTGAACATGTGAGAGTTCTAAAGGTATTTTGTAACTGCTGTACACTGGCTACAACTATTTCACACATATATTCAAATAAGTTTACATAAAGCGTGTATAAAATTAAGAAACTTTAACCACTATTAGTGGGTTTGAAACTAATGAGTTAAAAACAACTATTAAGGAGTATATCCATTCTACAATTTTAATATTCTTAAGGGCAGAAATCACATCTTATTTACTTCTAAAGCCTCCCACCTTTTCTCCCTCTATCAGCTACCAATACTTTGGTTTACATACCAGAAAGGTCCAAAAGGTCCAATAAATGGTTCATGCATTGCATAATGAGATAATTTATAAAACAACCAAACAGAATTTTGACTATGGAAACAGTTCATGTACAAGGCTTAGACATTTCACAACAAGCAGAATGACCTTGTTTATAAAGACTGATTTATGTCTGTATACACTCAATCATCCAAGTCTCCCATTAACCCAGTAGAGTAATTATTTTTCCCTGTCCTTCACACAAGTCTAAAAGAAACAAAGATTAAGAATATAGGTGGCATACATTCCTACTGCTACAGATATCTTGCTGTTTCTAAGACCTTTCACTGGACACTGCTAGAACATAGATACCCATGCAAATGCATGCCCATTTTAAAAATCTGTATCTGTCTGTCTGTATTAAGTGAGTCTGTACCACTCAAGCCTGGAACAGAGGTTTCATTCTAGCCTTCCCCCATTTTCACTTTCTTGTCAGTACAAAACTTGACTGCCAAATTGTACTCATTTATTTGCTACATAGGTTTTTGACCCATCTTGGTTAACTTCCTTGTGACCTGGGCTCCAACAGCAATAATCAAAAACATAACCTTCATGTTCTCTAGAGAATTTCTTTGCCACAGCATTAGATTTAACTCCTGAAATAGTTGTTTAAAGATTCCTGTGGCAACCGTCTTTACTCAGAAGACTAATTCCATTCCCACTGTCCCTTCTTCACCAAAAACTCAATTTGCTGTGTTATTCTAGACTCTTAGGAAGCACTTTTGAGTCAGTGAAGAGCAAATTACACGGTTTGAACCTTATTTTGAGGACGGCTGCTATGCTCTGACTTACTGTTCATGATTACTGAAGGGGATTTATTAGCCAAAACTGTGAGTGGTTTTGTTGTTCTTCTCTGTGCTTTTAAGACTGGATCTTGCTGGGTAGTGGTGATGCACACCTTTAATTCCAGTGGTCCAGAGACAGAGGCAGGTGGATCTCTTTATCCCTGTGAGTTCCAAGCCTGCATGATCTACTGAGCAAGTCCCAGGACAGCCAGGGCTACACAAAGAAACCCTGTCTCAAAATGTCCCCATATATACCAAAAACAAAACAAACAAACAAGCCCACTTTATCTCTGTTGTCCAGCCTGGTCACCAATTCCCGGCTCAGGTCATCTCTTTCCTCAGCCTCCTCAGAAGCTGTGTTTAGAGGTGCATGCCTGGCTGATATTTCTCACCTAAAGTGAAATACCAATACAGCAGAAAATGTGTCTTTCTACACTTTTACCCCTACCATTTCTACTTACTTATTCTTCTTTTATACTGCTACTTCTCTTCCAAAAAGCTCAAGGTAGATTGCCAGCAACTACCAGGCAGCTCACAACCACCAGTAACTCTGGTGCCGAGGAATCTGATGTCCTTTTCTGACTTGTATGACACTGCTTTGTACAAGGTGCACGTACATACTTATAACCAAAAAACTGACCCACAAATACATAAATCTTTAAAAAGAAAAAAGTTAAGTAAAGTTACTGGATGAGGTGGCATACATCTATAACTGTAGCACTATGGAGGCTAAGGCAGAATCATTACGTGTTTGAAGCAAGCAAAACACTGTATAATAATGATGATGATGATAATAAATCAACAACAAAAGCTAGCAATAAGGCTATTTATCTATGAGATTATCCAAATAATGCCAGATATTGCTTTCCTTCAAATTCTTAGTTTCCTTCAAATTTAGTTTATAATCTCAGAAAAACCAGAATAACACTAATATATAGTATAATAAAAGTACAGAAATTATCTATCATTTATTGGAAATGCTGAGAATTGTTATAAAAAAACAGCCTCTAACAGTCATCAAAATGCTATAATATTCATATCATTGTTGCACATGACTATAATTTATAGAGTGAAATTTTTTTTTTTTTTTTTTTTTTTTTTTGGTTTTTCGAGACAGGGTTTCTCTGTGTAGTCGTGGCTGTCCTGGAACTCACTCTGTAGCCCAGGCTGGCCTCGAACTCAGAAATCCGCCTGCCTCTGCCTCCCGAGGGCTGGGATCAAAGGCGTGCGCCACCACGCCCGGCTTGAAATTTTTATAAACCCAGAATCTCTAGTTCTCCCAATATTTCCTGAGAATTGTTACTAAACACAAACTTCAAAGGAAAGAAAAACAGATTACTTAGATGCACGGATACCATACATATGGAGTCTCATACTGCTTTCATTCTTAAGATATCTACCATAGGCACCCACAAATGTTATACACAGGGATAAGGGCCAATACCCTGGGGCAGCTGTACAACAGCTGGTGCCCAGGCCACAAGAAAGTAACCAAGACAAGTCAAAACAAACAAACAAAAAGCCCACTAGGTAGTAAATAAGTAAATGAGGACAACTGGAAGACAGGTTTTAAGAAAGTGAAGAAGGGGGGTGGGGGGCAACTAGAATGAACCCTATGTTACAGGCCTGAGTGCTACAACCTCATATAATACATACAGATGTTTTTAATGGACATGCATTTGTATGGGTATCTATGTTCTAGCAGTGTCCAAGGAAATGACTTAGGAACAGCAAGACATCTATAGCAGCAGGTGTATAGGACACAGAAACCAACACTAGGGCTGTCACCGACCAAAACTGGGACAATCTGAGCACCAAAGCCAGTAGTTTCAGATCCCAAGTAACTGAAGAACACTAGGAATCCACTTCCCTAGATTGTCCTGTTTGGGTACATGGTCTATGCACGCTTATGCACAAGTGTGAATACCACAGGACTTCAGTTGTCCTCTTACATCACTTTCAGCATCATCCTCTAGGCTGGCTAGTTAGAGAACCCCAGCCATTTTCATACTTTTTGTGTGTATACACACACACACACACACACACACACAAAACCAGTGCTAGGTTTTACAGGGAAGACTGCTGGGGATTTGGACTCAGGTCCTCACTGTTACTCACCAGACCACCCCAGGGTAAGGAGAATCTCTTGTGAACTATACCGAAGCATCACCTGTCAATTAAAAATGCCTATGGCCAATGAGCTGAGGCGAGAAATAGGAGGTGGGAGATCCAAGAGGGAAAGGGGGGTGGGAGGTCTGGAAAAGAGTCAGGCAAGAGGGAAATTCATCCTGAACTCTGGAGGAGACGGTCACATAAACCTGAAGAGAGGTAATTAACCATGTAGAAAACATAAAATATTTTAAGCAGGTTATATAAGTTATGAGCTAGTCAGGGAACAAGCCAAAGCTTATGGCCTAAGCATGAAAGAATGAATGAACGCGCCCTCACACACATACACACACATGCACAGATGTGTGTACACACACACACACACACACACACACACAAACAAACATGATTTGCTGATCTCTCTCCATGGGAACAGCTCTGAGATTGACTGAGACATTTAAATGTCTTCAGTCAGAACTTCAGCTATTCATAGCCAATAAATCTTGGTGGCTACAGAATCCTCAAGACTTATCATGTCATCCTTTCAAATTGCAAAGATAGAAATATATATTACAGTTTGGTTATACAATCCAAACTAACTTATAAAGAAAGACGGATGCCTTACTTTCTCAAACAAGTGCTGAAAATCTCCTTTTGCTAAATTGTGTACACTATACATTCCTTACATATGTCAATACAGAAATGTGAACTACCTGTAAAAAGTTTATACGTTCAGAGAAAAATAACCAAAAAAGCAGCCATAAAAAGATTCACCTTGGGCTGGTGAGATGGCTCAGTGGCTAAGAGCACCCGACTGCTCTTTCGAAGGTCCAGAGTTCAAATCCCAGCAACCACATGGTGGCTCACAACCATCCGTAACGAGATCTGGCGCCCTCTTCTGGAGTGTCTGAAGACAGCCACAGTGTACTTACATATAATAAATAAATAAATAAATCTTTAAAAAAAAAAAAGATTCACCTTGAGGACGCTAGAAGGATGCTGAGATACTGAGACATATTTATCCCAGCATCCTGCTACATCCAATCTCAGACTACCTCATTAGCTGCTTCACCAAACAGCTAGGTAGATCGTCCAGCATCACATATTGTTCCAGCAAGGACCTCAATTAAGCCCTGAACTTTCTCAGCATGCAGAAACTGGAAAACTAATGTTACAGCTAACTTTCTTTAGACTGACCAATATCCCAAATTTGGAGGGAGGGGCTCAAAAAGAAAATGACACCCCCAGGCAGCAGAAAGAAATTTCAAGAGAGTGACGACCCCATTCCCAAAGGCAGAGGTGGATGGTTTTGGATCATTCAATGATGGATGTTTGTTGTTGTTTAAGGGGCTGGTTACAAGTTGTTATGGTCTTGGACAGGGAAGAAACACAACAAGGGAGATCTCTAGCCTTCCTTCTCTCCTATCTAGTGATAGGAAGGAAAGGGGAAATTATAGGAATAAAGGGTAGATCATTGAATCTACTCTGAAAACTATAGAGCTACTACTAGCCAGAAATCTTACATTGGTATAGATCTTTGTATACTGATATGAAATTAAGGTTACACTTGTTTACATTAGTATGGACTTTGTATACTGATACAGATTTAGAATTATATTTTGTTATACCATACTATGTATACATATTTCAACTATTGTTTAATGTATTGTACCTATGCAATATTAAGTTCTAGTCCTTTTGAAATCTATTACAACTATTCAGGATAAGAAATGC
The DNA here is from genome assembly GCF_978045245.1 of Mus caroli. Taxonomy (NCBI): domain Eukaryota; kingdom Metazoa; phylum Chordata; class Mammalia; order Rodentia; family Muridae; genus Mus; species Mus caroli. The sequence continues at coordinate 92,444,915 of NW_028227259.1, read as the reverse complement.
AAATTAGTAATCAGACAATCAAACTCATTGTCAAGTTAGATACAAGTCTAGGTAATTACAATAAGATGTTTTCAAAGTTGAACAGATAATAGCTAGAAACAAACAATTCATATATCCTATGGATAGACAGATGGTCTTCCAAAACCTCAGATATCCACAGAAAATGGCATTTAAGGATGTTTTAGTAAACAAAAGGCTTTTTTGACAAAGAGATAGGTCTGCTCCTGGCAGCATCCCCCATTTTTCTTCAAAGATGATGAGCATCAAAGAAACTCCATATGGAGTTTGCTTCAATTGTGATAAGTTGGCCACTGAGCAAGAAACTGCCCTTGCTTCAATGGCTGACAATATGCTGTCCAACTGGATAGACAAATGGAATGCAGGGAAGTCAACTGCCAAGCTTTGCCAGGACAAGGTAGGCAAAAGTCCTGCTTCACAGAAAAAGGTCTGTCAGACAGTCTGAGCCAGAAACTGAAGATGGTACTCCAGCAACTCAGAATTGTTCAGTTATGTCCAGGCCACCAGCTATCTCTATCATTTCTCTAGTTTTAAAAGCTGCTTGCCTGCACTTCCTGCACACTCAGGTGATAATTACTCTTCAGGTCTCTGATGGGGTTGAAGACTAGATGGTTACAGTCTCACAATTAAGCTTAAACTCTTTATGATTTGAGAAAATGTTTTAAGGTCTAAGACAATATTCTTAGGTTTTTAAATACAAGTTTTGATAGGAAATGATTGAAGTACAGAACACTAAACTCAACAAGATAGGATAGGCAGTAGAGTACTTTCTTCAAAGTTGCCAAATACAAATGGACTGGACATTATGAATCTAATTCTTACCTGATGGTTTTCATAATCATTCTTATGGTATATAATTTATTATGTAAGACAAGGAACCTTTTATTGCACTAAAAAGGAAAAATGTAGAGAGACTCTCTTGTTTTCTGTGTGGAAGAATTACCTGTCCAAAAAAAAAAGGCTATGGCCAATGAGCTGAGTCAGGGTTAGAAAGTGGGACATCCAGAGAAGAGAGAAAGGATTCTGGAAGAGTCAGGTGAGAGGGAAATTCATTCCAAACTTTGGAGGAGACAGCTGCATTAACCTGAGAGGTAACTAGCTGTATGGAAGACGTAACATGGAATAAATGGGTTAACTAAGTTACAAACAACCTAGTCAGGAACAAGCCGAAGCTTATAGCTTATATATGAATCATTTATTCATATATCATATGAATGAATATGATGAATGAATATGAATATGAATATCATATATCATGAATCATTTATTCATATATGATTAAGGCCCAGAGTCGTTATTTCTGTGAACAAAGAGGCTAAGTGGAAAACTTCAAGGTTACACCCCAGCCTTTTTATTATCTTAGACTAAGTAAATTAGGAACAATTCTGTTGTAACCAAAAAAGCAGCAGCAGACTGTGTGGCTCCTCTCATGGCTGAAGGGCAAAGGGACAAGCAAGGCTGCTCAGGCCTCTCATAACAGCACTACTCATCCATCTCCCACAGGTCCTACCTTCTAATATGCACACAACTATACACTGGTGATTGTACAACTTTAGAGGAACAAAATATCCATATCTTAATACAAACTAAGCTTCCTTACAATAAAATCTTATATAAATGTGCACATGATGAGAGAATTAGAACTCTTGCAATCATTATAAAAATAATTAAGATAAAAAGCTAGGACACTAAAGGGAGGGAGTAAAAATTGGAATGAGGACAGAACCAGTTACATAGAATCAGAATACTTACACAAAATGCTAATTACAAGGAGGAAAAGGTAAAATAACAGCAAAAGATCCTGGCAGACAACTTAAACATCAAAACTAAAACACCAGTAATAACCAGGTGGTGGCACACACCTTTAATCACAGCATTTGGGAGACAGAGGCAGGCAGATTTCAGTGTATGAGGCTAGCCTGGTCTACAGAGCAAGTTCCAGGACATCAAGGGCTACAAAGAGTAACCCTGGGGGTGGAGGTGGGGGTGGGGTAGGTAGACACCACACACCAGTAATAGACAAATACACAGATTTCAACAAATGTGATCAGATGCCATAAGAAAAACAGAGCACCACTTCAGTGACACTTCTGCCCCATACACATAACCCATGTGCAAAAGGAAACATCAGAGAAACTGAAAGTGAGGGACAGTCTATAAAAATGACCTCGGTACCCCGAGGATAAAGGTCATAAAAGAAGACTGAAGAAATATTTTGGTTAAAATCTATGAGGCTGGCAACTGAACTTCTTGATCAAGCACTGGGTTTCATTTCAACACTACAGGGGACTGAAAGAGCTGTGTATGTGTCTTATCTGTGTGTGTGTCTGTCTGTCTGTCTCTTTGTATTTGTGTGTATTTGTCTGTCTGAGTGGGTCTATCTATGTGTGTGGGTCTGTGTGTGTCTGTGTGTTACTCTGAGATGTTAAAGTTACTGATAGGATCTCTAGGTACGGAACATCTGTAAAAATCTTTGAATAGTCGTTTTAAAGATAGAAAACTTTTTAAAAAATTTTTAAAAACTGGTTTTGGTTTTGGTTTTTAAGGCAAGGTTTCTCTGTGTAGCCCTGGCTATCCTAGAATTCACTCTGTAAACCAGGATAGCCTCAAACTCAGTGATTCACCTGCCTCTGCCTCCCCAGTGCTGAGATTAAAGGCTTGCACCACCATGCCTGGCTAAAATAAAATGTTAAACAACTCAGCAAAAGAAAAGATTTTATAGCTACAATTGGTAATTATCGTTATAAGGTTTAATTATTGTTATAATAATTATAAGAGTTCTAATTAATTTTTCCATGATTATTTTACAGCCTACTATCAAATTGGAGATATTATAAAAAGTCTTACATTCATTAGTGCTATAGTTTGAACATGGGCAGTATTCCCTGAAAGGTTGGTTAATTTGCTAAAGGGGCTGTTTTGGGGATGATGTTCTTGCATGGTGATGGAACCCTTAGCAGACATAGCCTCATAATGAGTCCCTGTCAAACTCTAGTCATCAGGCTTGCATGCACACCCTTTGACCAGCTGAGCCATTTCACTGGCCCAAAAGTCTATATGCACCATCACAAAGGAACTGACACGTCTATGTATGAAAAGAACTAATTTATCGGTGATAAATTATCAATTTGTAAAATGTGACAGAAAATACTTGCAAAGTTATACCCAAAAATACAAACTATAGTTATCTGTGAAGCTCTAGTTGTAAATGGTATTCTCTGACTTTTTGAGGCAAGGTCTCACACGTGTCACAGGCTCAAACTGGCAGTCTTCCTGCATCCTGGAGATTACAGGCATGTACCAGCATGACTACCAGGAATTTTTTTTCTTTCTTTTCTTGTTTTGTAATATCTCCAGTAAACTAATTTAATACTATTGTAAGAATGAGTTATATTGAGTTTTAAAGTTTCTCCTTTATCATCCTGATGTGTTAGTGACAAAGCCTTAGAAAAGAACTCCACAAGTACAAACATAGTACCTGCTAACAGAGACTATATCTGGAAACAGCTCTGACTTGAAAACCACCTTTTAAAAACACATGTTATATGAACTAAGGATTTAGGTCACTGATAGAACATATTCCTGGCTAGAAGGAGCCCTAGCCAGCATGACGGGTGGAGGAAGCTAGATATAAAACATAAACATGACATTGAATCAATTACAGACAAGACAGTATAGAATCATATCCCTAGATCCAGACTCCAGGGCTCAAATTAGCTGTACCATTTACTGACTACATGATGTTTTTGTGCCAATTTCCCTATCTAAAAAGTTGGATTCCTGCTAGTCATTTAACTAAGTTCTTTAAAGTACTGAGTGCCCAGGCTGGTGTCCCAGAGAACCCAGGTTCAGTTCACAGTACCCATCTGTAACTCCAGTTTCAGGGGATCCAATGCCCTCTTCTGACCTCCAACAGGCACTGCATGTGCATGGGTCACATACATAAACTAGAAATAAGTGAACTTTTAAAGTACCTACTTCTTGGCTCATAGTAAACATTCACAAAGTTGCTATTTTGCTATTAAATTAACATATTATAGAGTAAAATAGTAATGCACTAAAATCAGCTAACTCATTTGTTTAAAAATGAAAAATAGAGATGGTGGGTTAGACATAGAAAAGAGAACAAGAAGAGAGAAAAGCACATAAATATGAACTCAGACAAAATGCTGGATTTCAGCTGGGTGGAGGTAGCACACACCTTTAATCCAAGGCAGATCTCTGAGGTCCAGGTCAGCCTGGTCTACAGAGGGAGTTCCAAAACAGCCAGGGCTACACAGAGAAACCCTGTCTTAGGAAGGAAGGAAGGAAGGAAGGAAGGAAGGAAGGAAGGAAGGAAGGAAGGAAGGAAGGAAGGAAGGAAGGAAGAAAGGAAGAAAGAAAGAAAGGAAGAAAGAAAGGAAGAAAGGAAGGAAGAAAGAAAGGAAGAAAGGAAGGAAGAAAGAAAGAAAGAAAGAAAGAAAGAAAGAAAGAAAGAAAGAAAGAAAGAAAGAAAGAAAAGAAAGAAAGAGAGAGAGAGAGAGAAAGAGGGGGGGAGGGGGAGAGGGAAGGAGAGAGAGAGAGAGAGAAAGAAAAACAAACAAATGGCTTGGGCCTCCTTCTTACACTGTTATTGTTACATAGAAAGATGGAAGGTATCCAGCAGAGTAACTAATACATAGTTCCTTCCTTTCTCCCTTCCACTCCCAAACCACTGTTGTTTGTCCTATAGAGAAATAGATGGCGGGGCGTGGTGGCGCATGCCTTTAATCCCAGCACTCGGGAGGCAGAGGCAGGCGGATTTCTGAGTTCGAGGCCAGCCTGGTCTACAAAGTGAGTGCCAGGACAGCCAGGGCTACACAGAGAAACCCTGTCTCGAAAAACCAAAAAAAAAAAAAAAGAGAAATAGATGGCCGGGCGTGGTGTACGCCTTTGATCCCAGCACTTGGGAGGCAGAGGCAGGCGGGATTTCTGAGTTCGAGGCCAGCCTGGTCTACAGAGTGAGTTCCAGGACAGCCAGGGCTACACAGAGAAACCTGTCTAGAAAACCTCCCCCCACCCCCCACCAAAAAAAGAGAGAGAAAGAAATAGATGACTTATACTTATTTACATCCCTAAACCATCTTTAGATATGTTGTTAACTACATTGTTTTAACTCTATCAAAAAGCTTTATATTAGGAACAAACACTTTCATTTTTTCATTATTTTTCAAAAGAATTTTAAAATGCTTGAAACAAAGAGAACACAACATACTTTTTATTGACTAATTAAAAAGGATTCATTTTCATTCTAATTTCTCTGCATTTTTTTTTAAAGATTTATTTATTTATTATATGTAAGTACACTGTAGCTGTCTTCAAACACACCAGAAGAGGGAGTCAGATCTCGTTACGGATGGTTATGAGCCACCATGTGGTTGCTGGGATTTGAACTCCGGACCTTCGGAAGAGCAGTCGGGTGCTCTTACCCACTGAGCCATCTCACCAGCCCATTTCTCTGCATTTTACATAAATAATAAAAATAAAAATAAAAAACTACCATCAACAACAAAAATCTAAAAGAGAACTGTTTTCCAAAGCCTGAACCAGCAATCCTCAGCTGGTAGCTATGATTTTTTTGTCCCACCAGTAGAACTGTGAACATTGAAGAGCCCATCTGCTAGGAAGTACTATCTCCCCTTTCTTTGAGAACTCTTACCTTTCACTAAATAGTACCCAATATTTTTCATAAACCTCCTTGAAACCTACCTAGAACAAACTTGCTTCCTAGGCTTCGGGACCTCCTGAGTGCACTATGGCCATTAGAGATGACTGATACTGTCTCTGGGGTACCCATACTCTCCACATAGGCATGTAAGAAATTGGGTCTACAAAGTTAATTTAGGTTTTTATCCAGTTTCTATATTCAGCATCTGGAGTTCAATTTAATCTGCAGACATGCAGAGGCCAATGTATAACACAACCACAGTTTAGCCTAGCATTTCACATAATGCAAGGAAAATTTAACCTGAGCATCTGTATTTACGAGTTATACAAAAGTATAACACTGGAGGATTGTCTGTGTGTGCCCACCAGGACTGCCCTTACCTGCCTCCAGTCCCTAGCCAACTGCCTTACTTTGTCCCACAGCATATCTGTTCTTCCACACTAATTTACTAACATTTAATCCTTGTGGTCACTGAGTAGAACATAAACCCCACTAGCCAGGAAGCTTGGCTATCTTACCATGAATGATACTTGGTGTCTGTGCTCGTGCTGGGGCCCAGTAAGGCTGGGTCTGTAATCACTAGAGCTTTCCTTCTCAGACATGACTCATCGTGTTCTAACCCTATCTCTCACTAGCCTATTTCCTCTGCTTTATCTGCTTATAGTAACCTTCCCAAAAAGGTTCCAAGGACCAGTGGATCTCTATACTTAACTCTTTAAATTTTTCTCTTTCTCTGCTTCCCCTGCATAATAAACTATCAAATAAAAATTGCCAGACTAGGGCTGGCAAAATAGCTCAGTGGTTAAGAGCACTGGCTGTTCTTCCAGAGGTCCTGAGTTCAATTCCCACCAACCACATGGTGGCTCATAACCATCTGTAATGAGATCTGGTGCCCTCTTCTGGTGTGTCTGAAGATAGCTACAGCATACTCATAAATAGATCTTTTTAAAAAAAAATTGCCAGATTAAATTTTGTTTCTTTTTTAGACAGAGTCTCAGTATTAGCCATGAACCTTGAACTCACAGAGATCCACCTGAATCTGCCTCTTAAATGCTGGGATTAAAATTGTGTGCCACCATGCCTGACTTCCTCCAGATTAACATTTTTGATTGTTAAAACTGATAGGCAAAACCTGTTGAGGTTTTGTTAAGGGCAATCCCTACCTGAGAAAGCTTTCTATTTGTGACCTTGCTAGAAAAATTGTTTCTCAAATAATACAAACTCTCAAGATGATCACATTAGTTATAGCAATATATAACTAACATTCATCAGTTAAAAAATGAACTAATCTACCACATGCCTCACCTAATACTGAGTCACATAAAAACAGGACTCTATTACATGTGTATTAAGGGAGCAGCACTAGCCCCTTTCCAATTACCAAGTCAGCCAAATATGGCCCTCCTATACTTCAACCATGTTAGCTTATGAGTTCCAAAAGACACAAGCCTGTCAGCTGCATCCATCCACACTGCTATTTTACAGCTTTTATATTCTTGAGAACAGAATGAAAGCAATGTCAAATTACATTCAGCATGGGAGTAGCTTGGGTATGCTGATTAAAGGTGAACTGTGAGACAGCTTACTGTAGAAGCCACTGGGTTTCTCTCCTCTAGTACTGACAAACTCAGCCCTAGAATAAATTTACTATTGAGTTCAAGGTATTAGGCAGGCTGACACAAGCCAGACCCTGTGCCTAGGAGAAAACGTGTCCAGGGCGAGCCTTTCATCGTGTTCAGCTTTGCCCCAACACCCTAAAAAGAAATGGTACCCTAGCTATGAGCATGTGGAAATAGGGGTGCTACCAATGTAATGACTGAAACTATGGGGGTGGGGAAAGAGAATCTGAACAGAAATGAATGGCTAAATTCTGTTTGCTCCACAACAATAAAAGAGCATTTATGAGGTAGATTACAACCCTGAAGGGTTTGTTTTTATTTTGGTTTTAAATTAGAATTCTAAGCACCTGGGTGACTCTGAGAAAGCTTTCAAAAGAGTTACTCTTCAGTGTAACCTCAAGGACCTGAAGTTCCAAACCTTTTCTGTCTTATTTTTGTGCTCTGATCCCCACCTTCACCTCAAACTGGTCTGAAATACACGGTGAGTAAAATAACACCCAGCACTAAATGTAACACTGAAGTTGGTCTTAGCAGACGACTGGAGGACTACAGCCCAGTGGACCTAAATCAACCCTGAGCACAATACCCACATTCTATCTGGACAGTGAATGAAAAAATACAACCTCTACAAATCAAGAAAGCACTGCAAGAAGCAGGGTGCTAGAGTCCCCAGGCCCTCAAGCAACCCTGTTTTGAAATCCCCTCTAGGGAACTTGGCTCTCTCCCTTTCTCAACCCTAAGACCTAACAAAGACGTAAAAGGGGTCGAGTAGTCAGATAAGAACAATCCATCTTCCAGGCTTGGGACTCAGAAAACAGCACCGGGCAGCTGGCACTGAGCCGGGAGACCTGGCAAGTGTTGGATGACAGTCAGAAGAGTGGGATGGGAGGTAAGCGTGGAAGTACACACATGCACACACGAGTGGGAGGTGAGCTTGCAAACACACATATCTCTCTCAAGAGAAAGAGACAAAAAGACAAGAGACAGAGGTGGAGACAGGCAGGCAGGCAGGCAGGCAGACGAAGATCGAGCCAGGTAGAGAAATGCAAACATAGACAGACACTGGGGTCCATGACCCAGGTAGCACACTGGGGCCTGAGAACGGCTCGAGCGCACCAGGAGGATGAGAAAGCAGTCAGCACCCCCAACCCCACCCCGACAGCACCAAGTGGACAGGGAGGCAGGGCACCCCAACAGAACATGAGGGTAGGGAGCAGTGTTCCCCCCACCCCAGCCCTCTGACAGCACCAGGAGGATGGAAAGGCAGGGTCCGACAGCACCAGGAGGACAAGGAGGCACGGCCCTGAGAGCAAGCACCAGGAGGAAGGGGAGACGGGAAAGGGCAGCTCCAGGACAGGGAAGCAGAGCCGGGCAGCACCGAGGACTAGAAAGCAGGGACCCGCAACACAAGGAGGACAGGGAGGCAGGGCTCCGGGACAGCACCCGGAGGACGGGGAGGAAGGGCCGGGCAGCACACGGAGGACGGGGAAGCAGAGCCGGGCAACACCCGGAGGACGCAGAGGCAGGGCCAGGCAATAGCAGGAGGACGGGGAGGAAGGGCCGGGCAGCACCAAGAGGACCGGGAGGCAGGGCCGGGCAGCACTCGGAGGACGCAGAGGCGGGGTTCGGCAATATCAGGAGGACGGAGAGGCAGAGCCGGGCAGCACCAGGAGGACAGGGACGCAGGGCCCGGCAGCACCAGGAGGACAGGGACGCAGGGCCGGGCAGCACCAGGAGGACAGGGAGGCACGGCCGGGCAGCACCAGGAGGACTAGAAGGCAGGGACCGGCAACACCAGGAGGATGGAGAGGCAGGGCTCCCCGACAGCACCAGGAAGATGGGGAGGCAAGGGCCGGGCAGCACCCGGAGGACGAGGAGGCAGGGCCGGGCAGCACCCCGAAGTCGGGGCCTCCGGAGCCCGGGGCCCAGGGGGCGGCGGAACAAAGCCGGCGCTACTGGGCTACTTACAACAAGAAGCTCATGTCGGCCGCGGCGTGGGCTGCGGGCTCGGCTGAGCGAAGCCTGGGGCGGCGAGCTTGAATCAGAAAAAAGGCGGCGGAGGAGGAAGGACGCGCGCCGGCGGCGTTGCGGCCGCGACTTCTCGGGCTTCGCTACTTGCCGCGGCGGGCTAAGGGGCGGAAGTGGAAGGCCGGGACTCCGCAGACTCGGTGGACTGGAAGCTGAACAGCCGAGGAAGCACCGCCCGCCGCGTCCTCCTCGCAGCCCCGCGCTCCCGCGCCGAAGTCTCGCGAGAGCGAGCTCTGGCGCCCCGCCCACATTAGGATTACCTTCGGGTCACCTCGGCCTCCGGCACAGTCCAGCTGAGAGCTTGCCCGAGCACGTGGCCCGGGGGCGTGGCCCGGCACGCACGGTTCGGAGCTCAGCCGGGAAGTGGACCTCGGTTCCAGGACGCCTGGGTCTCGTGGAGAGGGAGGGAGTCGCCATCAGAGAGGACAGCGGAAGGCCTTGGACTCGCTTTCTGTGCTCTGATTTAGGCAAGCACCCCACGAACTGAGAGCCACATCCCCAGTCCCTCTGCGCCGCCCTCACTTTGAAAAAAAAAAAAAAAAAAAAAAAGCGGGGCTGTCTAGGGAAACGGAGGGAGCCCAGGAGAGCTGAGGACCAGATTCCCTGAGGCAGGGACACTGGTTATCCGTGGCCATACGGATTAACTAGTTGTGGAGTCCCTTCGAAGAACTGATGCCCAAAACGCTGGGAATTATTCAGCCAGGCGCTCGGAGGAACTTTAGTTCTCACATGCTTAGGAGGCTGAGGGCAAAGCTTTATGTTTAAAGACTGGTGGCTCCCGAGATAATTCAGCCAGTAAAGGAACTTGCCACCAAGCCTGATCGCCTGGAACCCACGCGGTAAAGAGAACCAGTTCCCACAAGTTGTCCTCTCATTTCCACACAAATTAAATAAATAAATAGTGCGTGGTGGTGCTTGCCTGAATCGCTACACCTCAGAGATGGAGGCAGAAGGATCACAAGTTTGGAGTAAGCCAAGACAGCACAGGAAGTTTTTTTGTTTGTTTGTTTGTTTTTAACATAGGAGACAGTGGTATTCTTTACTCGCACCTGATGCTGAATCGAGGAATTTAAATGGAACAGTGTGCAGATAGTAGCCCAACTTGAGCTTAGCGTTCCAAAAGACAGAGGATTCCTGAAGGTGATGCAAATAGTCAATTTATCCGATTTCATTTATACACCAGTAGTCAGCCGCGTTGGCTAAATGGTTTTAAAAACCTAAATGCAAGAAACCCGAACCTTCTGTTATCTCAGGAACAGCAAATAATAATGTGAAAAGACAGCCTCAAAAGCCTTTAAGCCCAGAACTGGGAAGGCAGAGGTAGGCAGATCTGTGTGAGTTTAAGGCCAGCCTGATTTACATATGGAATTCCAGGCCAACCAGAAATAACATAGTTAGCTGCTGTCTAAATAAATAAAACAGACAGCAAAAGGATATACTATGATAAAAAAAACAGTAAGTTGGTGATGTAAAAGCCTTATATTCAAATCTTGATATAATACTACTTACTATACCATATATAATTTCATAAAGGTCTTCCAAAAGTGAGATTTACCTTACCAGGTTAGAAACTATTTGAGGAAGAATAGTTGAAGGAGCAAGTCAGAGCCCCAGTCTCACCCACTCTTAACTGTAGTTCTGGCAGCCAGACCTGGCTGTGTGCTTAGAAAAGAAGGCTACAGAGACTATATTTCCAGACACTGACTCAGAAAAACAGTACAGTAAAGCTTTTGATATTTTAAAATCTTTTGATTGGTTTGTGTTTTTTATTTGGGGGGGGGTTGTTTGGTTGGGTTTTGTTTTGTTTTTTGTTTTTTTGAGGCAAGGTTTCTGTATTTAGCCTTGACTGTCCTAGACCTTGTTCTATAGACCAGGCCAGGCTTGTACTCAGAGATCTGCCTGCCTCTGCCTCTGCCCCACTGTCCCTCTGCCCCTCTGCCCCTCTGCCCCTCTGCCCCTCTGCCCCTCTGCCCCTCTGCCCCTCTGCCCCTCTGCCCCTCTGCCTCTGCATGCTGGGATTGAAGGCATGTACCACCAACACCTGACTATTACATAATCTTTAAGAAACTTGTTGGTTCTAAAGTTCTGTCCTGACAGAGTCTTCCTTCTAAAGCCCGGCACACGTTTTTAGCTGCTTCCTGATTTGCTTAGGTGGCCCTGCCTTTGGTTTGATATAAAGTCTATGCTTCTTATACTGAAGCAGAAGAAAAGACTGGCAGGGGAAAGGACGCCTCTGCAAGTCTTACTGCTGAGTACTGATCTATCTCATTGCTGGAAATGCCTCCTTGACTTGGCACCCTAAAACTGAGAGAAATGTCATGTTAATAATACAGATTATGATTCTGCAAGGTTAGACTTTAAATCCACCAATGACTGCCTTCAGTATACTAGAAGGAATTTTAGAATCAGAAAATTGCATTCAAGTAGATGTTTTTAATAGTGATAATTTCTTCTTTAACAGTACATATTGTATTCTACTTTCTAAAATTTCTTTTTCAGTTCTGGAGTGTGAATATACCAAAGTTTTTAATTATGTGTGAGTATGTGTGTGTATGGGTGCTCCTATGTGGAGGGTCACAGGACTGATTTTTAGGAGTCGTCCTCAATTGCTATCCACATTTATTTGGTGAGGCAGAGACTCTTAAGTTGGCCCCAGAGCTCACCAATCTAACCAGCTTCCTATGTGGATCCCAACCAGGTCTTCTGAGCCACAGGAATTATAGGTGGGTGGCCGTGCCCACCTGGCATTTACCTGTGTTGCTTGCTACATTAGTGGAATTTAACCACTAAGCCATCTCCCAGACATAAAGTTTTGATTTTATTTATGTGTATAAGTGTGTGCCTACATCTCTGTGTGTGCACCATGTTTTTTAGTAGATATTTTCTTCATTTACATTTCAAATGTTATCCCAAAAGTCCCCTATACCCTCCCGCTGCCCTGCTCCCCTACCCACCCACTCCCGCTTCCTGGCCCTGGCATTCCCCTGTACTGGGGCATATAATCTTCACAAGACAAAGGCCCTCTCCTCCCATTGATGGCCTACTAGGCCATCCTCTGCTACATATATGTGCAGGTCCCCTCAGACGTCAGAAGTGGGGGACATTCAGTCCTTGGAATTAGAGTTATAGTTGGTTGTCAGCTGCCTGTTAAAGGAGCTGGGAGCCAAACGTGAATCCTATGCAGGAGAAGCAGTGTCCTTAACTGCTAGACTGTCTCTCTAATCCCCAAAGTTTAGGTTTTATATAGAGTTATTCTGTTATAGAGGTTATAGAGCCTGGGCAGAGTGGGCAGGAGAAAATGGCATCAGAAGTGGGTAGACATTTAGGCAGAAAGAAGACCGGCTTTCAGTCCTCAACATGTAATCCAAGAGTACTAAGAAGTAAACACACATGATACAAATAATAATACAAAATTAATCGGAATAATTGTTAAATATTGAACATTTACAAAAAGCCATAGGTTAATAAGTCACCACACAGCTCACAATCAACTTTTGGCCCTGATGAGCATGTCATATGGAAATCACTGTCCCTTGTAGAGAATGGACTGTAGGTACCCAGCATCCCCAAAGCTGCAGACTTCTGAAATCATCCAGGTGGCGCTCAGAAATTAAGAGCGTATTTACAATGGTATTGTTCATAGAAATAAGGAAAGAAAGGATATAAAATCAAGTGTTCTTACCCTGTCTCGAAAAAAACCAAAAAAAAAAAAAAGAAAAGAAACAAGTGTTCTTGAAATTGGTGGTAGGGGTAAGTGGAAAAAAGGAGTCAAAGGTGGCTGGGTTTTCCCCTTTTCGATTAGTGGGAAGTGCTGCCATTTGTGATAGAGACGATGTGAGTCAAATCAGGAAATACAACCAAAGGCTCCATTTTGGTTGGGCATGTCTACTTTGAGATGTCTGTTAAGCACCAGGTCAAGTTTTGACATTCCTGTGATGCCTAGGAGAAATCTGAACCCAAAACATGAATATAGGAGTCTCCAGTAATTGAATGGCTTTTAAAGGCTCAGAAGGAGCTTTAAAGAGGAAATTATGCCAGGTAAAAATAGACCAAGCAAGTCTTAAACATCTGTGTTTCTTCTTTCTTTAATTCTCTTCCCAAAATAGAAAGAGTCTCATCAATCCTCTAGATCTGATTTACCAACTCATAAAACGTGCAGGTGAGAAATGGATGTTGACTCTTTTTTTTTTTTAATTAAAATTTATACCACAGGCAATCAGCAAAATTCAGAATACGGGGAAGCCATGCCAGACCCTATTCCTTCAACAAAAGAAAAGAAAGGCACTGAAGGAGAAACCAGTGGTCAGCTTTCTGTTGCTGTGACAAAATACTTGATAAGCAGCCCGGTGAGGCTGAATTATGTTTATACCCATAGTCCTTGCCCAGAGAGCAGTTAAAGACTCATAACTGCTGGCTATGAGTTAAAGTACTGACAAAGAGTGACTGGGAAGTGTTCAGGCCGTGTGAGACATCTATAACAACCTACCACCACACATGTGTAAAGATTAATTCTGGTTTTGTCTTCCCAGCCTCTGCTCCCAGAAGGACCACTCTGAGATTAATTATTTTTAAATGTGTTGGCCATAAGCTTGTGCTCATCCCTGACTAGCTCATAACTTACTTAACTCATTCAAACTATTCTGTGTCTCCCATTTGAAGAGTTACCTCTCCTTTGGTCCCAGCCCGCTTCTTTCTTCCAGTCTCTTTAGCATCTTCCTCAGCACCTCAGGTGAGTCTCTCTCTAGTCTGTGCTGAGTTCTCCTACTAGCTGGTTTATGTCCATCTCCTCCTTATGCTCTTGAATCTCTCTTTTATACTCTCACTAGTTCCCAGAATGCTCTCCCTTCCTGCTAGTGTCTCACCTCCTCTTCCTTTCCTCAGCTCATCAACCATCAGCTTTTTTATTGACAGGTGATGCTTAAGAGATTCTCTCTACACACATGGGAACAGGGAAGGGAGAGGACATAAGAGCTGAAGGTCAGGAAGGAGTGTTGTGAAACAGTCTTCCAGACATACCACAGCCTCTGCACTTGCAGCCATAATTGCCCGAAGGAGATCAAGCCTGGTCAATCAACATTCCAGACCGCAGCACTAATTGTACTCAGTGGGTACAAAATGAAGAAGACAGAAAAGTGGGAAGGAGATAGGTGGGAAGGGAGGGCCCAGAGGAATTAGGAGTGAATTGGGGTTAGACATGATCATGATACATTGTATACAGATTTGAATTGTCAATGAGTAATAAAAGATATTTTCATAAAGTTGCTAGAAGTAATAATGCGTTTTGAGCCAGGAATCATTTTTCACCCCCCACTAGCCAGCTTTCTTTCTGCATCTATTTAAAGATAGTCTTTCAACTATAAAACTAAAGGCAGACATTACTAATGTCAGAGGGGAGAAATGCTTCCTTCCCAAATTCTTAAAAATCCTTCAGAAGCTGTTCTCTTTTGATTCAGAGATGTGATCTGCTTCTGGAAGAATGGACATCTAAACGGAAAATCTAGCAAAAGGTATCTGGTGGCAAAGCCTTAGTAGCCTGATAAGATGCATTGTGTCCTATAGGAATGTTTTGATTGCATAATATTCAGATAGATGTGGTAATTGTTACATCTAATTAGTTCATTACATAAGATTGGTTTTGCAGCTACCACTTATCAAATATTTCTGTGAGCCAATCACTTTAGGTTTTCACACATTCTATTTCTTTTTTTTTTTTTAAATTTGGTTCATGATGTTTCATGAGGCTGATATTGTGTGCGGTTTTTCCCCTTTTATAGACAAGGGAAGAGTCTCCCTTGCTCAACTAGATCACAGCCAGTAAGTACAATCTGAGCTTTGGAAACTCTATTTCCCCACTTTCTCCTGTTCCCAGATAGACCCAACGAAAATGAATATATTCTAAGTAGATTCGGCATGTTTCACAATTCTACTTCTTATAGCCAGCAATGCAACCTGACTTAGCTTCGTCAAAGATAAACTGCAGTTACAAATGCTTCTGGAAACGAAGGAGTTTGACCCAGAAAAGGATGGAGAGTCGGGAGATGCTCAAGAACGACTACTGTGCAAACATGGAGAGCTGAGTTGGGTGCCCAGCACCCACATATAAACCCAAGCGTAGTTGGGTATCATAGTGCATCTCTCTTATACCAGAACTCAGGAGGAAGAGGCAGAGAGATCTCTGTGAGTCTCAAGCCAACCTTTGCCACATGATGAGACCCTGTCTCAAAACAACAACAAGCAAACAAATAACAAAAAAGCAAACACGGGCACACTGGCCATAATCTGTATCCACAACACTGGGGCAGAGGAGGAGACAGGAGGATTCCAGAGGTTGGCTGGCTCTCTAGACAATCCAGCTAAAATGGCCAGCTCCCAAATCAATGAGAGACCCATCACAAAAAGTGAGGGAAGTGGGCTAGGAAAACACTCAGTGTTGACATAGGTCCTCCATATGTGCACACATAGGCAAGTACAGCTACACACATACACGCACATTCAACACACACAATGAGTCACAAAAGGTTGGTGTCTCTTGATATATTTATTTTTTAAAAAGATAATAAGCAGAATAAAAACTTATTTTAAATAAGTCTTTGCTGAAGATGGAAGAAAATAAACCTCTTGGTCACCAACCTAATAAAATATTTCTATTTGAAGTTGTTCTTTCTTTGCAGATGGGGTCTGTGCATAGAATGGCTAGAGCTTAGGGAATAAGACACAAATATGTTTGCCCACTTAACAAGCATTTATTGTCTATCAGGGGCTTCTATGGAAAATAAGTAAATAAGCACAATAAAGTATATTGTGAGAGAAATGTAACTTTTATTTGCCTGATGTAATTGTCATCTCTGAGGCTTACTGTCTCCATCTGTTAACCTAGGCCTAGTCCTGGAAGCTTCTAGCCACAGTCTTATCTAGACCTAGAATGTTTTCTGCCTCTGAGACTCGCTGCTGACTAAGCTCATCTTTCTGAGCTCTGGCTGGCTGGTTCAACTCAGTTGTTCCAGATCAAACTCCTGTCCAAACTGACTGATTCAATATGGCTTCTCTTTCTCTCCTTCTCCTGAATTTCTATGCTTGGCCTTGCACTAACTCTAGCAATCTGTTCTAATCTTCAGGCTCCTTCTAATTCTCTGACTCATTCTGTGTTCACCTGTAGCTAGATTGTTCTCTGTCCAACCTGTCTGCGTATAACTGTCCTGGTAAAAAAATGCCTTTTTCCTCTCTGCACTGCACCTTGAGTAGCTTCCCTGTCATCTCTCTTCTCATGAGAGCTGGGCAGATCCTATTCTGTCAGATCTTTCTCCGATTCATCACTTTGTCTGCCACTCAATTTAGACATCATTTCAAACATGGGTGCTTTCTTCTACAAACTAATTTTACCTTTATTATTTGGGATTAAATGTGTACTAAGGGTGTGTCCATATTCCAGCCAGAGGGATTGAAGAGTGTGCTAAGGGCTAAGCCACTCCACAACTAGAAACAGCTTTTTCCAGTAAATAATACAATCTTGGGGTTCACTGGATGATTAAAAGTCCTGCAACAGAGAAAGATTTGTGTTTATATATGACTGTGTACTAAAGGGATATGTCTTGCCAGGTGTGGTGGAACACACCTTTAATCCCAGCACTCAGGAGGCAGGAGCAGGTGGATCTCTATATATACCAGGCCAGCCAAGGCAACATAGTGAGATCTTTTCTCCAATAAACAAAGGATGTCTCTTGTTTTGGTGATCAGAGTATTAGATCCTGTGTATTCAGAAATAACTAGCATGGAGGATGGAGCTGGAGATGTAACCCTGTGGTAGAGGGTTTGCCTGGTATGGTAGGCCCTGGAGTTAATCTATAACATTCTCTAAGATTGGATACTGTGAATTTACTTCCCACATTTAAATAACTGCCGCCTTTATTGGAGCGCATGGTGGGTTAGGGTTAGCCTTCAATCCCAGCACTTTAAAGGCAGAGGCAGGCAGGCCTCTTAGTTCAAGACCAACCTGGTCTACATATCAAGTTTCAGGACATCAAGTGCTAAACAGAGAAACCCTATCTAGAAAAAAACAAAAAGAAAAACAATTACAGTTTGCATTTATAAACAGCATAAAAAAATAAATAAATAAGTTATAAATAAAATGATTTACATATTCAAAATTAAAAATTAAAAAAAGTGAAGTTCTTCATATTATAGTGTTTTGAAGCACAACAGGGAAATTGATTCCACTCCCCACCCCACAAGAGTCAGCCTCCCAGGACTTTTTAGGAAATGCTATTTTTAGTATAAGTTTGAGGATCTCAGTCCATAGGACGTTATAAGAGCTTTCCTGGGAGCTGGAATTGTACTCAGTGGTAAGTCCAAGCCCTAGATCAATCCCCAACACCTGAAAAAAAAAAGTTAGCAAGCTCTCAGGGAGGATGACATCACCTGCTGACCTGAGCCTGATCCCCGGAAGCCCAGGGATTGAGGCTCCTGAAGGTGTTTTCTGACTTGCACTGTGGCCCATGCACTGTGGCACACATACCCTCCCCCTACACACACACACACACACACACACACACACACACACACACACACACACACGCACGCACGCACGCACGCGCGCGCACACATGCATATGCATATGCATATGCACACGCGTGCGTGCGCCTTAAAAGGTAAGATAAAATGGACCTTGTACTTTTTCAGTAAATGTTGAATTTTATTGTCAAGAAGTTTGGCATTGCCCAAATTTGTCTTCCCCAAAAAAGTAAAAGCAATTACTCCTTTAGTATGCGGCATGCTGATGAGAAAAGAGAATCTTTTCAACGTTATCCAAAGTCACCTTTCACAAATGGGCAGTCCATTGCCAAGATCCCAGGTCTAAAATTAACTCTACCAGCTGTGATGCGGCTTGCTACATAAAACACATGGGGCTCAGGGGACTCCGTCGGCTTGGTTTGCTTGCTACTTCAATCCAGTCTGTTTGCTTGAGGTGCGTGTTGTGCACAGAACCCGGTAACTAAGCAGCTTGGATATATATGGAGACGAAACGAGTCTCTCCTTGAATCTCAGAAAAGCCTGGAAACAGTGTGGGGGATGGAGGAGTCACAGCTGAGTTTGCCAGAAAGGGGCTTAACTTTTAACCCCGTGGAAGCTTAGCAGAAAGCAGGCTGCTGATAGGCTGTCAGCGATCAAGAGATGCGGGTGGCATTTCAAGGAGGCTATGTTTTTAAGCCCATCATCTCCTCCAGGTCCTGCAGCCTGAAGGACCATATATAGACATAAAGAGCATCCCAACTGGGTGCCACTTAAAAATACTGTAGGAACCAGCAGCCCTTGCTTTCACCAGCACAAGTTCGTAATTGGCTGAGTAAAACAGAGCTTGTTCTGAGAGCTGCTGCCCTTGGGTGGTGCCCTGGGTTTAGGCTGTTTCCTCCTGCTCAACTCTCTACCTCAGAATCACAGAAAGCAACCCCCCCCCCTGGGGCGGGGTATGAAAGGAGTCAGTTATGACAATTTAAGAGTTTGCACAAATTTAAAGAGTGAAATGTTCCACCTTCCAGAGGCAAAGACTGGAGAACTGCTGTGAACCAAGGTATTTAGTGAGTTCCAGGCCAAAGAAAAGAGAGGGAGGAGGGGGTTGGGAGGGGAGAGGAGGAGTGAGAACGAAGGAGTTCATTTTAGTTCACAGCATTGAATCCCTGCCTGTAAGACTGCTGGAATCCAAGGACCCCAGACACTCCCTCCTCTTGACCATTTGTTCTCCCTCAGCAATGGCAGTTGCTACACCTGCTTCTTGGCATCTCTGCATGTTTTCTTTAGTTGTCACAGTCATAACCACAGCAACCTGAAAGAGCTATAATCCTCCTAGAGCTGGAGAGAGGATATCCATTCTACCTTACACAACACAGTGACCCTGCCCCGCCCTGTAAGAATCTGATCCCATAGAGCCAAACCATTTCTTTTGCCTCAGAAGAAATATTTGCAATCCTTCCCAGCTATTACTATGCCTGAGGACTCTATGGTCTCAAAATGCCCACCAGGAATCCCTCTGGTGTGTTTTATAAAACCAAGGATATGTTTAGTAGAACGCTGTATGGTGCAGTGGGAAGGGGTACCTCAGCGGGCCCATGCTAAGGCATCCCTCTCCCCGAGATCCTGAGATACCAGTCATAGGATGGGTGTAGTATAGAATAGAGTTTATTTATGGGTAGGGGGAGGGAAGTTGAGAAGGGAGTAGAGGCAGAGAAAAAAGAAGGGACAGAGAAAGAGAAGAGAAGAAGCCTGTGGGGAATTCACAGAGAGAGGGGAGGAGGGAGGCAGAAGAGGAGAGAGGGGGAAGGAGTTGGAGAGAGGAAGAGAGAGAAGGGGGGGGGGCAAAAAGAACAAAGAGAGGCCAAATAGTCCCTTACTATAGTCCCTTACCTGGCTGTTGCTAGGTAAGTTGGGCAGAGTCTAGAAGGAATGCCCCCGCCCTGTCCCTCCATATCCTCCCCGCCCTCCCATCAAAGTTATCCACTTTGAAATCTGATGTTTTCAATTTTCTATAATTTAAATGCTATCGTCTATATTTTCACACCAATCATCTACTTTCAGAAGAAAACCTTAGCTAGGAATGATGGCAGACACTCATGATCCCAGCATTCCAGAGGTTAAAGCAGGAGAATTACAAGTTTAAGGCCTAGATCCTCACAGCAAAACCTTATCTTTAAAAACAAAAAGGCACCGCCCCCTCCGCAGGGCAGAAGGGTAAATAAACTGGGACACAGTGGCACACTGAAGTTTCCCCCAGGGATGGTGTATTTTTTTTTTTTTTTTTTTTGGTTTTGGTTTTACTTTTTAATTTCTGTTTTTTGTTTTCTTTTGCAGGAGAGATTCCAAGGGCGTAGGGAGGCTATGGAGGGACGGGGAGATGAGTGGGATTGGAGTGAATGATGTGAAATCTACAAAGAATCAATAAAGGGTTCTTTTGTTGTTGTTGTTTGCTTGTTTGTTTTTTCGAGACAGGGTTTCTCTGTATAGCCCTGGCTGTCCTGGAACTCACTTTGTAGACCAGGTTGGCCTCGAACTCAGAAATCCACCTGCCTCTGCCTGGGATTAAAGGCGTGCGCCACCACACCCGGCCTTTTGTTTGTTTTTTAAAGAAGTCTGGGAGAGAGAGATTCTGAGCATTCTGTGACCTTCCTGTTGCCTTGATGGAAAATGTCCTGCTGGCTCTGTCAGTAACACTTAACAGACTCTTACCATGACCCCATAGCCACCTAACAGGTCAAGAAAGAGATAGACAACATCACCATCTCAAGGAACACTTCTAGCTTTAGGATGTAAAGAGTTCATCATGACATGACTCCTCATCACAGGACCATATACATAGGACTACAGGCACCCAGCTGGGACAAGAGATTACTTTAATGGGAGAAGAAAGGAGGAGGAAAAAAAAAGCAATAATTTCTCATTTTTTCTCTTTCTTTTTTCTTTGCTCTTTTTAAAATTTTCATTTGTTATATTTAATTTATGCATTGGTGTATGTCCCCCAGTGTATGTGCACAATATGCTTACAGAGGTCAGAAGAATATGTGGGGTTCCCTGGAAATGAAATTACAGGTGTTTGTGAGCTAGCTGGTATGTTCGAGGATGTGAATCCCAGTCTTCTGTGAGAGCAGCAAATAAGTGATTTTAACAGCTGAGCCATCTCTCTGGTTCCATCTTTCTATTTGTGTCTGTGCTGGAGGCGGTGCCAGTGCCCGACATCAGCATCCATCCTGAGCTGGACCAACTAGCCAGCAAGCTCCAGAGATCTTCGTGTCTCAGTCTCCTCAGTGCTGACGGTACGGATGCTGATGGTACGGATGAGTGACCTCAGACAGCTTTTTATGTAGTGCGGAATAGCCAAACCCGGTGGGGTCCCCTCTCTTGTGCAGCAAGGGCGTTGCCCGCTGATCCATCTCCCCAGCACAGAGAAGCAATCTTAAAGAATTAGTAGATCTTCTCCAGCTGTAGAAAGTTGGCTGGAGAATAAGGACAGGGAGAAGGCATCACAGGAAGAACAGAGAATATATAAAGCCCTAAAGAATAAACAAAATACACCTCGAGCCAGGTATGGCAATGCACGTCTCCAGACCGAGGCAGGAGAATTGAGTTCAAAGCCAGCTCGGGCTACATAGACTATATTTCAAGAAAACGAAAACCAAACCATGTATAGTCAAAGAATATACTGCCCACTCGAGCCATGTACATGTTTTGTTTTGTTTTTTTAATAAAAATTTATTTGTTTTTATTTACAGGAGTACACTGTTGCTGTCTTCAGACACACACCAGAAGAGGGCATCAGACCCCATTACAGATGATTGTGAGCCACCATGTGGTTGCTGGGAATTGAACTCTGGACCTCTGGAAGATCAGTGAGTGCTCTTAACCACTGAGCCATCTCTCCAGCCCCAAATATTTTTTTTCCTATGTGTTCATGTGCAATGTGTGGGTACGTGTCAGCATGCACAGGTGTGTACATGCATATAGTGGCTAGAAAGGACATTTGTTGTTATATTAAAGATACAATCTACACTCTATTTTATTTTTACTTGAAACAAAGTCTGCCACTGGTCTGAAACTACCAAGTTAAGCTAGGCTGGGACAGCTGTCCAAGGAAACCAAGGATTTACACCCACTTCCCTGGTGCTGGGATTAAAAGTAAGCTCAGGTCATCCATCTGTACATCTGTCTGTCTGTCTGCCTACCCTTCCCTCCTTTTTTTTTTTATTTTTTATTTCTTGATGTGGGTTCTACTGATGAAGTTCAGGTCTTCGTTTATTTTTATTCTTAATTGTGTGTGAATGTGTGAGCGTGTGAGCATGTGTGTGTCTGTGTGTGTGTGTGTTTATGCATAAGTGAAGTGCTCATGGAGGACAGAAAACGATGCTGGAAACTAAACCTAGGTGTCTGCGAAGGCAGCAGGTAGCCTTACCACTCAGCCATTTCTTCAGCTCCAGATCCTCTCTCTCTTCAGCCCTCAAAAAATATTTCTTAGCCAAGCATGGGTGGTGCATGCCTTTAATGCCAGCACTTGTGATGTAAAGACAAGTAGATCTCTGTGAGTTCAAGACCAGCCTGGTCTACATAGTAAATTCCAGGCCAGCCAGAGGTATATAGTGTGAGGCTGTCTCAAAAAGAAAGGTGTGTGTGTGTGTGTGTGTGTGTGTGTGTGTGTAATACAATAGTACTGTATATTTCATGTTATATATATGATTATATACATGTGTATATGTAGATAGATAGATAGATAGATATAGATATATTACCCCTAACTCCTCTCAGATTCACCCCTCACCTCATTACACCTCCCCCTTCATTTCTTTCTTTTTTTTTTTTTTTTTTTGTTTGTTTGTTTGTTTTTCGAGACAGGGTTTCTCTGTGTAGCCCTGGCTGTCCTGGAACTCACTCTGTAGACCAGGCTGGCCTCGAACTCAGAGATCTGCCTGCCTCTGCCTCCCGACTGCTGGGATTAAAGGCGTGTGCTACCACGCCCGGCTTCATTTCTTTTTAAATTTAGCTTAATTTTATATGTATGTGTGTTTTGCTTGCATTTATGTCTGTGCACCAAATACATGGCTAGTGCCATGGGAGGCCAGAAAGGGGTGTCATATCCCCCAGAACTAGAGTTACAGACAGTCATGATTCACCATGTGGTTGCTGGGACTCAGACCCAGGTCCTCAGAAAAGGCAACCAGTGCCTTAAACCACTGAATCTTCTCTCCAGCCACCATCTTTAAAAAAAAAAAAAAAAAAAGCAATTTGTGTTCCAACATACTCATGGTAATAATGCCAGTCATTCGCTGGAGCATGGTTGACCCATCAGGAGCCACACCCTTAAAGAGAACAAACCCTGCCTCCCCCAGAAGCCATAGCTGTCAATAATGTCTCAGTTGTGTGTGTGTATGTGGGGGGAGGGCGTGGGGGGAGTCATGAAAGCATTCCTCCTCCATGCTGGAATGTTGTTTGGCTTGACCTTGTGCAGACCTCCTCACCTGCTTTGCGTCTGCACAGTGGTCCTGTCATGCCCGGATGATACTGTATTGTTCCATCCTCTCCAACATCTAGTTATTGCAATCTTTCTGTCCCCCTCTTCCTCAGTGCTCCTGAGCTGAGATGGCCCATTTGCAGCTGAGCACGTTGGTACTTATTCTCAGCACGTTGATTAGCTGTGGGATTCTGCACTAACCCCTACCTACTGCACAAAATAAACTTCTCTGATGAAGTAAGTCTGAGAGCTGAGCTAATGGCTAGGTAGTTACCACTTTAGGAGGCAGTTTGATACTCTGTCAGTTTAGCAGGATAGTGGTATAAGGTTCACCCTTGGGGCTTGTGAGGTCCTCAACCATGGATTCTTAGGCAGATTTACAGTGCCTGGTATGTGTTTCCTCCTGTTGAGGGAGCCCTACAATCCAATCAGAAAGTAGTTGGTTACCCTGGTACTATTCATGCCACTATTGCACAAAGGCACATCTGGCCACACTAGTAACTATTGTCTACATGGTGCACAGCTGGGTAAGACAGTTGATGACTCCCCCACCCCCACCCCACCCCTCCACACCCAGGCAGCATGCACAGCACTTTCCAGTGCTATCAAAGAGAACAGAGAGGAAACTTTTTGGTCAGTACACAGTATGAGTTTTGCATGCCCTACGACGAAAGTGGAGGGTGTCTTTAGCAACAGGGTCTTACCATCTGATTCTGATGGACAACTAAGAGCGATGACAACACCCTGTATTGTTTTGGGGGGTGTTTTTGGATCACCTCTGTCTTAGTCAGGGTTTCTATTCCTGCACAAACATCATGACCAAGAAGCAAGTTGGGGAGGAAAGGGTTTATTCGGCTTACACTTCCATGCTGCTGTTCATCACCAAAGGAAGTCAGGACTGGAACTCAGACAGGTCAGGGAGCAGGAGCTGATACAGAGGCCATGGAGGGATGTTCTTTATTGGCTTGCCTCCCCTGGCTTGCTCAGCCTACTCTCTTATAGAACCCAAGACTACCAGCCCAGGGATGGTCCCACCCACAAGGGGCCTTTCCCCCTTGATCACTAATTGAGAAAATGCCTTACAGTTGGATCTCATGGAGGCATTTCCTCAACTGAAGCTCCTTTCTCTGTGATAACTCCAGCTGTGTCAAGTTGACACAAAATTAGCCAGTACAACCTCTTAACCAACAACTCAAGGAGAGGTATCTCACACCTGGCACTAAACTGTTCATTTGGCAGCCTGTGGTTTCTGGGAGGAGGATTATTGCTTGGGTTGGGTAACTCCAATGAAGCTCTTTTCTATGAAAATGTAGTGGCCAGAGATATGGCTCAACATTTAGGAGCACTCATTGCTCTTCCAGAGGATACAAGATCAATCTTCAGCTCCTACATAGAAGCTCAGGACAGGCTCTAGTTCCTGCTCCAGCGGATCTGTGCTGGCTAGTTTTGTGTCAACTTGACACAAGCTAGAGTCATCTGAGAGGAGGGAGCTTCAGCTGAGAAAAATGCCTCCGTAAGATGTGGCTGTCAGCAAGCCTGTAGGGATTTGTCTTAGTTCGTGATTGATGGGGAGCGACTCAGCTCCAGACCTGATTAACTTCTCCTGAATTCCTTAGATGCTGAATGGTGCTGTGGAAGTGTAAGGCAAATAAGCCTTTTCCTCCCCAGCTTGCTTTTGGTTATAGTGTAACCCTAACTAAGACAGTGACCTTGGTGTGGGAGCAGGGCGGGATTTGACTATGGGTCTTTACTTAGCTTGTTATGAAATAGTGACTACATTGCTTCTCTAGCTGAGAATAACAGTCACTTAGAAGGGAAGGTTAGACTCTGTCATAATCTTATGTGCTTTGCTGGATGGACAAGAACTCAATTATTACAAGAGGAAAAAAATGGAGCGATAGGTATAGGTGCAGAGAGGGTTAAAGCAGAGAAAGAGAGAAGAGGGATAAAAAGGCCTGTGGAAAAGCTATCTGGAATCCTACTGTGTAATAAACCTCAAATGTTATTTTTCTTCCTTTTTTTTTTTTCTTTTTGAAAATTTGTTTTGGAAAGCAGCTAGCATTTTCCCCCTTTTCAAGAAGACTATTACTGGGAAGCTAGAGAGATGGCTAAGACCATCCAGCTCCTGGAAATGCTTCTAATGTCAGGCACATGCACATATACAAACATATACACATGTATATGTAAGTAAATAACTGTAAAATATTCTTTTATTTTTATTCTTTTAAATTTTATTTTATGTGTTTTTTGGTAGTTGTTGTTGTTGTTTTGTTTTGTTTGCCTGCACTTTGGTCTGAAATACCATGACCAAAAGTAACTTGGGGAAGAAAGGGTTTATTTGGCTTACACTTCCACATCTTTGTTTATCATTGAAGGAAGTCAGGACAGGGACAGACAGGGCAGGAACCTGGAGGCAGGAGCTAATGCAGAGGCCATGGAATGAGGCTGCTTACTGGCTTGCTTCCCATGGCTTGCTCACACTACATTCTTATAGCACCCAGGGTCAGCAGCCCAGGAATGGCCCCACCCACAATGGACTACCTTGTGTCAAGTTGATGTGAAATTATCCAGCACAGTTACTGTAGCATCCCAAGACTCTTTTGGTCCCCCTTCTCATACAAAGTCTAATAACTATTGCAAAACAGACAAATGAAGAATTCCCTTCAGTGGTCTTTGTGCCTTGTAACGGGGACAGAAAAGGAATTCCACTCTGTGAGTGCTTTTCCCACAGTGTCTGCTGATCTGGATCCCAGGTCTGAGTATCTATCTGTTCTCCACATCTGAATTACACCCAGTGAATCAGCACTGCTGTTTCCCGATGGCAGAAGTTCAAGAAGACTCAAGTGTCATGTGGTGGAGCATCCAGAGTAATGAACAATGAGAGTTGCTAGGAACTTTCCCCACTCCACTTCAATAGTCCATTGAGAGCATTTGGCTCACTTGACATAGCAGTGTTTTAGTACCAACCAGAAATCCCTTGTCGGCCAGGCAGTGGTGGCGCACGCCTTTAATCCCAGCACTTGGAAGGCAGAGGCGGGTGGATTTCTGAGTTCGAGGCCAGCCTAGCCCACAGAGTGAGTTCCAGGATAGCCAGGGCTATACAGAGAAACCCTGTCTCGAAAACCAAACAAAAACAAAACAACAACAACAACAAAAAGAAATCCCTTGTCATCTGTGCTACTGTCCTGGGCAAAAACCAGACAACCAACCCAGGCATACAGCTATGAGACTATAAAGTAAAGATTCCATCTTCACAATGTAGAAAGGTGAATTAAATACAATGGCGACACATACCTGTCACCCCAGTATTTAGGAGCTAGAGCAGCACAAAGGTCAGGAGTTCTAAGTTATCCACAGTTTCAGGCCAGCCTAGACTAACTACATGACATACTGTCTCAGTCAAGAAAAGAAACAAATACATACGTTTATTTTTTTTAATGATTAAAAGTATCTTTTAATATAATTTATCATTACAGTTTCTGTGTTGTTGTTTGAAGTTCCCTGAGTTGTAGCTCAGGCTGGCCTGAAACATCCTACATAGCCTAGCTTTGGCCTCAAACTCACACTCCTGCTTCAGCCTTCCGAGTGCTGGGGTTACAAGTATGTGCCTCCATACCCAGATTGCAGCATTAAAAAAAAAAAAAAAAAAAAAAGACATCCCAGCACTCAGGAGGCAGAGACAGGAGGATTTCTGAGTTCGAGGCCAGCCTGGTCTACAAAGTGAGTTCTAGGACAGCCAGGGCTATACAGAGAAACCCTGTCTTTAAAAAAAAATCAAAAACAAACAAACAAACAAACAAAAACAACAACAACAACAAAAAGACAAATGGAAAGCTGTGGCTCTTCACTGTTTGAGTCAGTCGAGCTTGGGACATTACCCAGGCTATAAAATTGGTACTACTTTTTGTCCCAGGTGGGTTCGAGTAACCTCAAACGGATCTCTGCTACTTACTATGGGGCAAGTGGACCGCGTCACCAGACAGAAGAACTAGTAAGGTTGAGTGAGCTCAGATCTCGGGAGTCTCACAGACTTGAGATCAGTAGGAGGTAGAATAGCTCGCTCTCCATTTCTGTACCTGCTCTGGGATACAGGACCACTACACCCCACTGAAAGGACCACAATCAGTCATGTAGGGAAAAACACCTGGAGTCCTTCCTATGCAAATAGAGCATTACCAACATCTCCAAGTCAGCCAATAGGAAACACCTGCCCCTAAATCCCACCCTACTACTCAATGTTTATATAGCCCCTATCCACATGGAATAAAGCACACAAGTTTCAATTGAGAAACTTGAGCTGTAACACTCACTCTTGGGGAAGAGTTCTCTCTCACGAAGCATTCACAGCTGGACCTTGGACCCACCTGGCAGCCCAGGCTCACTCCACTGCCGTCAGTACTGCTGTATTTTTGCCACAGATGGATAAAACCAAGTGCTGAAAAGATCGTGACAATAAATTATTGCCACTTCTCAGGGGATTCCAATATTTTCTCATTACTAGGATAATCTTGTTTTCTGGTCAATTGCTTGGGTTGACTCAAGTTGACTCAGATGAAGTTACCTGAGAGGAGACATTTGAGTGGAATTAGGACCTCTATTTAACAGAATATGATAGAGAATGAAGAAGTAAATGGGGGAAAACCCTATTGGAGTTATTACTGAGCCCGCAGATACTAATTTGTTTTCTCTCAATTTAGACATGATACCAACAGTTTACTAACTTGGTTTCTACCACATGCAAGACATAGCAGCAGTAACAGAGCCACATGCTAGCAAGAACATACCATATGAAGACGCCACAGAGTAAGGGCCGGAGAAGCCGAGATAGAGCTGCACCTGGTGGGGGTGCAAGCCTGGGATTCCAGCTACTTGGGACACCTAAGGCAGGATCGCGTGTTCCAGGACAGCCTGGACAGCTCAGAGAGACACTGTCTACAGATGAACAAAGAGCTGACAGTGTGTTCAGTGGTAGAATGCTTGGCTAGAATTCGTGAAGCCCCGAGTTCAATCCCCAGTACAAACTAACAAAACACCAAGGAAACAAACGTAAGAGGTTATGATGGCAATCTGAATGGTCCACATAGGAGCACAATTTGAGCACTCAGCCCCCACTGTATGGCACTGGTTTGGAGGCTTTACTACATGGGGCTGGCTGCTGGAAATGGCCACTGAGACAGAGCTTAGGTTTGTTTCTGGTTCTGAGCTCGTTCTTGCTGCTTTCTGCCCTGTACTCCTGCTACCTTGAACTCCGGTGCCTTCCCCATGTGATAGACTGAAACTCTGACATTCCGCACCATACACCATTGTTCCCATGAGTCATTTCTTCAAGCATTTTGTCACAGCAGTGATTAAAGTAGCTGAGATACCACAGCAAATGCATAAAGATAGCATACTGATTTGGAACATCCCACGGGCTCACTCGGGCATCGGCTTTACCTTCCTTACTCACTGGCCATCTTAGTTTTCCTAACTACAATAGAGATAATAATGACTTTCCTAACATAGTGGTAGATCAAATAAAAACAAAACAAAACAGTGCGTGGACATAGGGACATATTCTTTATTAAGTTAATTGTTACTAATGCAACTAGGAATTAATCAAACTCGGAAAGTTGTTTAATCCCTCTGGAAGCCATTACTCTAACTTATAGCACGTGATTTTGACAGAAAAACTCAGTAAGAATTTAAAATTGTTTCAAGCTGTTATATATCCAGTATATTTTAAATAATTTTAAATTAATACTTTTAAAGATTATTTTATCGTATTTTATGTGCATAGCGTCAGATCCCCAGGAACTAGAGTTATAGACAGTTGTGAGACACCGTGTGCGTAACCGCAAATCAAACCTGGGTTCCCTGGAAGAGTAGCCAGGGCTCTTCAACACTGAGCTCCTTTCAAAAGAACATATCATAGATGAAATAGAAAACAAGCTGAAGGAAATGATCACATGACATTAAATTCTCAAAAACGTGCTTCATGCTTAACTAACTTATTCTTCACTAAACAAACATTTACTAAGAAACCTCAGGGTTTTCTCTGCTAATCTAGGCCTTGCTGGCCTGATACCTGAAGGGACTTCTCATTACACAAAATACCTTAACTACAACCCTATAAGTACTATAATCTATTAGAGAAGGACGAGAGTAGAGAGAGTGGAAGATGTGCAGGAATTATAGTTGATTTCTATGGTCAATCCAAGTTCAGAAAGGAGAGTAGAGGCAGATCTGGTCAAGACATATGCATGAAATTGTCAAGGAATAAGTAAAGAACACACAGGCACACATGAACAGGCACAAATGCATGCACATGTGCACACATATGCACACATGAACATGCAAGCCTAAATGCATACATGCACCTGCAAACAAGCATAAACACACATTAATAATAATAATAATTTTTTTCATGGGCTAGTGAGTTGTGTCATCAGGAAAGATGTTTGTCATCAAGCCTAATAAATTCAGTCGCCATAGTCCACATCGGGGAAGGAGAGAATTGACTAACCCTGCTGTCCTCTGACTCTACACACATGCATTCACACGCACATGCACTTTGTACATACAAACAATACATAAATAATGTTCAGAAAGCACTTGCCGCTTCCTATGAGTCAGATAGCGTTCTGCTTGAGTATGGAGAGTCTGTTTTCTGCTGCTCTAACAGAATGCTTCATTGATAACTTACAAACAATAGAAGAAGCTTATTTAGCTCACCTCCCCAGAGTCTGGGAAATTCAAGTCATAATGCAGCAGAAGGGCAAGTGAGGACAGTCAAGACAGAAAAGAAATGTGGCTGGACCTGTCCTTTTAACAGGGACTCACTCCTACCCTAGCGGGCTTACTCGTTGCACAAGGGCAGAGTCTCCTTACCCAATCACCGCTTAAAGGGTCCCACCTCTTAATATTGTTGCAGTGGAATGGAATGTCAATATTAGGTTTAGAGGGGATTTCCAGACCATATCAGCAGGCTTGGGAAATGATGGTAAACACAGGGAGGAACTGAGGATGATATGGAAAAGATAGAAAATCAGATGAGGCAGGCTGTGATGGCAGATGCCTATAATTGCAGCTCTCAGAGGCAGGCAGATCTCCATAAGTTCAGGGCCAGCCTGGTCTACAGAGTGAGTGCCAGGGCACAGAGAAACCTAGTTGGAGGATGAAGAGGATGAAGAAGAGGAGGAGGAGGAAGAGGATGAAGAGGAAGAAGAGGAGGAGAAGCAAAAGAGAAGAAAAGAGAAAAAAAGAGAAAAGAAAATGAGATGGGGCTTTGTATAGCTTAAAATATTTGGCCAATACTTAAAAGTCTTTGGGTTTCAAGAAATGGGAATACAGGGCTGGGCATGTGGGTATGACAGTGCACATCTTTAATCCTAGCTCTCTGGAGGTAGAGCAGGTAGTGAGACACTACCTCACAAAAAGAAAAAGAAAAACAGTAAAAAAGGAAATAGGAGTGGTGTGTGTGTGTGTGTGTGTGTGTGTGTGCACGT
This sequence comes from Mus caroli, assembly GCF_978045245.1. Classification (NCBI taxonomy): domain Eukaryota; kingdom Metazoa; phylum Chordata; class Mammalia; order Rodentia; family Muridae; genus Mus; species Mus caroli. Next base: position 92,414,093 of record NW_028227259.1, on the reverse strand, counting down.
GTACATATATGACTTCAATCAGGGATATATCTTGATATAGATTCATGAATTGTTTTTGTGGGGCTCACCAGAACAGCAGGAATTTGAGGGCAATAGCTATCATTCAGATAGAAACTAAGGGACTCCCTCCAGTTAAAAACCACAAAGTACAATAGGCATCTTTTAGCAGAGAAGCTTGGCCTCCACCCCCCGAGGGACGTTTCTGCAGGTTTCTGTGAATAGATCTAACTGTTGCTGGGCTCCAGTTTCCACTGACTGCATAGCCAATGCCTGGGCAGGAGGATCCTGTTTCTTCCTTCCCTCTTCAGAAAATGAGTCGTACTGAATCCCACCAACACCACACACAGCAATAGATTCTCCCCAAATAGCAAAGGGGTATTGGATGATATGCAGGCCTAAAACAAGGCAACCAATGCAAAATTTTAAACAGGTAATGAGAAAACATATTGAAATGTTGAACAGGTGAAACTCGTGATACTGTTTCTCCCATCTACAAAAAGACATGAAGAACAGTACGTAGCGCACGGTAGAGGGATCATGGTAGACATGGCAAGATGTCTTGATGCACAGAAGATAGATATGAAATTGTGAAAGTTCTATAGGTTGGAATTTATTAAAAATGAATTATCCTTCATTCTTCTGTTTTTCCTCCCTGAAAACATATTCCTCCTATTTTCTTGTATAATGGAAAATATATTTTTCAGGACTTAGCATGTGGTGCTAAATGAATGGTATGTTGCTTCTTATATATTCCTTTTATACATAACTTTAGTGGATTATTTCATTGCTTATAACAATGATTTTTTTTTCAATTTTTAAAATGAAACATATGTCTTTATTTAAAAACAAAAACAAAAACTTTCTTTGCTGGAGAGATGGCTCAGCAGTTAAGAGGGCTGAATGCTCTTTCAGAGGTCCTGAGTTCAATTCCCAGCAACCACATGATGTCTCACAACCATCTATAATGGGATCCAATGCCCTCTGCTGGTGTGTCTGAAGGCAGTGACAGTGTACTCATATACATAAAATAAATCTTTATTTTAAAAAAGTGAAACATAAGCCGGGCGTGGTGGCGCGCGCCTTTAATCCCAGCACTTGGGAGGCAGAGGCAGGCGGATTTCTGAGTTCGAGGCCAGCCTGGTCTACAAAGTGAGTTCCAGGACAGCCAGGGCTACACAGAGAAACCCTGTCTCGAAAAACCAAAAAAAAAAAAAAAAAAAAAAAAGTGAAACATATGATTTGACAATTTCATACATGCATGTAATGTGTTCTGGTCACATTTATTCACTATCATTTCTCAACCCCTTCCCACCCACATCAATATGCTCACCTCCCTACCAACCCTTCTCTCTCTCTCATGTCTTGTTCTATTCTTTATTAAGTTTTATGGCCCACTGAGTGTGACCAGGATAGTGTATATGAGCCTGTGTGTAGAGCTATCTCCTGGAGCATCGGGACTTACCAGTGCAGACAGCAATTCCCTCTCCCCCAGCAGGCAACAACAGCCAATAGCTCCCCATCGAGCGGTAGCGTCCCATGAGCCCTCCCCCACCCATAACAAGTTCATAATCACAGCAGTCATGTCATGTCGAGAAGACAGTGTTTCCACACCTCTCCTTGTACCAGCTGGCTAGACTCCTTCTCAACTCTTGCCTTTTCTTATTATTAACATATCTGAAAGGTCATTTCAAATTAGTTGATAGGTTATGTGTGAGTTCCTCAGGCCTATAATAGTCTCATCAACTGGGAAACTGAGGCAGGAGGATTTTGAGTTCAACCAGAGCTACATAGTGAGACCTTGTCATAAAGCAACCAGAATGACCAAACAAACGAATGAAATCAGTTTCTACAGCTCTGCCTAATGATTTAGCAGTTGGGTACTATCCTGTTTGTACACTTTGGCTATGTTTTAAAAATTGTATTGTGGTCTTCTACTTACTGGCTTTTGAGTGCCTTATATATCAAAGAAGTAAGTGCACTTTTCTTCCAATTTGTAGATTTTAAAAATTCTATTATTGGTCTAAGGAATGGCTTAATCAATGCATTCTGAGCACACTTATTTTCCTACCCTCTCTTACTTCTCCGTCAATAGCCCCCTCCCTCCTCTCACTTTCATGCCTTGTTGTTTGGGGTTTTATTTTATTTTGTGACCCACTTTACTTACCAGAGCAGTACAGCTGAGCCTGGGCACAGAGCAATCCACTGGTGCATAGGATACTTACCAATGGTTACACCACTGAAGACAATGGGAGAGGACTTTAACTAGGGCAAGCATGGGGACTCTGTAGCCCAGACTGGCCTGTAATTCCTTAAGTAGCACAGGCTAGTCTTGACCTCGTAGAGCCATGAATTTGGATCCTGAACACCCACATGAAAGGCGGAAAGTGGTACTGCATGCCCGTTATCCCAGCTCTAAGAAGGCAGAGACAAGAGGATCGCTGAGGGTGGTGGCGGGGTACCACTTGTGTCCCAACAAAGCAGTCCAGTTGCTGAGCTCCAGTTTCAGCGAAATAGCCTGTCTCCTAAAATAAGGCAGACAGTAACTGAGGAAGAAGACGCCGATGTCAACACATGCTTATGGGTACCATACACATGCATAGGCACATGTGAACAACTATACATGCACACAAAATTCTATAATTAATATTTTTCATTGTTGTTGGGAGCATAGCATGATCGTCCTTGTCCCCACAGATCTCCAAAGAAACCAGGGAATGATAAGCAGGCAGGATTGTCTTTCCAGTGGGAAAGATGAAAAACCTGTTCTTCTATCTAGAAAGTTTACAGTTGGAAGTGAGGGATGGCCTGGTGATCTGTGTGTATTATCTGTCCTGCCAGGCCGTATCAAGCTCCAAAAGTAAGACCAGAGATACCTAGACTTCTAAGTGACCCTTATAGTCAGAGGGTCTCACAAACTCCCACCGCCAAGACCACAGATGGCTAATAGCCAAATGACCTCTGCACTATCCGTATGACCGAGAGCCTTAGCTAGTACAGGTAGCTTGTCTCTACAGCCCATTTTCTTGGAAGAAATGACACTATCCTGGGTTGTGTTTCAATATAATTCCCTTGTGTACCAGGAATTACATCACCCTGTATGCAATCTTTAGGGACCCACTCACATTATGAACAATATTTTTTGTTTATCAAATTATTGCTAAGTGGTATGAATATCTTTAGAGATTCTAGATTATGTTAAATTGGGATAAACCTTTTTTCCTAGTGAGATTAGGAGTATTGAAAAGTCTCTTCAAGGTGAGGACCTGACTCAACGATTGTTTATCTAGCATGCATGAGGCCCTAGCTTTCATCTCCAGAGATAGAAGATAGAAATACACACACACACACACACACACACACACACACATTCAACTTTAATTTTATTGTTGTTTTGTTTCTTCAAGACAGGGTTTCACTTTATAACCCAGGCTGAATTATAACTCATTAAGTTGCTCAGGCTGACCTTGAACTCATGGCAACCCTCGTACCTCAGGCCAGAAACTGCTCACATTACATATGCGACTCACTCACTACATGCCCTGCTATTTTTCCCCTTTCTATGCTTCCCATTGTCCTACTTCTCGTTCAGGTGGTCAAAGATGGCAACTTTATATGACTCCTTTCTCTCTATGCTCCTTACTTCTAGAATTAACCTGTCCGAGGTTGTACATTTTAGCTTTCCTGATAATTCTATCTTTAAAATTATTTTAAATTAAATTTAACTTCACATTGGGGGGGCACACACACTCCCCCCCCAATTCTTATTCATCCCATCCCCCACTGCTGTCTCTCATAAGCCTGCCCTTTTGCCCTCATTGCTGGCCCCTTCCCTCTCCCTAAAATAATTTCCCTTCTGTTTTCATGTCACATGTCATGTGTCTTTTTTCTCCCTTGCTCATCCTTTAGGATCTGTTCATCCTTTCTCATTCATGGTCACATTCTCTCCTTCCTTCCTCCCTTCCTTCCTTCCTCCCTTCCTTCCTTCCTCCCTCCCTTCCTTCCTTCCTTCCTTCAATAAAAAAGCTTCATTGAATATGAAGCAAGGGGCAGTGGGTTGTGCAATAACTAGAGTACCACCTGCAGCCCCTTCCTACTTTACACACACACACACACAGATGTGTATGTACATATTATCTGTTGCATACATAAATTAAAATGTAGGGTCCATATGTGAGAAAACAGGTGGTGTTCAGTGCCCTGAGTTGGGCTTTATTTGCTTAGTATAATGATCTCTAGTGTCATCCATGTTTGTGCAAAGGTCAGCCTTTCATGTTTCTTTATCCCCCCAATAAAATTCAATTGTGTCTCAGGCCCACATGGTCTTTAGTGACTCATCCATTACTGGGCATCTAGGTTACCTCCATTTCCCAGCTACTGTAATCCGGGCAGCAGTAAGCATCCAGGTGTACATTAATCTGTGCTGTGTTAACTTGGGTTCTGGGTATACAAGTCTGGTATACTGTACACAGGATTGGTACAGTTGGGTCATCAAGAAGTTCTATTTTTAGCATTTTCATAGACATTCACACTGATTCCCACAGAGGCTGGACCAGTTTACTTTCCCACCAGCAGTGTAGAAGAGTTCCTCTTTCACATACCCTTACCAGCATTCTCCTTTTCTTTGTTTAAAAACAAAACAAAACAAACAAAAACAAAAAACCAAAACCAAACCAAAACAATCCTAGCCTAAGCTATCGTGGTTGGGTAAAGGATTACATTAATTTACATTTGCTTTGTTTGCAAAATAACAGGAATACTTTGTTCCATATGAGGGGACAGTTCAGACTAGGAAGGAATTGTTGACAAGGTTGAAAGCAACTTCATGGGAGAGGGAACACAAGGGCCAATTTATATTTTAATTATGGCATCATTTTTGCTTTATTTGCTTTATTTGCTTTATTTGAAGAGATGCACTTGATGATACTCTGGATCCCTGAGCCTCAGCATCACAGATGCTGGGATCCCAGGTGTGTGTACCATACCCTATTACAGAGCACTAATATTTTCACAGTGTTTCCTCATTTATTTAAATTGATGGTTTGGGGGGTTTGTTTTTGTTTTGTTGTTTTTGGTTTTTTGAGACAGGGTTTCTCTGTGTAGCCCTGGCTATCCTGGAACTCACTCTGTAGACCAGGCTGGCCTCGAACTCAGAAATTCACCTGCCTCTGCCTCCCAAGTGCTGGGATTAAAGGTGTGCGCCACCACTGCCCGGCTGATGTGTGTGTTTTTTTTTTTTTTAAGATTTATTTATTTATTATATGTAAGTACACTGTAGCTGTCTTCAGACACTCCAGAAGAGGGCGCCAGATCTCGTTACGGATGGTTGTGAGCCACCATGTGGTTGCTGGGAGTTGAACTCTGGACCTTCGGAAGAGCAGTCGGGTGCTCTTACCCACTGAGCCATCTCACCAGCCCTGATGTTTTTTTAAAAACATGGATACTGTAGTGTGAAATGATTCACATTGATTTTGGAAAACATTTGTCACAGAGACCAAGAACAGTCCTCCACCCCCCGGAAGCTGGTCAGTTACCTCTCAGGTTATGAGTTATCAATCAAGCCATTCATCTTTACCATCCTGGCAGTTTTAGTGACAAATGCCTTAAAAACCTCGCAGCTGGTAGCAGGACAGAAGACACTAGAAGCACCTGAGCTAAATAAGGCTGGTGAGGGCAGAGCACAGCTGTACTCGTAACTCCAATTAACTTCTCCAAAGCAGCCTTGAGTCTAGCTAAAAAGCTTCACCACATCTCTGCAAGACAATTTCCGTGCTACCTAAGCATTACTTTTAACATTTCTTTGATATTTTCCCTCACTTTGATCTATGAGTGTTGATACAATGTTGATCTATGAGTGTTGATACAATAATCCCTGATGAATGATGCAGTTAAATAGAATAGAATAGAACTCCTTGAGAAGAGACCTTACAGGAAAAGATATATTGTAACTATGTATTTGTTGACAAGGTGATCTCAAGCTTAGTATCTCATTTAATCTATCCACAGTAGCTAATAAACTTCAGAGACAGCTAAATAAACTGGGGCTGAGCATTCTCTGTTAAACTTGAATGACAATGACTTCAGGCACACATGGAGACAATACACATAAAACAAAAATAACAAATGAAAAATCCTTATTTCCTTAAAAATTTGGGGGAGGTTTTCTTTTTTATGTATATGAGTATTTGCTTGAATGCACGTACACCATGGGTGTGCTGTGCCCAAAGGGACCTGAAGAGGATGTCAGATCACCTGGAACTAGAGTTACAGATGGTTTTAACAGAGCTGTCCTGTGGGTGCTGACAACTGAACCTAGATCCACTGGAACAGCTGTAAATGCTCTTAACTGCTACTCCATCTCTTGAGACCCCTACAACTTTTTTTCTTAAAACAGCATTAGAGAAGAAAACAGGGTGAAATAAAATTTAAATGAATTTTATTTATGTATTTATCAGCCCTGCACTTTTAACGCTTGAACGCCGTTAGTTTTGATAGGAAACTTTGAGTATATTAATAACCACATATAAATAGTAAATTCTTATTTTTAGAGTTACTTTTCAAATAGCATTTACTTAGAACAAATTTTCCAGCTTCAGGTTTTCCCATAATACTTTTAGGTTTTTATCTTTTTTTATTATTATTATTTATTTACTATGTTTATTATATATGTAGCTGTCTTCAGACACACCAGAAGAGGGCATCAGATCCCCTCAGATGGTTGTGAGTTGCCCTGTGGTTGCTGGTACTCGAACTCAAGACCTCTGGAAGATCAGTCAGTGCTTTTAACCACTGAGCCATCTCTCCAGCCCTGGTTTTTATCTTCTTAGAGTAGAACTTTCATCTAAAATTTTCCTTTAAATCAGCAGTTCTTCAAATGAGGTGATTTTCTGCCTCCTAAATGTAGCAGAGAACTGTTAATCCAATTTGAGTTCCCTCCTGGGGAGTGATCATGCTTCTAGCCACCCTCTTCACAAATGAAAGACTTACTTATGCAGTGATATTTGGAATATGCCTTAGTAGCTCAATGGCTGGGCACTCAAGTATTCTTGAATTAACACTTTCTAAATCTATGTTTTATCTTTGCTGCCCTGTTTCCTTCTGGGCAGTCTTCCCATGGGGCCGCTTTCCCTATACATCCACATTGCTGCATGATTTCTCTCCTGCAGCTCTTAAATCTGATCTCTCCACTAAAAGTCCCGCCTCTTTCATTTTGCCCAGCCATTGGCCCCTGGCTCTTTATTGATTAATCAAAAGCCAGTTGAGGACAGGGACCCTCACTGTCTGGACATGCATCTTTCCGTATGATTTTGGGAACCAAACTAAGACAAAGCACCAATCCCCAACACCTAGAGACACTGACAATGTCTAGGAACATTTTTGTTGTTTTATAACTGAGATGAGAAGTAAGAGAGACATATGTGGCAGTTGGATAGACAACAGAGATGCTCCTGAGTAAACCCTTTCTCCTTTAAGTCGCCTTGGTCATGGTATTTTATCACAGAAACAGAAAAATACCTGATAACCTCCCTATCCACTGCCTCTAACTTTCTTCTTACTCCCTGTTCCATGATGGTCCCTGAGCCTCAGGGGCGGGGTTGATAAACAGTGTCCTGTCTAATAAGATAAATTTAAAAAAAATTCTTGGTATGTGGTTTAATGTTATATGATGCTATTTTTCCCCCACTTAGAGCCAGATTCTTCAATACTAAGATACCCTGGATGAGATGGATTCTATGTGAGCTAAACAATCTTAGGTACAATCTCTGGATCTGCTACTTACTAGGTTAAACGTCATATGTGATTAGATTTTCTTATCATAAAGCCGAGACAATATCATCTGAGTTACAGTGTTGTGGTGGGAATAAACGAGAATTAGAGTATTGGCAGAAATTCCATGTAGATCATAAAAAATATTATTTTCTTTCATTTTCTGAAAACCCTGTAGTCTTTTCCCAATCTTGGCCTATGTTTGCACCTGCTTCCGTGATTATATAAACTCTCTTTGAGCAACTGTGGGCAAACAGCCACAGTTGACCAGAGGATATCATAGGGAACAAAGGGCTACATTCAGTCCTGTCCAGGGTTCTCCCAGGAGGACCAACCAGCCTTTGACCTCAAGAGAGATACGCATGATCCAGGGAAAACTTAGGCAAATAATAAGCAACATTACAGGGGTATCCACTACTTCCTGATTGGATTTATGGCCAACAACATAAGACACACATACCTGGTACTGTGTGGTACTGTGAACCTGACCAAGACTTGGGGAGGGAAAGTTAGATTGTGGCCCCTGGGAAGTAAACCATTCTTCCACAGATGGCCCCACAGCCACGAGTATATGGGCAGTGAAAATTGAGTCTAGTGAATTATTAAATCAGAGAAGAAAAAAATAGGTCACAAAATTAGGAGGCAGTGAGGAAGTGACTAGTGGGTCTTGGGGGAGTTGGGAAGAATGCTGGAGGATGAATATGATATAAATGTATTTTATAATTTCTCAAGGAGTTAAGAAGCAGATTGTGTTTTAAAAAGAAAAAAAAAAAAGCTGTTGGAGAGGTGGCTCCGCTTTTAAGAGCACTTGCTGCTCTTCCAGAAGTCACACCCTCTAAAAGTGCCATTCCCTGGGCTGAGCTTATACAAACCATCACCCCCTCCATTGACTTGTTCTTTCCTGTGCCCTGGCTGGGATGCAAAAGCAAACCAAGCTTGGACACAGAGACGAGAACTGTATGTTAAATATGGTGAAACCTTCTTACCATTCCAGAACTGTGTGTCTCTAGCCTATTCAGTGAAATGTCTCTCCTGTTTAAGTCACTGTGTTTTTAAAGAGATCTTGTTACGACACATTTACACTGTAAAATAATTAACACATACACAAAGTGTTAAGAGCGAATCCAAAGGATAAGGTGATTTTTCCCTGTCTTGCTTGCTTTTTCCAAGAGTTCTTGTTGACATATGAAGATCTATGATATCTGAGATCTTCCAGGTCAGAGTTCACACCTCATCACAGACGCCCACAGAAGCAGCCATGGGTCAAAAGGGCATCCAGCCTAATTTCTGAACAGTGCTCAAAACATTTCATTAGTTTTGAAACTTGGACTGACCTCATGCATACGTCATCTTGAGGGTCAGAGACGGAGACTCCAGTTTCCCAAAGATCCCTGGTGCGTTGGTGGTTTGGTGGTGAGCATAGCTGCCTTCTAAAGATCCCCGGCAAAGAGAGAGAGCACCACCCAAAGAAAAATGTCTGCTCTGTTACTCATTCCTTCACTTTCCTCCTGCAGGCCAGTGTCTGGAAATTAAATCGAAAGTCACTATCTTTGAAGAAATAACAGGGGATCTGAGTACCTGCCACTGTGTCCCCAGTGCCTATTTCCATTCCCTCTTTCTTTGCTGTGTGGCTGCCGAGTGGCTATTTTTAAAAAGGTTATGTTTTCTACTAGAGATTTAGTTTTGTCTAGACTTGAATGGAAGCTAGTGTCTGCGTGGCAGTAACATTGGTGTGTTTTACCAGGACAGTGAATGCTTTGTGCAAACTCTCTCAACTTTTCCAATTATACTATTCCCTTTTTTATTTCTTTCTGTCTTTCTCTCTTTCTTTTTTAGATTTTATTCATTTTATGTATATGAGTACACTGTAGCTATCTTCAGACACACCAGAAGAGGGCATCAGATCCCCTTACAGATAGTTGTGAGCCACCATGTGGTTGCTGGGAATTGAACTCCGGACCTCTGGAAGAGCAGCCAATGCTCCTAGCTGCTGACCCATCTCTCCAGCCCTATGCCATTCTCTTAAGAAGAAAAGTTAGGAGCTGGAAAGATGGCTTGGTAGTTAATAACAAGGATAGGTGCTCTTCCAATGGACTGGGGTGTGATTCCCAGCTCCCATATGGCAACTCAAACTGTCTATAATTCCAGTTCCAGGATCCAACATCCTCACCCAGGCATACATGTAGGCAAAGCACCAATCCACATAAAAAAAAAATAAAATGAAAACATTTAAAAAGGAGAAAAGCTAAAGTACTATTTCTTTCATGCATTTAATTAGAAACAAATTTCATTTCACACCTCATACTAGATGTTGGCTCACATCGCACTAACTTTCTAGTCGTCTTTGGATTGACTTACTAAGATGTCTTGGAAAGCTAAACAGATACAGTTTTACAGCCTAGAGAGATGGCTCAGAGGTTAAGAGCTCTTCCAGAGGTCCTAAATTCAATTCCAAGCAACCACAGTGTGACTCATTACCATCTGTAAGGAGATCTGGTGCCCTCTTCTGGTACGTAGGCATACATGCAAGCAAAACACTGTATGCATAATAAATAAATAAATAAATAAATAAATAAATAAATAAATAAAATCTCTTTTTAAAAAGATCTATTTTTAGGTAGCAAATCCTGATTATACTCAACTAGGTTAGTTACCTAGGTTAGTTAGCAAAAACCTGTGGGCTGGGGAGCTGGCTCAGTTGTCAGGAGAAATTATTACCCTTGCTCAGTACTTGAGTTCAGTTCCCAGCACCCTCCTCAAGTGGCTCACAACCACTTGCAACTCCAGTCCAGGAGATCCCATGCCCTCTTCTAAGACTCCCTGGGAACCTGCACTCACACGGGCACAGACACATACATGTACCCATAATTAAAAACAAAATAAAGCTGGGGCAGGTGCTGATGACATAGAGTCTTAGCTGTAACCAAACTTCAAAATCCCCACTTTCAAAGTCTCTTCTAAAACCCTAGGCAAAATCGTACCCACAATACCCTGTGAAAACTGGAAACAAGCTACCTACCCCAGTCCACAATGGCACAGAGTAAACATGGGAACGTTCAAAGGCAGGAACAGAAGCTAAGCAGTAGAAGACTAGGCCACCAGCAGGGCAAACACTGAATTCCGAAGTTCCATATCTTGCTGCAGAAGTGCATGACGTCATCCTTGTGTTTACTGGACCTGGTGCATGACGTCATCCCGTGTGCGTTTAATGGACTTGCCCCGCCCATGCCTGCGGCTCTGCTGCCTGTAGTACTTAGATCCCCTCCTACTTGGTGTCTGAAGCGTTTCTTGGCTCACGCTCTCTTCAGCACTCTCTTACAAGTTAGGCCTCACTTTGCAGTTTTACACAGAAGCTGACCAGGGAAAGATTCCTTCAAGGGAATCTTTGACTCTGATACAGACAGACTTGCCTCTTCGGTTTTTCGTAAAAATCTTATTGAAAGCGTCAAAGATTCTGTCTCTTTCAAAACCAGTACCTAGTGGATAAAGCCAGGTTCTGGGGCAGACCTGGGGTTTAGTTGGTAGCTCTGTAACTGTCTCCCAGTGCTGACATAGTTGAACCAAGATAATCTTTTTCTTAGATGACAAGCATATCACTCCTGTGGGCTCTTTGTTTAGAGAAAGTTTTTGTTTTTGTTTTCAAATGAGTTTGTCCCTTTACAACTCAGAGCCTTCAGTGCATGGGGTCTCATCCTCCAGGTTACCCTTTCCATTTGTGCTAAGGCTTTAAACTCCTTAAAGTCGTTTTATCAAGGGTGACAGGTTGCTTGTTCCTCTGGGGCCGGCCATCTTCTGGGAGGTCGGGTGAACATGTTTGGTTTTAGGGACGCCCATGGTGGAACAAGAAAGGATTTATCTGATGGTGGTTTCCTATTGGCCAAAGATTTTTGCCATGAGCAATACTGTATTTCCAGGTTTCAAACACATGGGCACCCACCATCTCATTGTCCCAGGAAAGGTCTGGACTTGAGACACATTACAAAGCGCATGCGTAAAATGAACCTCTGGAGGGTGGGACCCACATGAGACAGTGCTGATGTAGGCGCTGACTCACTTATTTTCTGTGAGCTGACTCACTATGTAGGCTGCTCACTATTTTCTGTGAGCTTTCCCGAGTTCTGTTCTGGGTAAGAACAAGTGAGCAAAGACCACGTCGAAGCAGTGAAGGGGTGGTATTTTCACACTCTTTAAAGCTAGGTTGCTGGGCTGGAGAGATGGCTCAGTGGTTAGTGCACTGGCTGCTCTTTCAGAGGTCCTGAGTTCAATTCCCAGCAACCACATGGTGGTTCACAACCATCTGTAATGAGACCTGGTGCCCTCTTCTGTCATGCAGGCATACTGCAAATAGAGCACTCATATATGTAAGTAAATAAATCTTTTTTAAAAATCTAGATTGCCTGCCTTCCACTTCCAGTATTCTTTCCTGACATGGAGTTATGAAAGAGACCAAATATTCTACAAGATATACGGACTCAGAATTTGTCGGTGGCGTCTTCATTAAGTCAGTCAGCTTGCTTTTCTACCTTCATGTGGTTCCTGTAAACCAGAAGTTCAGTATAAAGGTTTATAGACTGGGGGGCCAGGGAGAAGGCTCAGCAGACAAAGGCACTTGCCCCCCAAGCCTGGTGACCTGAGTTCAATCTCCAGGACAAACACAGTGGAAGGAGAGAAGGAACTCCTGTAGATTGTTTTTTAATGTCACACACAATAAACAAATGTAAAGATGATTAAACGGTTACACTGGTTCGGGATACACAACCTACCCAGAATACTACTGATACTGTAAACTAGCTTGTGTAAAGTAGGAAGCAGATTATCTTGGTCTATTAGTGATGACACACTTGGGGACTGGACTTTGTAATCTTGACCATAACATATAAATATATACCATAGCTTTGTTGTTGTTTTGAGACAAGGTTTCTCTGTGTTAGCCCTTGCTGTCCTAGAACTCTCTCTGTAGACCAGGCTGGCTTCAAACTCAAAAATCCACCTGCCTCTGTCTCCTGAGTGCTGGAATTAAAGGTGTGTGCCACCACCACCTGGCCATGCATCAGGCTTTTACATGAAGTATGAAAAAGAATGAATATTCAGGGGGCTGGCGAGATGGCTCAGTGGTTAAGAGTGCCAACTGCTCTTCCGAAGGTCCCGAGTTCAAATCCCAGCAACCACAATGGTGGTTCACAACCATCTGTAACGAAATCTGATGCCCTCTTCTGGAGTATCTGAGGACAGCTACAGTGTACTTACATAAAAATAAATAAATAAATCTTTTTTTAAAAAAAGAATGATTATTCATAGTAGGAAGTGCTGAAGTGCTGCATAGCTGACTTTGAAGACCTAAATAAGTCTCAGTGACTAAAAGAAACTACATGACATATACAAGTCACTGGCTAGTTGGGATATTGGGAGTTAATGACAATAATATGACTTGATTATTTTCTTGAATTCATATCTGAACTCTTACATGAAGTGTTTTATAAAGTGTATAATGCCAACTATTCAGATGGTGATAGTATTTTTTATAAGCAACCTATTAGCGTATTCTGCAGCCACTGAATTATTAACAAGCATTTAATATTTAATTAAAAAATTATTTGATGGACATAGTGGCCCACACCTTTAATGTCAGCATGCAGGAGGCATAGCTCTGTGAGTTTTGGGACAGCTTAATCTGTATAGTGAACTCCAGGTCATCCAGAGGTACATGCGAAACCCTGTCTCCAAGCAAAACAGCTACAAATAAATAAATAAATAAATATATTACGGTTATATGAATGGGTATTTTGCCTGCTTGTATGCCTGTATACCATGTGTGTGCCTGGTGACCTTGGAGGTCAATTGAACTTAGGGGCTCTGCATGAGCAGCCATTGCTCTTATCTATGGAACCATCTCTCCAATTCTAAAGGTCTTTTACTTTATTCACTTAAATTTTACTTTCATTCCTCAAATTCACCTTGTGTTGCCCCAGGCAGCAGGTTCAAAGCCCCTTCCTAACCCTCAGACTTGTTTACGCATATTCACAAATGTCAGCTTCTCTACAGCTAACCTTTACACCTGCATATACACACCCACAGATACATACACCACACACACACACACACAAGTATACTCAGAAACTTTGAATGTCAGCAACACATCTTATCAGGTGCCTAATGTGCCTAAAAAAAAAAAAATAACATATCCCTCAGAGACTTTAGCGTGAACAAAGACAGCTGTGTGTAGCCTGAAGATACCGACTTCCTATGTTTGTGTGAAGTCTTGGTGGTGTTTGGGAGGCATCACAGTTAACAGTTCCTAAATTTAGCTACAAGTCAAAAATCTCCCTGTAATCCACTCTGGATTCCTGAGTAAAAATAATACGGAAAGAAATCCTGGAAATAGTATATTGAACAAACTCTAGGTCCTAATGCATTTAGCTAAGCTCGCTGTGCCCATCACTAGGAATCTGGCGCTCTCTCAGGGACCTTTTGCTGGTTGTTCTGTATTTCCCATGGTCCCCTGCGCCAGGATGAAGGCTATCTGACAAGTCATTAACACCTTCATGTGACTTAATGTGCCATTTCTTCAGAAATGCAAATGGTGGATTTGAAACCTAGCGGAAGGGGAAGGGTAGGGTAGGGAGGGGCTGAAGGAAGAAAGGCTTTGCCCCCACCCACAAATGCCTTAGGGAATAGCTTCCTTTAGGGCGTATCCAATCATGTATCGCTATGCAGGGATGAATTTGACAGTGAGGCTGAAAATGGCATCAATGGAGAAATCTAGACAGCACCTGGGAGCTTTACTTGAGAATTACTGAATAACCCTTCCATCTTCCCTCCCTCCCCTCCCCTCCCTCTCCTTCATTACAGCCAAAACTCAAGTGTTCTTCCTAGGGAATACAGATTTGCTCCTATTGGATTTGTTCCACGTAGACTGGATCACCATTGTGCAGGGAAACTGTAAAGGGGATTAAGCTGGGTTAGAATCTCTCAATCGTCTTTAATACATTTTCCTTCCTTACCCTCTGTCATTGCCAAAAGAACCCCCCCACTAATGCCTCTGCTGGCGGCTCCACCCGGAAGCCTCTCCCAGGATGCCCACGCATTCGGGAAAAGCTCTTTTCTGGATGCTGACTTTCGGAGTGCCCATACCGCTTTTGACATTGGATCTGCTTTCCCCTGAGAGTTATTGCTTCAACTCCCTAACAACCTCTGGTCTCTTATCTTTTACAGACCTTCCTCAAATCCACTGCATACTTAAATATAAATGTTTATTATATAATTCACCTTCTACTTCAATAGGCAGCCCATCTTCTACCAAATAAAGTTCAAGTGCTTTAAACCTAGACGTTGAAGATGGCCTTCTCTGGCCGATCACTTACCCAGTGACCAACAGGACAAAGAAAACAAACACCGCAGCTATGACTGAGGCCCTTTAATTTCCCTACCTACTCCCCTATTCCAAATCCCTGCTATAAACCATTTGAAATTCATTGAATTCTTCAGCTTCTCTCTCAGGGGGAAAACTTTTTCCTGGGCTTTGAATAGCCCAGGCCTCTCCTTTATTTTGTTAATCTTTATTTCTTTACAATCCAACTTTGAAGTAAGCTTCTTGTCATCTTCCATTCCATAAGCATGTGAAATGCCCTTTCTTTGAAGTCCAATGGCATCCTAAGGAAAGTTTATTACAGCACCTAATCACTAATTGCATTCTGCTGCAGCTGGCTTCTGATCTGTTCTCCATACTAGACTGTAAGGGCCTTGAAAGAAAAGACTGTTCTCATTCACAAATGTCTCTAGTACAGTGGTTAGCAACTCTCCTAAAAGCTGCAGTCCTTGAATGCATGTTATCGTGACCTCCAACCATAAAATTACTTTTACTGCTATTTCAGAACTGTAATGTTGCTACTGTTAGGAACAGCAATGTCAATATCTGTGTTTTCCAATGGTCTCACAAGACCCCTGAGAAAGGGTTGTTCGACCCCCAAAGGGGTGACTGACACGTAGAAGAGCTGCTCTAGCACAAGCAGTGTGTTCGTTATCTTTTCTGGAAGGAATTACCTCAGAAGAGATAACCGCCGTCTCCATGCCATTAAAAGGACGAGGTCAGAGTCACCATCTGTAAGAGAATTTCAGTGAGAGACAAAAGTGACCAAACTCTGTGTGGGATTCCTAGGAAGGGCCAGGTCACACCGGGTCGGGGCGGGGACGGGGAACTACTGAAACACGCCCAGCATACATGTTTAATGCAGAGACCTACAACACCAGTTGATGTCCACAGAGTCTAAGGAGTGTCATGGATGGTGACAGCAATGTGGAATACAGTTAAGGTTCTTATGATGGCTGAGGCTCCCAACTATCTTATGTTCAGGAGAACAAGACAGACAAAACCCAACCTATCGGGGTGTGCACACCTTGAATCCCAGCACTCAGAAAGCAGGGGTGGGCGGATCTCCGTGGCATCAAGGCTAGCCTGATCTACATAGAGAGTTTCAAGACCTGCCTGGTCTACACAGAGCTAGTTTCGGGCCAGCCAGGGCTATATAGTTAGACTCTGTCTCGTACCAACCAACTAAACCCTCACAAAAAAACAATAAACAAACAAAGAAACAAAACCTAGAAGTTAGGCTTGTAGATTCCAGTCTATTCCATGCTTAGAGATTCAATTGCAGTTATTGCGGATGTAGCTTTGTAGTGGATGGAGCATTTGCCTTGCATCTGCCCTGAGTTGAGACTCCACAGTAGCATTAGTGGCAGCAGCTCCCCTCTCCCTAATAAGGCAGGTAAGAATAATAAACTGGCCTCGAGAAATTGACTACAAGGAAGCATAGGGGAGTCAGATGCTAGCTGCATCCTTGCGAATAGTATCCTACTAAGCAAAAGTATGGCCTTTGTTTATATGACGGGATACATTGCTGTAAACACATTTCCTCCTGCTTTGAGTGTGTGTTATAAAAGGAACCTACAAACAAACAGGGTTAAACCTGGGAGATTATTCCGTAGCATAGGTGTGTGGGCTGAAGAGATGGTTCAGTGGTTAAGAGTGCTTGCTGCTCTTGATGGGGATCCAAGTTTGGTTTCTAGCAGCCATGTCAGAGACAGCTCGCAGCGAACTGTAACTGCAGCTTCAGGGGGAGCCATGTGTTCTGATCTCTGAGAACAGTGATATATACTCACATAGACACCCATGTAAATGCATGAGAATTAAAAAATGTATTATGGCCGGGCATGGTGGCACACACCTTTAATCCCAGCACTCGGGAGGCAGAGGCAGGCGGATTTCTGAGTTCGAGGCCAGCCTGGTCTACAAAGTGAGTTCCAGGACAGCCAGGGCTATACAGAGAAACCCTGTCTCGAAAAACCAAAAAAAAAAAAAAAAAAATGTATTATGTTTCTATATTCATTGGGAAAATATCCTACCCAGAACCTAATATACTATTGGCATTTTTTTGGGGGGGGGGTAGAAATATTACAAATAAAGCAACATTCTGCTAACTATGGTGATGCCGATCTGTAATGACAGCACTCAGGAAGCTGATATAGGTGAGCAACAGTGAAATCCTGTCTCAAAAAACCAAAACTAAACCAATTCAATCCAAAACCCTGCACCCCATCCTATGTAGTAGCATCCATATTCCTGACCTACATACATACAGGCCTTTTGAAACATAACTTAGGCTTGACTGTTCTTTTTCCACAGAATTTGTTTCAAAGAAAGTTTCTTTTCCTTTGGTGACAGCTGCCTTATACCCTTTTGGAGTCAAGATAGATTATCAACAAGTAAATATTGAGATGGAATTGGAGGGAAGAAACATAAAACTGCAACCATCACCATTTGACAGGGCTAAGAAGATAATTACCACTGGTTAGCAGGTGAGGGGCCTCGACACTAGGCGTTTAGAATTTAGGAAAACAAAGTTGAGAGAGATAAATGACTTCATCAAAGTCACAAAGCTAGAAGTGATATAGCCATATGCAAATGTCTGATTTAAAGTCTTGTACTGCCGGGCAGTGGTGGCGCACGCCTTTAATCCCAGCACTTGGGAGGCAGAGGCAGGCGGATTTCTGAGTTTGAGGCCAGCCTGGTCTACAGAGTGAGTGCCAGGACAGCCAAGGCTACACAGAAAAACACTGTCTCGAAACCTCCCCCCCCCCAAAAGTCTTGTACTTTGTTTTTATGTCTGCTGTAATATTTGTTTATAGTTTAGGGTGGCATAAAAGGATTTATGGCAGCTTCTTCCCCTAAGAAAAGAAATTTTCCTTGGAAGCAAATTATATGGAAAAAGAAAACACCAACCTGTGATGCTAAGTTCTAGGCTGTATTGCTGCAGAGGGGGGGGTGTTCTTCCAGATGTCCTTACAGATTTACTGAGGTGGTTTTTTTTTTTTTCCTTTTATGGATTTCATTTGTATTTTTCTCTCAATGGCCTCTGTTCCTTCTAACACCAGACCTCTCTCTCTCTCTCTCTCTCTCTCCCCATCTCTCTTTTTCTCCCGTATTGCTATTGCTTCCCTTTCATTCTCTTCAGCTTTAGGAGCACAGGAGCTTCAGAATGCCCTTTCATAGTTGGGTGCAAAACCACTCAGAATCCCAGGAACAGAGGAATCACCCAATCTACACCTGAAGAAACACTGCATGGCCTTCCTGAAAGGGACACACAAGAAAGTGGAACAGCATCTATCTACTGTGACTGGATGACACTAGAGGAACTGAGGAGAGAGGCGAGCAGTGTGCATACACACTTGCATGTGTGCAGATAGACTTTGCATAGCTTTACTGGGCCTTTTTTTTTTAAACCCAGTTTACATCTTATCTATGTATTAGTGATGATTATTGAGAATAGTGCCCAATGAGCAGGAGTTCATAGGTCCTCTATATTTTGTACCTGGGGATAGATGGTTATAAACTACCGTTAGCCATTTTAGGAGAAACAGGAGACGTAACTGCTCAGATGTGGAATAGCAGACAGCTCTCCCATCTTGACTGCATGAACTTGGCTAGAAGATGCCATACCCCCTCATTCTGTTTTTCAGGTAGTCCCAGACTGCGCCTCTCAAATTAGTGCTGACTCAGCAGCATTCACAGGCATCTCCCTTTTTTTGTGACTGTGTAACACAGCAAGTCTCAAGAAGAAGAAACACCACGCAGGTGAGATGCCTCTGTGGGAAGGAAGGGTGTTGGCTGCTAAGTCAGACAGCCTGATTCCTGAGACCCACATGGTGGGGAAAGAGAACTGGCTCTGGCAAGTAGTCCTCTGACCTCCACAAGCTGCTGCCCCTAACCCTGCAAAAATAAAGATGTAATTGAAAAAATAGACATGAAATATCTATTTACTTTTTATTAAAATTATTCTGTCTTGTCAGAACATTACATTCAAGGATTCAACTGCTGTCTTTCCCAGAGGCCTCTGTGTGAGAGACTCTCTCTCTCTCTCATATATACATATATATATATATATACACTCACATATGAATATAAGTCGACTGACAAAGCTGATGTTTAGACATACACTAAGCAGCAGAGATTGATCTGCGTTTGTAACTCTAGATTTCCATGTTTCGCCTAGAGATATTACAAATCAACCCCCATTCTGCTAACAATGGTGGCACAGATCTGTGATGACATCACCAGGGAAGCGGAAGAGGATGAGAGGAAAATCCTGTCTCAAAAAAACCCAAAGCCAAATTCTAGAGCAGCGGTTCTCAATCTTCTTAATGTGGACTGTGACTCTTCAATATGTTAACATAGCTATATGTTTAATATAGCTAACCATGAAATTATTTTCCTTGCTACTTCTTAACTGTAATTTGGCTACTGTTATGAATTGTAAAGTAACTGTGTTTTCCAATGCTTTTAAGCCATGTCTGGGAAAGGGTTGTTTGACCCCCTTAAAGGGGTCAAGACCCACAGGTCGAGAGGAGGTTTTCCCTCAGATAAAAGGGGAGAGGGTGGCATTGGTGACAAAGGCATTTCTTTGTCTTGTCCTGGAAATAACTAGTAGCCTCAATTCTTAAAGCTCTCCTGAATCCATCCAACGTAATAAACTTGCTTTAATCTTGGACGTTGACTGGCACCTCAACCCAAGGTTGCACAGATGGGCACCATTTCTTTACAGCGCTCGACTTCAAGCCTTTTCCTGTTGCCACCCAGGCTTGTTGCTGGGTGTGGCTCCGGACCTTTAGTTTCTTTCAAATGCAAAGAGGGTTGTGTATTGGGGTCGGGTGGGGGTCCTTTGAGATGAACTCAGCTTCGTTTACACATCACAGGAAAAGTGTGCTCACTTCTCTGGAATGGAAGGGCACAGACAATAAAATGAACTCTTCCTTTATTAGCAACCAGGGCAATTATCCCCTCCTAGCCCCCTCCCCCCACCTTATAATAACTTGTTCTGCAGAGCTGGGGAAGCTTAACTGTTTTCTCCCTATTCTCCCCCAACTAGCGTTTCCATCCATTTGTTCTCGCTTTACCTGCAGAGCAGTCAAGGAAGCAGGGTGACAAACCTGTCCCTGCTACACTTGAGAGACGGCTACAGAAGAGCCAGAAGACAGTGCTTGAAGAGTAGCTTATAGATAAGATGGGTGCACTCTCTGTTTAACGATTATCTCTGTGCCAGAGCTTGCTTGGCACAGAGCTTGCTCACTGTCCACCAAGCCTGCCTGGCTGTTCTGGGTTACTCAGTCCTCCTCAACCAAGCCCTTCCCAGTGACACTCATAACTGCATCGCATTTAATGCAATCAGAACTCCACGTTGTGGCCTGTACTTCCTGGATTGCCTCACCTTTTCTGGGCTTTCATTTTTATTTCTTCATCTCAGCTTTGTTCTGATCTCTGACAGCATACCATGAAAGAGATTTCCATAGACTGGAGAGATGAGCCAGGGGTAAAAAGTGTTTGCAGTGAGTGCGTGCTCAGGGCCGGTTACAGTGGAGTTTTAGAACGTATGCATTTTTGTTTGTTTTTTGAAACAGTATTTGCTCAGAGTCCCCAACTGGTACGTAGTCCAGGCTGGCCTTCAACTCAGAGAGCTCCTGCTTCTGCCTCCTGAGTGCTGGGATTTAAAGCATGTGCTACAATCAATTTTTAAAGGCTGGTGCTCCGAAACTTGTTATTTTCTCTGAAATCTAGTGCTGTGCCCATGTCTCTGTAGTTCACCTGGGGAAAGCTCTGAACATATGAGGCACACATGGCACTGCACCTGGCTGGCTGTTGGACAAAGAAGTAAACCTCCAGCTTCCTTTCTCCTTTATAATCCTCCCAACTTCCTCCAAGCAAAAAGGTTTTCTATTTGGATCCTTGGTTTTATTACTGATTAAATGCTAAAAGGTAGGCTGGGTGTGGTGGCCCATGCCTTAATCCCAGCAATTAGGATGCAGAGGCAGGGGATTTCTTGTGAGTTGGATACTAGTCTAGTCTACATAATGAGTTCCAAAACACCCAGGGGTACAAAACAAAACAAAAAACAAAACCCTTACAAGCAGTATACAAACCTGTCTATGTATTTTAGTAATTTGGGGTTTTAGTATTTTGATGTATACATTTTGAATGGTTGCTGCAACTATTTTTTTTAAAGATTTATTATTCTAGCTGTCTTCAGATGCACCAGAAGAGGGCGTCAGATCTCATTACAGATGGTTGTCAGCCACCATGTGGTTGCTGGGATTTGAACTCAGGTCCTTCGGAAGAGCAGTCGGTGCTCTTAACCACTGAGCCATCTCTCCAGCCCCCCCCCCTTATTTTTTTAAAGCCAGGTGCATCAGTCTGCCTCTCTAAACTCAGTGCTGTGGAGGGAGAGGGACTCTGGGGAGTGTCTCTGGACAGGCGGGTCTGTGGAAAGAGTGAGCTCCGGGTTCAGTGAGAGACTGTCCAAAAACAAGGTAGAAAGTAACGGAGGAAGACATCTGATGTGGACCTCTGGCCTCCACAAGCACACACACAAGCAGCAAGGGAATATAATAGGAGCAGAATCTGCAATAACTCAACAAGTTTGTGTTCTGGGATAATCTGCAACGAAGGGACAGCCCATTTTCTCTCTTGAAAGAAAAGCGTAGGGTCTGTTGAGATGACTGAGTGGGTAAAGCACTTACTGCGAACGAGGCCTGAGATCCACACGGAAGGAAGGGTCAGAGCACTTGCCACAGCACTGTGGGCCTGGGGACCCACGGTAAACACACAGATGCAATACAAAAGAGAAACATTTAATAGAACCAGGCTGGGAATGTATAGCTCAGTGGGAAACTTCTTAAGGAGGGTTCGGGAGGCATCGCTGGTCCCCAGCCTGACAGGAAAAGAAAAATCTCTAGGGCAGAGGTTCTCAACCCGTGGGTTGGGATCTGCTCCTCAGGTGTCAACTAAGACGATGGAAAAAAGACAGATATTTACAATTCACAACAGCAGCAAAATTGCAGTTATGAAGTAGCAGTGAAAATACTTTTATGGTTGGGGGGGGGTCACCACAAGATGAGCTGTTGGAAAGATGTAGCATTCGGAAGGCTGAGAGCCACTGCTTAGGGTTTGTGTCTCACCGCAGAAAGAGGAAGAACCTCTTGTACACATCTCAGGTATAAAAGGAACAAGCCGGTCAGGTTTTCTATTCTTTCCTTCTTGGACGGAATTATGTTTTCGTCTGTGAAGTACCTGGTTTTCTTAAATCTAAAAGGAGTCCAGAATAAACAAGCCAAAGTTTAAGCTCAACCATCTTAAATGTTTCAAAGGTAACTTATCAGAACGTTACCTTTCAAAAGTCTGTACTGGGGCTGGAGAGATGGCTTATGGGTCAAGAGTGCTGGCTGCTCTTTCAGAGGAGCCAGGTTCAATTCCCACCACCTGCATGATGGTTCACAGCTGTCTCTAACTCCAGGGCCAGGGGATCCGATGCCACCCTTGTCTGGTCTCCGTGGCCACACCCATATATTAATACATTAAAATAATAATAAAAAAGTCCGTGTTGTTTTAAGACGAATACCATAGGATGACTGCCATTACATAGTTAACTTAAAAAAAAAGTTTTAGAGCTGGCACTGGGATAAAGGTGAAACACTGGAAAATGTAGGCGGTTTCTTTACTTCTGGAAGTTGAACAAGAATTGAATTTCAAAAACTTTGAAATATGTTAAGATTTTCCACGATAGAGAGAGCCCTATATTGGTCTCCTCACCCCCACGAGGAGGTTGGGGTGACCTAAGCGATTACCCTGCCACGGAACTACACTACCCAGTCACAAAGATGCCTCCTAACCCCACCCCCACCCCCGCCACAACCAATCAGCCTCTCCTTCATATTTTTATTCTAAGAACTCCCAATTGTCTTTAGTTTTTTATTTTTATTTTTTTACCTTTTACAGGTCCTTGCCACACAGGAGAAAACTGCACAACCACTCATTTATTTATTTGCAAATCTCTACACCTCCACTTGTGACTATATTGTCTAACGAAGGCTTTATTTTATATATGATAAATATTATATAAATTTCTCGCATATACTATAAAATCAGTGCTTCCGTTCAAAACAAAGTTGGCCTTCTGCACGAATTTTGAGGTTGGGGGTATCAACGCCCCCTCAGCGTCGTCCCCAAACGTTTTAGAGCTAGGTATCCCATTCCTTCCGGAAACTTCGCCAGGCCTCGGTGACCTGCAGACCTCAGCTCTAACCTGAGCAGGAGAGCCTGGGACAGCTTCCACTCTGGAGGCTCTCAGGTCACCCCACCCACACCCTTACCGGCTGGGAAGCCCCGCCCCGAGGGCGGAGCCTGGGCGGGGCCGCTCGCTCACCTCCGCCTCCGAGCCTCGGCTCAACCCCGGGTGCGCGCGGCGCATGTGCCCGGTGCCCCCTCCCCCGCCCTGGATTCCACTTCCCCTCCGCTCGCGCCACAGCGGCCACCTCCAGGCCCCGCGTCGCCTCCGGAGCCGATGGCCGGGACGCGCTGGGTGCTAGGGGCGTTGCTCCGGGGTTGCGGCTGCAACTGCAGCAGCTGCCGGCGGACCGGCGCCGCCTGCCTGCCCTTCTACTCCGCCGCCGGCACCTTCCCGTCGGGCGTCTCTGGCCGCCGCCGCCTGCTGCTACTCCTCGGGGCCGCCGCGGCCGCCGCTTCGCAGACGCGGGGCCTGCAGCTTGGGCCTGCGGCCGCCGGGAGGCTGGCGGGTCCCGTCCCTGCCCGTCCCTCCGCCGCCGCGTCCGCCGCCGCGTCCTACTCGGCCCTGCGCGCCCCGCTGCTTCCGCGATCGCTGACGGCCGCCGCGGGCCCGGCGCGGGGTTACAGTCAGGTACGTGGCGCCGCGCGCGGGACCCTCGGCGGCCGCGCGCCCGCGTCCGTCTGTCCGCGAGCGCCCCGCGTGCGCGCCCGGGGATCCGCGGCACGCACCGCACCCCCGCCTCCCTCCCGCTCCGTCCTCCTATTGGGCACGGGAACAAGGGACGCTCTCACGGCCCCGGCTCTTCTTGTTTTGTTCCCTCCGAGTCTGGGCGGTTGGGCAGTGTAAGTGTGGCTGGGGTGAATGTAGAGGCCTTGTTTCCCGCCGGGCCCATGGTAGGTTTTGGGGGCGCCGCCGACGCCCCCCACCCCCACTCCCCCCTAGCCTTATGCCCGCTGGAGGTGAAGCTGAGCGGCGGGAGCCCGCGGAGGGTCGGGGCCGGCCGTGCGTGCGGTGGGAGCGGTCGGCCGGGCGGCTGGGGCCTCCTCGGCCGGCCCCCGACGCGCAGCCCCGCGCGCACAGGAGCGTGGGCTAACCTGGGGACAGCCCCCGCGCGTCCCTCTCCCGTGTCCGCGGGGAGAGGCGGGCGGTCCACCTGACTGAAGGTCACCTCTGCAAGTCCACTCGCCTTGACAGAAGGACCTTTGGTGCAGCGGGGCTCTGCGGACGCAGAGAGCTGTGGGGAGACCGTGGGAAACTGGGAGAGAACGTGTGTGGGGGGCGGGGGCGTCCGTGGGTGAGGACTTGGGGGCTTCGGTTGTCACTCCACGATCTTTTCCCTTGTTTCCCGTCTTTTCAGAAAGACATTGTAAGAATTCATATTGCAAATATTTGGTCCTCTGTATATGTGGGACATTTCTCTTTTGCGGTTTATGTGGCATCTGGGAAGTGTCTGCCTGCTTTGGGCTACCTAACCTGGTAATGCCACAGGCCATGTTTATCTTAATTCAGTTTTGCGTCTGCTTGAATTAGTGATATCTGGGTGGTTCATCTGCATGGCTGATGTCTGCCAGTAGCTGAGCTAATTGATTTGAATCCCGGCCCAATACTTTCTGCTGCACTATTTATTTATTTATTTATTTATTTATTTTGTAAAGATGAGATGTTTATGGAATTCTGGGGAAACAGAAAGTAGCAGTGTCTGAGCCCCCTGCCGCGCCTGTCTCTGCTGTTGCCTCTTCTGTTTTTTCCCTTATTCACTTGCTCTTACATTAATCTTTTCAAGGCATTTACCCATGTCCCAATGCCTTTTTATTAACTTCCTTTGCCTACAAAGTGAAGTATCCCTTCATAGAACCCAACACACAATAGCCAGCTGCTGTGCCTTTTGCCTTTGGCTCTTCATTTTACTGTCCAGGTTAGACAAATGTGTTTGCTATTTTTCAGATGCTACTTCCCGTCCCCTCCCAAATTGTAATGTCCTATCTTTTATATCTCCCATCTTTATTCTTTTTTTCCCCCTGTAGTTTTCTTTGTTTAAATTTACAGGATTTTGTATTTTTATTATAACACTTAAGGCATCTTGTTCTGTATCTTGCCTTGTTCCAGATAATCAGTGCTTTGAGATGATGGTTTGAGGTTGTGTTTTGTGTATGGGGCGATTTTCAATTAAGCGGTATAATTTGTCATTGTATGGCTTTTAATGAAAGTACTCTTACTTCCAGGGTTTGGAAAGTAGCCCTGCCCTTAGTGGTAGTACTACCACCGGAATGTACTTGTATATCACCTTAGGATATAAAATATAAACGTAAACCAAAGCCATCCTGGTATAGCTAGCCTGGTAGGCAGCACTTGGGAGACTGTGGCAGGATGGTGGTGCATTTGGGGTAGCCTAGGCCACATGGAGGAACAAAACCAGAGGGTGGAGAGGTGTGCTTCTCACCTCTGAAATAATCTCATCTGCATCTGTTTGTAGAGGTAAGCCGTTGTTTTTCTAAGTAGGTTGTCAAAGAAATGTCTTTACGATTGTTTTCTTCTTGAAAGGAGTCCAAAACTACCTACCTGGAAGACCTCCCGCCACTGCCTGAGTACGAATTGAGCCCCTCCAAGCTAGGAGATGAAGTGGATGATGTTTATCTCATTCGCGCGCAGGGGCTGCCGTGGTCCTGCACTGTGGAAGATGTCCTTAACTTTTTCTCAGGTATGCCTTATGTCTATTTTAAAGAAGCAGTTTTGTTGGAGGCAGCTGTGAGGGTGAGGAATAGTCCCGTTCTGGCTGATAAAGACCTTTCCATACCATGTGCTGATGCCATATGCAGAACATGCAGATTTAAGACTGAATGTAACAGAAGTCAGTAATGCTGAAGTTAGAGTGTGGCGTCAGTTAACAGTCATGTTTTACTATGTGCATAGCTAGAGGAGCTTTTCGTGCCGTATAACTCGTACATTGAACTGAGTTCTCTAATACCTTTGAGAGATTTCCCACTGTGCGGTCAGTTTTTATTGCTGCTATCTGACTGTGATTTTAAGTCTTCCTCTTAAAACTGAATGTATCAACTAATGTAAACAAGATGGTGTCATGTGAATCAGACATTTTGTAAGCCACTCACCGATTATTTTTTGGGTTTGCATAGGAAATGGGCAGTATAAAGTTGTAAAGTTAGATTGTTGTAATGATTATTTTTACAAAAAGTACTTTATGGGCGTGTTTTTAAAGAAAGACAACTAAGAATGAACAGCGTTGCTGGTTAATGATTGGGAATGATGCGTTCTGTGCTTGGTGTGCTGTTCTCTTTTTATGTGCCCCACCCCCACCCCCCACTCTGTAGACCAGGCTGGCCTCAAACTCAGAGATCTGCCTGCCTCTGCCTCCTGAGTGTTGGATTAAAGGTGCATGGCCCCCATCTTCTCTACATGGACCGTTTTTTAAGACCGCCAGCTTCATTAGCATTTGGGTGGTTTCAGTGCCTGAGTTTATGTACAGAATCTGGGAGACGTTGGGGGAGGGGAAATAATAAAAGTATATTTGAAAACTGAAGAATTCGGTAAGCAGTTTTTGGTTCCTGCATTGTTGTGATGTGTAAAGTTGAGACAAAGCTTTGCCTTCTGTGTTCAATGACTTTAACCATATATTTTTAGACTGCAGAATCCGAAACAGTGAGAATGGAATACATTTCCTCCTAAATAGAGATGGGAAACGGAGGGGCGATGCCTTAATAGAGATGGAGTCCGAGCAGGATGTACAGAAGGCCTTAGAAAAGCACCGGATGTACATGGGGCAGCGGTATGTGGAAGGTGTGTGAGCTCAGGCTGACTTTGGGGTCTTTAGACTTTAAACTTTTCAAGGCAGTTGTGATAAAATCAACAATGGTGCAGTGGTTAAATGTTACACATCTTAAAGATCTTAGTTTACTGTTAGAATTAGGTTTTGTTATAGCATTTTTCAAACAAAATTTAGGTATTATTTTACAGCTTGTGAAAGTGAAATTGTGTGTGTGTGTGTGTAAATATAATGCTGGGACCCTGACAGTAGCAGGTGTCACATCCCTTGTATCTGGAACTAGCAGATTGTGAGCTACCTTATCTGTTTGCTGGAAACCAAACTTGGATCCTCTTGGAAAAGCTATCGCTTCAGCTCCGCTGTGTTTCTTTTTTAAAAAATAGGTTTTCAAGTGTGTGTGTGTGTGTGTGTGTGTGTATACATATGATTTGTGTGGTAGGGTCCACATGGGGGTACCAGAAGACAACTCTAGGAAGTTGAGTTTTTCCTTCTGATGTGGGTTCTATCACATTTGGAACTGCTGAACCATCTCCCTGGCTCAATCTCAGGGTTTTTTTTTTGGTTTTTCGAGACAGGGTTTCTCTTTATAGCCCTGGCTGTCCTGGAACTCACTTTGTAGACCAGGCTGGCCTCGAACTCAGAAATCCGCCTGCCTCTGCCTCCCGAGTGTTGGGATTAAAGGCATGTGCCACCATGAGAGTTTTAATCTTTGTGAATTTCTGTCAAGAATTTAACAAGTAACATTCATTGAATATATAATGTGCTCCAGGCATAAACGATTTAATCCTCAAAACTTTAAGATAGACTTAGGCAATACTTTTATTCTATAGATTTAAAAACTGAGATTGAAGCTGGGCATGGTGGCGCACGCCTTTAATCCCAGCACTCGGGAGGCAGAGGCAGGCGGATTTCTGAGTTCGAGGCCAGCCTGGTCTACAAAGTGAGTTCCAGGACAGCCAGGACTATACAGAGAAACCCTGTCTTGAAAAACAAAACAACAACAAAAGATTAAAACTATAATGTTTGAATTCAAGTAGCAGTGTATTTATCTTTGTGTGTGTGTGTTTTCCTTTGTAGTGTATGAAATAAACAATGAAGATGTGGATGCCTTAATGAAGAGCCTGCAGGTCAAGCCTTCACCTGTGCTCAGTGATGGTGTGGTCCGCCTGAGAGGACTTCCTTACAGCTGCAATGAAAAGGACATTGTGGACTTCTTTGCAGGTAGGTGACAGTGACGTCGTGTTTGGACTTAAAGTTTCTTCCTATCATTATTCTTCCTTTTGTACCTTTCAAGTGTTTCAGTCTTTGAGGCAGATCCTTCGGAATGTCAACCGTCTGGGCTGGGGGTGTAGCTCAGTTGGTGGAATGCTTGTTTATCATTCACAAAGCTCTGTATTAGATCCCATATGGCAGTTCACACGTATAATCCCAGCACGGTGGGGTGGGGTGGGGGATATGAGGTTAAAGATTTTTCAACACATACGGCTTTTATGTGGATACTGGAGATCTGAACTCAGAAGAAAACACATTATCTAACTTCTGGCTACAAAATATGCCTGTCAGCAAACTTTGCTTGTTTAACAACTGTCTCCTAAATATAATCAGTCTCCTCCTTGGTTCCCCCAAAAAGACTAAGGAAAACTTTGAGAGGTACATTACATTTCTGTAACGTTCTCCAGGCCCCTGGCAAGCACTGAGATTTTAGTTCTGTGATGATTGTTTGCCTGAACATGTACAGCTCTGACGCTGGCAAATAGTATCTGAATATTACAGTGCATGAGTAAGCTTAAGCCCAGTGAAGAAAGCTCTTGTTGGCAGCACTGATTTGTAAATTTTTTGTATCCTAGGACTGAACATAGTAGACATTACTTTTGTGATGGACTATAGAGGGAGAAGAAAAACAGGGGAAGCCTATGTACAGTTTGAAGAACCAGAAATGGCCAACCAAGCGCTTCTAAAGCACAGGGAAGAAATTGGTAACCGGTGAGTGAAGCAGCTGTTGGCAGAGGTGTCAGGTCATTCTGATGAGTGCATTGTACCATCCCGGTCGTGTTATCCAAACTTGTTAAACTAAGGATGCCACAATGAGCCGCACATGCTCATCACTCAGGATAATTGCTCTGATAGGCTGTGTTCTATGTGAAAGGTAATCTATACAATCCAAGTCTCGCTATGTCTGTTTTTTAGCATGGTTTTTAAAGAAATTTTCTTTTCATTACCACAGTATTTTCATGTATGTCTAACAGAATTAGCACTATCTTACTGTCTATTAGCTACCCATAATCACATTTTTCCATCTGTGGAAAAATATTTTAAAATATCTAAAGATAAAATATCTTTATAATTGACTTGTGTGACTCAGAATCCAAGAAGTTCATACAGCAATACTTTTGATATGTTACTAATTTTATTAATCTAGAGCACATCTACTTTTTTTAAAGTCCCTCTCTGTTTTATATGTGTTTGCAGTGTATTTCTATGTGTGCGTGTTATAGGTGTGCTTGTCCACCTATCTGCATATGTGGAGGCTTTCCTCCATCTCTCTCCATCTATTTATTTGAGGTGGGTCTCACTGAACCAGAGCTCACTGAACCAGTGGTGGCCAGCAAGCTCTTGGAATCTACCTGCTTCCTCCCGTCTCCCTTCCAGCTCTGAAGTTAAGGATCTGTCACCACATCTGGCTTTTATGCTGGGGTTAAGGATCTGTCACCACATCTGGTTTTTATGTGGATCTGGGGATCCAGACTCATAGCCTTATGTGTGTGTAGCCAGCACTTAGCCATCTGAACTTTCTTCCTAGCTCCAGCCTTCTCTTTTTAAAATTGTGATTGGCTTTTGAAGAAATCAGGTCAGTTATCTTATACATTGACATGGTCATATCATGTTAGAGTGTCTATAATGAGGTAGGAGATCCTGTCTGTTCATATTAGAGTGTATGTAATGAGGTAGGAGACCATGTTTATATCAGTATGTATAATGAAGTAGGTGTGTGTTTTAGTTTGATTTTTGCAGATTTAGTAAAAATGCATACTTTTAAATCACTGGTCTGCTACCTTCCTTAGAATTCCTTTTAGATGTGCCTAAATTTTGCTCGCATGCATTATGTGTGCCTAATATTTAGGTTAAAAAAGGATATCACATGCTCCAGAACTGGCGTTGGGGTGGTTGAAAGCCACCTGGGTGGCTGGGTGCTGGGAAATGAACAATGGCCCTCTGCAAGAACAAGTGCTTTATTGGTTTTTTCAAGACAGAGTTTCTCTGTGCAGCCATGACTGTCCTGGAGTTCACTCTGTAAACCAGGCTGGCCTCAAACTCAGAGATCCACCTGCCTCTGCCTCCCAAGTGCTAGGATTAAACGCGTGTGCCACCACTGCCCGGCCAAACAAGTGCTCTTAGCTGCTGAGCCTTCTCCATTCTAACTGCTGAGCTGTCTCCGGCCTGTTTTGTTGCCTCTTAAAATTAAAAGTAAAAGAAGCCTTTTCAAAGCTAGTGTATTTAAGGATCCTCTGGGTTTTTTGTTTTTTTAAAGATTCATTTATTCATGTATTTTATGTGTATGGGTGCTCTGTCTTGATGCACATCAGAAGAGAGCATCAGAGGCCATTGCTATGTAGTTAGTGGCTCTTGAACTCAGGACCTTTGGAAGAGCAGTCATGTACTCTTAACCACTGAGCCATCTCTCCAGCCCTCAGGATCCCCCTAAAGAGTTGATTTCAAAGTTCCTTGGGTTCTTTTGGGGCACAGACAGGTTTTTTATTTTATTTTTTTTAAAGATTGATTTATATGTATGAATGGTTTGCCTGCATGCATGTGTGTGCACCACATGTGTGCTTCTTGTTAGATCTGGATGAATTGGGGTTATAAATGGTTGTCAGTCACTATGTAGGTGCTGGGAATTGAACCTGGCTCCTCTACAAGAGCAAGTGTGGCACAAGGGTTTTCTGGGTAGCTTAGACTGGCCTGGACCTGGCTAAATGGACAAGGCTAGCCTCAAACATGCCATCCTCCTGCCTTTGCCTCCTGAATATTCTGTCACTCACAGCAGTGGTGTCCTGGGGCTTTATAGATGGAACCTAGGGCTTTGAGCGTGCAGGGGAGGCACTTACTTCATCAGTGAGCTGAGGTCAAGCTTCACTTACTCTGTAACCCAGCTGGCCTTGAATTCTCATTAACCTAAAGGAAATTTTCTTACGTTTGTGTCTGTGTGTTCACTTGTGTACACACATGTGCAGAGCTTGTCTGTAAGTCAGAGCACAGCTGGGACAGCATGGAAGAGCTGGCTCTCCTGTTCACCGTGTGTGCTGTTTACCATGTGTGTGCTGGAGATCAGAATCACACTAGCAGGCTTGGCCCCTGAACTTGATCTGTAGCCTAGGCTGGTCTGAACCTCTGATCTTTTTGTTTCCACCCCCAACTCCTGAGATTATAGTTACATGTCAATGTGCCTGATAGTATTTATGATAATTTTTAAATTTCTTATTAGCCACTTAGTTAAGTTTTAGAGAAGTTCTTCATAGCTTTTAGTGTTTTGTATAGATTTGATTATGCAAAATTGAGCTGTAAGCCCTTGAGATTGTTAGTTGTGGAAATACAAAAACTGTATTAGTCCGCTTTCATTACTATAAGAAATAGAGTATGCTCACTTTATAAAAGAATAGGGTTATTTAGTTCCAAGTTTTAGATGCCTAAAAGTCCAGTGTGGTGAGGTTTTGGAATCCAGCCCTCTCACAATCTTCCCTGGGAATGCTGGCCAAGAGCAATTGAGTGTGGGGATAAAAAAATCACATATGTTGGGAGAGACGGCTTGGCAAGTTAAAGTGTTTACTCAATAACCTGACTACCTGCAGACCTGAGTTTATCCCCATGTCAAGATAGGAAGAGAAAACAGATTCCACCAAGTTATTTCCTAACCTGTACACATACATTAATTCTTGTATACATTCACACAATAATAATAAAGTTAAAAAAATACATCCTGGGAAAGGAAGCTATAGAATGAGTGACTCAGAGGTTATGTTCAGACTTAAAGCTTCTGGTGTCCTGAGAACTGATTCTGGAAGACCCATGTGTTCCTTTCCATGGTCCAGGCCCCAAATGACCAAAAGCTCCCACTGGCCTCTTCTGTTCATAGCTCCACGGTGTCCCCCATTACTCTTATCATGGGATTCAATTTCTCAACCAAGTAGCCTCTGAGAACAAATAGCAAAAAGACTTGGGAGATTTTTTTTTTTCCCCGAGACAGGGTTTCTCTGTGTAGCCCTGGCTGTCCTGGAACTCACTCTGTAGACCAGGCTGGCCTTGAACTCACCTGCCTCTGCCTCCCAAGTGCTGGGATTAAAGGCATGGGCCACCATGCCCGGCTGATTTGGGAGATTTTATTTCTGTTCTGAGACAGGCTCTTAACTGTAGCTAAGGCTGGCATAGAATTCACTGTGTAGCCTCCTCTGCCTTGAACTTTTGAGTGAGCACCCTTCTGGTGCTTGCCTTACAATGTGTGCTGCCATGCTCAGCTTCCCTGCCTGGCTACCATGTCCTCTTCCAGATTACTCTGTGTGTGTGTGTGTGTGTGTGTGTGTGTGTGTGTATGTGTATGTACACTTTAGTTGTTCTCATGAAGCAAAAGAATACTATTACAAAATATATATGCTTGTTCACATATGTTCTAAGTAGCTGGGATATGATATTAGTTTATAAGTTATTCCCTTGCAACAGGGAGCTCACAGTCATGATATGTAAGTACTGTGAGAATTAGACTTTAATAAGCTCTTTCAAAAACAAATTTAAAAACTGCGTAAATGAAAAATACCATATTCATAAATCATGTATACATAAGTGATATTTTGGGGCAAATTAACATGTTGACCTATTCTGCTGAAAGAACATTTTTTTTAATGATTTATTTATTTCATTTATATGCGTACACTGTCTCTGTTCAGACACACCGGAAGAGGGCATCGGATCCCATTACAGATGGTTGTGAGCCACCATGTGGTTGCTGGGAATTGAACTCAGGACCTCTGGAAGAGCAAGCAGTCAGTGCTCTAAACCTCTGAGCCACTTCTCCAGCCCCTGAAAGAACATTCTTATAAAGTAATGTGTAGATGGACTTTTTATTCTTGCCCTCGTCTTTGAATATTCATGTTTTATAAGCTATGGAAATACAATATACCTGATTATTTTAGCTGTACTCCCTTGTGCTGGAGCTGTAGGTGGTTGTGAGCTGCTCCATGTGGGTGCTGGAACTGAGCAGTGGGACCTCTGGAGAGCCATCTCTCTACTCACACAGACCTAATTAGCATTTTAAGTTTGCCATACACTGTCTGTATTTAAGTTACTTTATATTGTTCATGCCTTTTCATTTTGTTTTTTTTTTAAGATACATAGAGATATTTCCAAGCAGAAGGAATGAAGTTCGAACACATGTTGGATCTCATAAAGGAAAGAAAATGACATCGTCTCCTCCTACTAAGTATATAACTGAACCAGAAGTGGTATTTGAGGAACATGAAGTAAATGAAGATATTCGGCCTATGACGGCTTTTGAAAGTGATAAAGAGATAGGTAATGTCCCGTTTCTTCTGACGATTGCCTTGTACCTTTAGGTTTTGTTAAGACTTTCATGGCTAGCTTGTATGAATTGTGAGGTTCACAACAGGGGGATTGAGTTAACTATTGAATATGAGTGGAGAATGTATTATATATCCACAAAGGTTTAATTATTACGTTTCTAAATAAAATTGTGTGTGTGTTGTGTGCATTATCTGTAGGAATCCACTTGGCCATGTGCATGTGTGGATATCAGAGGGTAATATGCAGGGTTGGTTCTCTCCCAGGTGACCCAGGAACAGGACTTAGGTCATCAGTGTTGTCAGTGGCTGCCTTTACTAACTCAACAGTCTTGAATGACCCCTGTTCATTTTTAAATGACTGTGTTTAAATTTTTAATTGGTATATGCGTATCTATACAGTGTGCTACTTCTGTGGAGGCAAATGGCTTCAGTAGAGCTGGAGTTAGAAGCAGTTGTGAGCCGCCAGAAATGAGTGCTGGGAACTGAACGCCTGTCCTCTGAGAAGTACATGCTAGAGCTAATAGCTCATGCTGACTAGAGTAGTACATGCTAACCACTGAGCCGTCTCCCCAGTCCTTTTTATCAGTTTTTGTTACTATTATTTGTGGTGTGTGTATCTGTGTATTGTGTGGTACCTTTAGAGGCCGGAAGAGGCCATCGGGTAGGGAGTTACAAATGGTTGAAAGCCACCATATAGGTGGGACTGGAACAGCCACGGCCACTGGAGCTCTTACCACTGAGTGAGCGATCACTCCAGCAGGCACCCCTTGTTTCTCTTTGTCATTTTGTAGACTGTCTCAAAGGCTAGGTAGTACAAACATAACAAACCAAAGTAAAACTTTAGTGCTTAAGCTGAAGTGGGAAATGACTCCGCTAGAGAGCAGGTCTATGAAGTAGGGAATTTTGTTTGCTTCTGGATTTAATTCTTTCTTTGGGATTTGGAAATGCTTACAAACCCAATGCTGTGGGCTATCCTGACACCGAATTCGCTATTGTTGTTGTTGTTTTTTAGTACCTACAATGGAGACAGTTCCTCGTATTTTGCAATTTAATTAATGGCCATTTTATTGTCTAGTCACATTGAGATAAATTCTTCATTTGGGAATGGTTTGAGGTCCTAAGTGCTTTTAATGGTTGTTCAGGTGACAGCTGTTAAGTAGCAGAAATTTCAGGTTTTGGCCTTTAAAGCCCATGTGCTCTGGTTCAAGAAAAATTGAGGGCTGTGACTTAAAGGTCATATCTAATTATAATCTGCTAATGGCTCTGGAAGCTTTTGTGTCCTTGACAGTGTTTTTTGTTCTTCCTCAGAATTGCCTAAGGAGATGTCAGAAAAACTTCCAGAGGCTGTCGATTTTGGAACTCTGCCTTCCCTGCATTTTGTCCACATGAGAGGATTGCCTTTCCAAGCCAATGCCCAAGACATTATAAATGTGTGTGGCAGTAAGCTTCATTTCCATGGGGTTGAGCAATCTAACGTGGGACGTGGATGAATCTGAGGGGTGTTGGGAAACGGTTTCTGCAATTTCCTTTTAGCCAGCATCTCCCTCCTTGCTGAAGCCTACTCCATTCTCTGTCGCTGTAGTGCATGGTTTACACAGGACTGGTAGGGAGCCCAGGAGTTTGAGGGCAGCTTGGGCAGAGTAGTTAGACCCTCTCACTTCAAAAAGTGTGCCTTTGTATAATTATAATTGAAGTAAAAAAATGAGGATTATATGGAGCCAGTGTAAGGTGTAGGTTTAGTAATCAGGGTAAGGCAGTTTGATCCATTTACTTTTAGTTCAGGCAGTGAGACTTGGGCTGCCCATACAGAGCAATTGCATGCGCCGTGACATAGCGTCCTGATACTCCTGTCACAAGTTGAAATTGACCTTCTGCACCTAGCTCAGACACATGCTGGAGTAATGGCGGTTCTCAAGGCTGGCTGGGAATTTTGTTTTGCCGCTGCTTGGCAACATTTTTTAAAAACTATTGTGTGGAGTTTTGGGGGAGATGTTGGAAGAGGGAGGGTGTACATGGCCTGTGTATGGAGGTCAGAGGTCACCCTACAGGGATCAGAATTCTCCTGGGCATTAAACTCAGGTTTTGGGTGTGGGGTGGGTACGTGCCTTTACTTGCTGAGTCATCTCATAAGCATTTTTCCAGCATCATGACCCAGTATGCCACTGTGTATTACGAGCTGGGGAAAAGAGGGGAAAAGCTACAGTTCCTAATTGAGTTGTTTGGCCCCCTTTAGTTCTTTGCTCCACTGAAGCCTGTGAGAATCACCATGGAATACAGCTCCAGCGGGAAGGCCACTGGAGAAGCTGACGTGCACTTTGATACCCATGAGGATGCTGTTGCAGCCATGCTCAAGGATCGGTCCCATGTCCGTAAGTCTGGCCCACTGTTTCCTGCCCTGTTGCTTTGTTTATGTGTGTATTTGGGAATTTGCTTAGAATTTTTTCCTTTGGCAAATTGCATTCTTTTTAGTACTACCAACTTGAATGTAAAAAGATCAAAATTTGTCTTCTGATTATTTTGCATATTTATATTTTTGTCTAGTTTTTCTGTTTTTTTTTTTTTTTCTTTTTTTTTTTGGTTTTTCGAGACAGGGTTTCTCTGTATAGCTCTGGCTGTCCTGGAACTCACTTTGTAGACTAGGCTGGCCTTGAACTCAGAAATCCGCCTGCCTCTGCCTCCCAAGTGCTGGGATTAAAGGCGTGCGCCACCACGCCCGGCTTGTTTTTCTGGTTTTTAATTTTATGTATTTGGCTAGCCTGAGGATGTCTCACTCTGTAGCCTAGACCAGTGTTTGAGGTGTAGGCCAGCAAACCCGGTTATTACTGTCATTTTGAGATAGATACTGTTGTCCGGGCTGATCTCAAACTGAAGGGGCACAAGCGACCTTCTACTTCAGCTCCAACTAGCTGGGGCTATAGCTGTGAGCCACCACACTTAGCTTTGTTTTCATTTAGTTAGAGAAAGGTTAAAGGATCTGTGCTGCTGTCAGAAGTATAATTAAAAGGGGCTTTAATGTTTTTCAGACTTTGCAAAACTAACTTTTTTTTTTTTTAATATTCAGAACATAGGTATATTGAGCTGTTCCTAAATTCATGTCCTAAAGGAAAATAAGACTTCAACAGACCCCAGAAAATAAGGTAATTAAGCTATAACATTGAAAAAACTTAGAGTAATTAATAATCAGCTCACTAATTGCTAATATGGTAGAAAGCATTCTCTGTAGCTGGACTTTTGGCTGCTTTGTGTGTTCTTCTTTCTTCCACTCTTCTCCAGCCTCTCAACCCCCTTAACACTCACTAGGTTGAAGAGAGAGATCCCTGAATCTTTCTTCTTGTTTCTTGTTCAACTACAACTAATGTAAGATGCAACCAACCCTCTCAAACAACCAGTGACCAACCACCTTCAACCAACAGCCCATCTGTGTGGTTCTAGCATGTCTATATCCTCTGAAATGTTCCCAGAATTCCAAATGTCACACAATCGCAGGAACTATCTGCAGCTGGCAAATCACACCCCTGCTAGAGCACGAGGCAAACCATAGCCAGCTGCTGTGGACAGTCTGAAGCAGCCTCATAGCTCATACCTGAGGTTAAAACAAAGACATGTTCTTAATAATATTTCTGTATTTTTTTTTTTTTTTTGTTTTTTTCAAGACAGGGTTTCTCTGTGTAGCCCTGGCTGTCCTGGCACTCACTTTGTAGACCAGGCTGGCCTCGAACTCAGAAATCCGCCTGCCTCTGCCTCCCGAGTGCTGGGACTAAAGGCGTGCGCCACCACGCCCGGCCTATTTCTGTATTTTTAAAGAAACCAAAATGCCAGATTTGTCACTGCAGTTCTCTTTTCAGCAAAGACCAAAATAATGGTTGTGAATCATTAATATAAAATATTTCTTAGAAGTGTGATTATATAGTGGATTTAAACATCATCCTCACATGCTATATGGCTAAACTAATTGAATAGCTACGTTTAATAGCTGTAATCATAACACAGAAAATGTATTTTACATTAGCTTTTCATTCCTTTAAATTTGCGTACATTTCCTCAGTTGGAAGGCTATACACACCCATCCTAGAGTGCTACACTTACACCTTCTACCCTTCTTCCCATAGCCCCTGCTTCATTGATAACTGTTTCTCACACACACACAGACACAGACACACACAGACACCACACACACACACCACACACACACACACAGACACACACAGAGTCTCTCTCCCCTCTCCCCCTCTGTCCACCCCAAGTCCTTCTCATATTGCCTATGTTTGTTAGAGCTGAGCATTTGGGATTGGATATCCTATCTGATGTCTCATCCCTAGAGAAAACTGGTTCTCCCTTTTAGCAGCAGTTGATTGCCTGTAGCTCTTGATCTAGGATGGACCCTTGTAAAATTTTCCTGTCTACCTTGACATGTCATCTGCTGTTGCCATTATGCAGGCCTTGTGTAGGCAACTAATGTGCTGAGACTTCATTCATGCAGCCAAGCAGCCATCTCACCCTCTTCGCAGCAGCTTGCTGAGCCTCTGGCTCTTGTCCTTTTGTCACCCCCTCTTAAGAGAGGCTCCCTGAGCCGGAGGTGGGCTTGTGTTGTACCTACATCAGTTGGGCCGGTCACCCACATGTAGATCATTTGCCTTTTGCCTGCTGTGGTCACTGTAATGTCTGTGTCCTGTAGGAAGCCTCTCTGATGAGGGGTACCACTGTACTAACACGGGCTGACACGGAGTCAGAGTTAATCTGGCACAGTTTGATTTTTCCCATGTTCTTTTATTTATTTATTTATTTTTGGTGTTTGTTTTGGCTTTTTGAAAAAGTGTTTGTTATATAGCCTAAGCTGTCCTTGAACTTTTAATCCTCTCAACTCAATGTCTTAAATGCTGGGGTTCCAGGCATGTACACTGTACCTGCCTGTAAAATAAGTTTTCCATCTTAAGTACACAATGTGATATTTAGGTTAACTTGCCCTCAGCATTTTGCTAAATTTCTTGGTATTTGTTCTCTTATATAAAGTACCTTCTTTCTTTCATGTTGTATTTCAATATATTATATTGTAGTCATTTTTCTAAAAGTGGTGATGGATTCTTTAAGGAACTTAGCGGTTTTGAAAACACAGGTAATACAATTTTGGACATAAAGTTCTGATACATTGTAGCTGTTAAACATGGAATATTAGCTCAGTTTTTGCAAAATACATTTTTTGTTCTCATTTCTGGACTTATTCCAGGCTGTGTACATACACTAATGCCTAACTAATTTTTCTTACCTAAATTAATGGTAATTTTTGGGATTTATGGGATAATTTGCTCTAAACTGGGGAGAAGGTGAATTTTCATTTTAAGTGATGTGGGAAGTACATGCAAATGTCTTTCATTGTGAGTAAACACATAACATTTTTTTGTTTCTTATTTTCAGGATGAAGCAGGAAGCATCTCATTTGCACATCTCTCTGAGACATGGGATAAAAAGATCAGTTGATTGGCAGCAACTGCTGGAGAAAGGATCTGTGCATCTTAGTGCTGTGTTTAGACAGAGAAAGATTCGGTTTGGGATTATGAAATAAGCTACAAATTTAAAATTCTGTTTAAACAGTCCAGGTTGAGATTGAGAAACTCTGCTCTGTGTGACTTAGTTTTCTGTCCTGAGGCTATATTACAGATGTAAGGTGTTTCCACCCAGTGCCGCTCCTTAGATCCTTACTCCCGCTTGTTGTTGCCTGTGATTGAGAGCTCTGATACAAACTCATGGAATACATTCATGGTGTATTTTTACCAAACACTCACCAAAGCAACAGAAGGTTTCAGAACTTTAATAAGCCAGTCTGATTTGGTCAAATAGCTTTTCATTTTATCTGTATTTGATTATTTAGGGATAGAAGTTTTAAAAAAATAGCAAACCACAGGTTAGTGAATGTAAGTGGCCACTCGGCAGTTACGTCTTTAGAAACACTTTGCCTCCCTAAGCCTTGACCTGAAGGCATTTGGCATTGGTGCCTGTCTGTCAGTGTCATGGAAATCTAGGCGTCCTTCACTTTTTTTTTCTTGGACAGACAATTCTTAAGGCTATTAGGTTTGAAATCGTAATGTGACATATCAAAGCAGTCCAGACTGGTAAGGACATTAATAGCTTCACTTGAACCAGCTCTAGATAGGGAAAACAATCTAAGTCCCCTTGTTTGCTTTTCCAGTGGGGTAGCCATCCCATATTTAGAACAAGTAGGGGTGCCTTGCTTAAATCAAACTAGCATTTAATGTATAATTGTGTGAAGGATCTGTGGATAAAGCTGTATTTCTGTCACATTGTGGCAGCACCTTT
This sequence comes from Mus caroli, assembly GCF_978045245.1. Classification (NCBI taxonomy): domain Eukaryota; kingdom Metazoa; phylum Chordata; class Mammalia; order Rodentia; family Muridae; genus Mus; species Mus caroli. The sequence continues at coordinate 92,374,062 of NW_028227259.1, read as the reverse complement.
GCTTTAATACTAAATAGCTTGTTATTTAAATATTGGACAAAATGGCTGGCTTCAAAAATAGTCATTAATAAACTTAACTTTATGTATACCTGTGTAGAAGAATCAAAGTTCTGTATATTTTCTTTACCTTGTTCCTATTCTCAGGGTGACAGCTACCACCAGGAGACAGTAAATCTCACTCTTCAGATTGAATTTTCTGAGCTTTCAGAGGTGGTGACCTGGAAGAGACGCGCATTGCTTAGCACATAGCCACATGTGATTACCAGCTAAGGGGCAAAATTACTGTCCTGTAGACAATAAATGAAAGTTTGTTTTAAGTTGGAGATTACCTAAGAGTATTTGTTACTAGAATGTAGGAGTCATCTTATTTTTTATTTATCAAGTCCTGATATATTAATATGAGAAGAGATGGTTTCCAGGTGTGTTAAAAAAAAAATCAGTAAAAAGTGTCTTAGAGTTGGATGTGGTAGCAGGTAAGCTTTTAATCCCCACACAACAGAGGCAGAATTGGGCAAATCCCTGTAACTATGAGGCCAGAATGATCTACATGTTGAGTTTTGAGCCAACCAGGGCTATGTAGTGAGACTGTATCTCAAAAACAAAAACCAAACAACCCCTGGCTTAACTAGCTTAACAGTTTACTTAGATGGAGATGTTTCATAAGTAGTTGAGCAGACCATGAGAGTTGGTGTCTAGAGTTACGTATCTTAGGGTGTGAGCTTTCTCTCTTCCACAGCTGGTCTCTGATTTGCTGTGGGGATGATCTGTAGGTGTGTTGGCATTAAGTGCTCTGCTTTGGGTAAGCTTGAAGGGATGTATCATGCCTCTCTGGGGGCTGAGTTCTCTGTACAAAGCAAGTTGTAAAACTGGGAAATTATGAACTAATACTGTCTCTCCAGGAGTTTTCTTAACTTAGGCCACTGAATTAGTGGTTGCTGATAGGTGTAGTTAATGGAAAAGAATCACATAATTGAATAAAAGTTCATTTATAATTGTAGCACTCAGAAGGCAGGAGGATCACACATTAGAATTCAGTGTGAGCTACAAAAGAGAAATTTTGTTCCCTAAACTCCTAACTTTAAAGAAAGCAAACTCATGAAACAGGATTAGGGTATATGGCAGGTGCCTGTGGTCTTCTACTCTGCCTGACAAAGGAGCTGCAAGGGAGGAAAATGGAAGCAAGTGATTGAAGAGACTGAAGCCCAGTGTCTGTCCCTCTGTGGCTGAGATGCTCAAGCTTCTGCCATGTGGGTAGGGACATAGTCCTGAGCTGCACTGTGGGGAGAGGGAAGAAGTGTAAGCTACCATGTGGGTGACACACCATGACCCTCCTTACTGGTCAGCGCAGCACTTATTCCTGTTAGCATCCTCTACCCTCAGCAGGGTCAGCAGGATTCATCTGGAGATTTTTATTCTACTTGGCATTATATCCTATAGTTTAATACACTATTTAATTTAAATTTGTGAGACTCTGGGAATGGGAAAGAATTCAACTTAGTGATGGTAGTGTGAAGTTCAGGTTCCACAGGCTTTGGTAATTGGACTTCTCTGATGTATAAATACTGATTTTACTTGAGAAAGTATTTTTATAAGCTAGGTAGGGAATAAAGTGACTATAAACTGTACTGTGGTCTGTGTGGGCATGTTTTCAATTGGGTGTGAGTGCTGTGGAGTGTGCTAGCTTGGTAGAAAGCTACAAGGTTCTTTTTAAAGAAACCTGGATGCAGTGTTGTGTTCCAAGCTTGGTGGATGAGTGTCTGGTAGCTCTGTGTTCTTGGTGGCTGGCAGTGGGTTTTGGGGTTTTAACTCTTCTAATAGGATGTTTAGTGATTTTGTCTGAATTCCAGCTTAGTCATGGCATTGCATGTCTATATACTTTCTGCCTCTGTGTATTATCATGGTGGCAGTTTGTCCAGTTTTTTGCCCAAGTTTAAAATTGATTTTTGCTGAGGGTTAGGTGATAGGAAGATTTCAATCTAAACTCTTGATATGAAAAGAATGGAGGGTAATTGCTTATTTTTAGAGAAGAGCAGTAATACACTAGCTACCTAGTTCTCAGGCTATCCCATTGTCAGCTTCTCTGGGAAGCTGATGTTTATTTATTGTGTCTTTAAGCAAACACTAGATATGATTTCATTTAAAATTATACATGATAGTTACCCAGTACTGTTTTTTTTTTATTTGCATGTATGCGTGCATGTGGGTGTGTGTACTCCATGTACAATGGTGTGTATAGGTCAGAAGGCAACTCTTGAGAAGTTGGCTCGTCCTGTAGTGGAATCCAGACCGTGAACTCCAGTTGTGAGGTTTGTGCAGCAAGCATTCTTTCCTTGTTGCAGGAGTTGGTTTTTTTGGGGGGAGATGGGGGGTTCCTGCTTGAGGTTTAATAAAGAGGTTTAAAGACAGGGAGATATCTGTTAGCCTTTTTGCTAGGGGCAGTCTCCTCAGAAAGCCTTCTAGACTCCCCAAGAGTCCCTGTAGTAGTTTTGACCTGCACTCAGCTCGCTGTCTCCTCCCAGCTCTGCCTGTCTCAGCTCCAGCCTCAAGCTCTTTTAATTACTGCACAAAGGCGCCTTTAGCAAGTCTTCCAGAGCACCAAAGCTGTTTAGCTGGTCTAGAGGTTGTCTTGAAAGATTCATTACCTAAATATTCTCAGCCATACATAACTTGGTTTGCTTCAAAAGAATAATCCCATAAAACTGCAGCTACCAATCACTGACAAAGGGCTACTTCAAAGCTCAGATGTCATCACTCCAGTTCAGGTCAGATACAAGAGTTCTGCTAAAATTCTGCTACACAGCCACCTCAACAGCCTGATTATTTTATAGCTATATTAAAAAGGAAATCTTGTTTTCTGTATAATGTAGAGGTGTGTAATGTAATACGCCCTGTATTGATGATCATGTTTAAATTGCTCCTGGTGTTTTGCTGTGAAAATGCTGAAGTGAATTTTCTTCTCCAGATGTGTCATTTGTTATAGACCTAAATTTCTCTGGGGTAAGTGGCTGGGTAATGTGCACGTGTAGTGCACATCTCAAAGTTGTCATGGACCGCAGTGGCTGCACGGCTTTCCCCCAGCCTTGTCAGCAGGCTGCAATCTCTGCAGGCCTGGTGCGTTACATTGCAGTGTCCCTCCATAGTTAAACACTTTCATTTCTTTTTCTGTGAAGTGTCTTAGTAGCTTTCCCCATTCTTCTTTCTCTTAAAATAAACCTTCACTATACAGCCATGTTACCAGTTAACACTGTCATATACAGTCCTGTCCACTAATTCTTATTTAAGAGCTAGTGTCTCTGCCAGGTTTGGCATATGCCTCTGATCACAGCACTCAAGAGGCTGAGGCAAGATCGTGAGTCCATGGCCACCCTGAGCTTCACAGTGAGACCCTGTCTTGCTATAAACAACAAAGCCAAAAATAGAATCTGTTGCCCAGGCTGCCGCCAAGTCCCTGAGCTGAAGTGATTCTCCTGTGTCAGGAACTGAGCTGAGGAGCTGGAACTATAGGTCTGTACCGGCTCTCAGCATCTTTTTCCTCCCCATTTGAAAACCCTACGTAACAATTCATTCACATGAGTGTCAGTAAGCATTCCTTTTAAAGATTAGTTCCTAAAACTGCAGTCATCTGAAATGTAAAGTTAAAGCTTTGAGCCCAGACTAAATAGTCCTCACTGTGGCAGGCATTGTGCCTGCTTTGCCCCCAATTTTATTATTTTTTTTTTTCCAAATGAAAATTTAAAGCAGTCTTGGCATTTGAATTGCCAGTATGCTCTGTATACACTGGGCTGCTATAGGCAACACTGTGGTACCCTGTCATGTTGGCCCATCCACCAGTCTTTCTCCAAGCAACTGTACATAGTACTTTACCTCCTCAGCGTTTATGTTAACTAGCTTTCTTGAAGAAGTTACAGGTAGATGGAACGTGTCAGTGCAGCCTTTGGAGGGTGGTTATGGTACCGTCAGTGTTTGGAGCTGCTGCAGCACGTTTCTTTTTCCTAGTCAGCTGTTGCATGTGTGCCTGCTAGTCAAGCAGTCAGGTGCAGCAGGGATGTTTGGACATCGCTTTTGCTTATTCTAGAACTTAATGCAGCCCAGTCAGTGTGTCCCCTGCCGCGGTGTCCATAGTGTGATGGGCTGGGCTGAGCGTCCCATGGTGATTGTGCGGAGAGTTCCTTTTACTTGTTAGGTGGGCAGCTGGTGGAATAAAGTTGCTACAACCTTCAGTTTAGTATCTTTGTGATTAGAGTATCTTGAGGAATAAGACTGACGACCTTAAATGGTCGGCATATCTTTTTCCAAAGTGTCAATCCTGTTTTTCTTGTCTTGTGTGTGTTCGAGAGCTTTTTTTTTTTTTTTGAGACAGGGTTTCTCTGTATAGCCCTGGCTGTCCTGGAACTCACTCTGTAGACCAGGCTGGCCCTCCTTTGTCTGCCTGCCGAGAGCTGGGATGAAAGGTGTGCCACTACTGGCTGGCTGACAGGGATGCTCCTGGCTTCTTACCCAGTGCTAGAATTAGAGCTGTGTACTGCCACACCTGATCCATACCTGGTTTTTTTTTTTTTTTTTTGTTTTTCAAGGCAGGGTTTCTCTGTATAGCCCTGGCTGTTCTAGAACTCACTCTGTAGACCAGGCTGGCCTCGAACTCAGAAATCTGCCTGCCTCTGCCTCCCAAGTGCTGGGATTAAAGGTGTGCGCCACCACACCCGGCTCAATACCTGATTAAGTGGCTGCTGAGGTTCCAAACTCTGGTCCCCTTGTTTGGGGGGACATGCACTTCACTGAGTGGGCATTTCCCAAACCTGTTGACTTACTATTTTTATTTTTATTGATAAACCCTTTCATACAGTACATCCTGATTAGTTTCTCCTCTTTCAACTCCCAGATTCTCTCCTCTCTTCACCTACCCAAGTCACACCCCTTTTGTCTTTTATTAGAATACAAACACATATCTACAAAATAATAAAAATTATAAACCAGAACAGAAAACAAACACAAAAGACCTAAAGAAAATGCACAACAAACATACACTGAGACTCACATTCACGAACATAGAAATCCTATAAAAACAAAATTGGAAACAAATTTATAAGCAAAAGATCTGTAAGGGAAGAAAAGGTGAGATTAAAAAGCAAAAAAAAAAAAAAAAAACCCAAACAAAACTTCAAGAACACTATAGAGTTTGTTTGATGTTAGCCATCCACTGCTGAGCATGGCGGGAGTGGGGTTGGGGGTCTCCCTAAAGTGTGGCAACAGACTGAGACTGTTGGGAGAAAATGTTTCTCTTGCAAGTAGCTATCAATTGGAGAGTTTGTGGGTTAGGGATGGGGCCTTGTGTCTACTTCCCCTCAAAACAGTAGGACTCCATCTGGCTTAGACTTGTGCAGGCCACATGCATGCTGCCATGGTCTCCCTGAGTTCTTGATAGGTTTTTTCTACCTGCTGATTTTTCTTTGGAGACAAGCTAATATCTATATACTGACTGTACTGAGTTTTCTGGTTACCTAGTTATTTTTGATGTTCATTGGAATTTGATTTTTTCTTTTTCTTTTCTTTCCTTCTTCCTTCCCTTTCTCTCTTTTTAAAAGATTTTATTTACTTATTTTGTATATGTGTGTACATTGTAGCTGTCTTCAGAAACATCAGAAGAGGGCATCAGGTCCCATAACGGATGGTTGTGAGCTACCATGTGGTTGCTGGGAATTGAACTCAGGACCTCTGCCAGAGAAGTCAGTCAGTGCTTTTAATCTCTAAGCCATCTCTCCAGGCCCTCCTTTCTCTTCAAGACAGGGTTTTTATGTGTAGCCCTTGAACACAGAGATCCACCTGCTTCTGCTTCTCGAGTGCTGGGATTAAAGGTGTACACCACTACCGCCCAGCTGAGTTTGGTCTTTAATAACACCTATGCTCTATTTTGTTCTCTGATAGTCAGCAGAATACATCTTTGTAGTGAATGGTGTTTTTGAGAAAGGTCTACTGAGCTGGCTTCAGATTGTTATCCTGCCTTTAGCTTCAGGGGCAATGACTGAATTCTTCTATTGCCCTTTATTATTTCTGTATTTTGTATCATCTTCATCAGGGTATCACTTAGTGAAGTGATTCCACTTCACTAAGACACTTGATGGTGAGGCTGACATGGTTAGTCAGGGTCTGTTACTGGAGAGAAATTTTGCCTAGAAGGTATTAATTAGGTCATTTCCAACACAGCAAGTAGATGGGGATAGGAATCATTATTTGGAGCCTTCAGGCAAACTTCAGAAGGCTTGTGGTCACTGGTGTGGTGGTGGTGCACGCCTTTAGACAGGCAGGGATACATGGGAAACCCCTGGGGGGGGTGGAGGAAGAGGAGGAAGAAGAAAAAGAGGAGGACAAAGAAGAAAGGAGGGGCAGCAGCAGCAAGATCTTGGGTATGTGGTATTTTATTGGGGTTTTGATTTGTAGCTGTTGCTGATAATGGGCTTCACATGAGTATTGGACATTTGTGTATCATTGTGATAAATGTCCTTTCAAGTAGGTTGCTTCAGCTTTCTCATTTAAATACGTGTTCTGGATATCAATCCTTTACCAAATGTCTTGGTGAGGGTTACTATTTCTGTGCACCATCACCAAAAGCAACTTGAGGAGGAATGGGGTTTCTTTCACTCACACTTCCATGTTCAGTTCATTATTGAAAGCAGTTAGGGCAGGGAGACAGACTGGGGCAGGACAGGAACCCTGAGGCAGGAGCTGATGCAGACGCCATGGAGAATTGCTGCTCGTTGGCTTGCTCAACCTTTCTTAGCACTCAGGACCATAAGCCCAGGGGTGACATCATGCACAGTGGGCAGAGCCTCCTGCATCAGTCACTGAGAAAACGCCCCACAGACTAATGGGGGCATTTTCTCAATCCCTCCTCTCACATGACTACGGCATGTGTCAAACTGACATAAAAACTAGCCTGCACACTCAGATTTTCTCTGCTTTACTTGCTGGACTTGCACTTGATCGCCTTCAGCGATTGAACTGCTGGGATTATAGGCATACAACCCTATGCTCAACTCAACATGAATTTCTGCTGGCTTCATTTTCTTTTGTTTGCCTGTGTTTCTCTGTCATACTTTACTAAGAGCATCATGAAGCTCTTCCTCTAGATCTTCCACTTAGGCTCTGGTCAGCTGCCACTCCTCTATTGATATGAGGGTCCAGTTTCCCCAACACTTGTAATGAATGCCCTGGGCCCTTCTCAGAGATGTGTGGCCTTGTATTTAAAGGTTTATTTCTAGGCTTTATGGCACTATCATTTTGACTTGGTTAGTGTAGTTTTAAGCACTGAAATCAATTATGTGACCTCTGAATATATACTTTTATAGAGTAGGGAGTAGTATTGAGTAGGGAGTTCCTTGAAATAAAAATTTTAATGAAGTGCCCCTCCCCAATTGGATCTTACGGATTTTTAAAAAAGGATCTTCCTATGCATGTCAGACCCTGAATTTGTGATTCCTCCTCCTTATGCTTTAAATACTGGGCCTGGCTCCTGCAGTGTTTTGGTGGTGATGTTTCAGCTTATGAACACATGGTGTCTTTTAATTCCATGTGGAAGATCCTGTAGCTTGTACTGTGGAAGCTCTTGCCTCTAGTTGATCTCACATTCATTTGGTTGATGCTGTTGTTAAGTGCTAGGAAGCAGTTTTTAAGGAAGATTCCCTAGGGATAATTACATATTTGCTTTTGGGATGGGGATATAAAAAACACCCACAAATCTTTGGGGCTGCATACAAAGGCAAAGCGACCACACTGAGTGTTTCCTCTGCCTCGTGCCTCTGTGCTATGCAGCCGCCACCTTACTTCAAGCCGATTAGAAGTATGTTGCCCCTCTTACATAGTGCCTAAAACTGCTAGTTCCTATAGGTGACCAAAACCAATATGAACAAAGGATTTAAAAAATGTTTAGCAAAAAAAGAAAAAAGGATGGAGGCTCAGTGGTTAAGAACACTGGCTGCTCTTTATTTATTTATTTATTTATTTATTTTTTTGGTTTTTCGAGACAGGGTTTCTCTGTGTAGTCCTGGCTGTCCTGGCACTCACTTTGTAGACCAGGCTGGCCTCGAACTCAGAAATCCGCCTGCCTCTGCCTCCCGATGGTGGGATTAAAGGCGTGCGCCACCACGCCCGGCTCACTGGCTGCTCTTGAAGGGACTGGAGTTTGGTTCCCAGCATCCAAGGGCAGCTCCCTGCTGTCTCTAACTCTGGTTCCAGGGGAGCTCACGCCCTCCTGGGGTCTGCACGGGCACTGCATGGACATGGTGCACAGAGGCAGAACACATTCACATAAAAACATTCTTAGGTTTTTTTTTTCCAAAGAGAAGACAACCAACACAATAGGTTAGTAGTACTAATTTTATTTCCCCTAACTTAAACTCTTAAACTTCATCTTCACCAGCAGGTCAGACTTCTGAAATAATAATGCCTTTCCCAGGTTTTAACCCTTTTCAGGAGACATGATTTTTTTGCCATTTTTCCTCCAGAATTTACCCCAGAATTCTAACCCTGCATAGACTCATGTTTTCCCAACTCTTAGTTGGAATCAGACAATCCAGATATACAACAACATAACCACTATAACTAAACCATTTCTTTCCAACTTTTATTCAGTGTACCCCCACTTTTCCGCAAAGGTTTGTCACAAAGAGATGTTTGACTAATGTCCCTGCCTGTGGCTTCTGATCTGTAGTTCAGAATATGGACTTCTCATCCAATCGACAGTTCAATGAGTGCTGTGCTGACTATCCTCAGCCATTAATAAGTCAGAGCTGATGTTTTGTGTACCTGGCTTAGCTTTACTGTAATCTTCCACTTGCAAGATGAACCCCGTCTTTGAAAAGTCTTACTGTCCTTTATGGCTCAAGAGGGAGAGCTGGGCAGGGCCCTTGGCTTGCTCTGTGGGAGGGATTCTGAAAGTGCACATACGTAACTTCTGGAGCCGTCTGCTGGGAAGCAACCAATGCTCACATAAAGAAAACTCTTGTAGGTACAACCAAAAAAAAAAAAAAAATCACCTGGTCCTGAAGTTATAATGCATTATCAATACATTCAAAATTTATATTACTCTTGATTCCTTTCCCTGAGATGGGTTCACAGTTTGGTAAAGAGGTAGGTCCTGAGAGCTGAGAGGAAACTGTCTAGCAGTGCCGGGGCAGCACTTGTTATTTTTTTTCCCCCCCTTAACATTCAGGTCGCCCCTCAGAACGCATATGCAATGCTGCTTTCTAGGCAGTGGTGCTGCAGTAGAAAGCGGGACCTCACACTGGCTGGGCAGTGCTTCTCCACTCAGCTACAGCCCAGCTTTATCACTTTATCGAAATAAAAATGCTCAAAGATGCTGGGCGTGGTGGTGCACGCCTTTAAACCCAGCACTTGGGAGGCAGAGGCAGGCAGATTTCTGAATTCGAGGCCAGCCTGGTCTACGAAGTGAGTTCCAGGACAGCCAGGGCTATACAGAGAAACCCTGTCTCAAAAAACAAAACAAAACAAAACAAAGCCCAAAGATAACGCTGATAAGTTCTCCAAGATGGGCTTGTTTAGGTGTTGAAGGGAAAGGCTCAGCAACTTTTATTTACGCACTCATTAGAGAAGATGAGCAAAGGTCAGAGCACCTCCGAGCTCTGCCTTCCCCGGGACACCGACCTGGTTTACTTCTGTCTTTCCTACCGGCTAGGGTTGGTTCTAAAGACTCGGTTCCAGGGCACCTTGCGTCTACCACGTGCGAGCAAGGCCCGCCCGGCATCAACACTCTGGCCTGGTCTTGCCTCCAGTTTTAGGGTGGGCTGGTGGAGTACTGCTTTATCAGCTGCTCGTGACAAAGATTGCACACTCGCTCAGGCTTGATGCTTGAAGGAAGAGGCAGTTCATTTGTTGTGCAGGCATTACAGAAGGTTCCTCTGCAGTTTCTACACGTGTTCTGCAAGAGGAGAAGATTAGGAGAGGATCATAAGAACCAGCTAAGGACAAAGGGTCAGATAAGGAACTGCTCAATGCATAATCAAGTATGGAATGGCTGCTATGTGCCAGATGGCTCTGACCAGACAGGTGACAAGGGAGCACAAGGTCAGCTATTAGAGCTAAATGAAGTCGCATGGGTGTCCCAGAATCAAGACAACAGAGTGCAGAGTGCTCAGTCTCTGGAGTACACATCACACTTTTGATCCCTGCTTCTGGATAGGGTCATTTTAAATTCTAGCAAATACCAGCTTAATGAAACTCTAAGTAAGGTCGCGGGCTAGCAATGTTTGCCGGAGCTGAGCCTTACAATGTGTTCAATATCAAGTCAGTTCCCAGAGCACTGATAAGCTTAATGCTTCTCTTTGGTGCTCCACGAGCACTCCTGTGTTGCTCAGCAACCAAGCACTGTGTTGCTACAGTAGTGCCATCAGGGCACCCGCAACAGGATCCCACAGCAGCTCTGTAGAAAAGGCTTTAGAGAGTGACGCTGGCAACTTTCTTGGTTTGGAACATTTATGAATTTCCAACCATGTTTACTTGCTACATGGTTCAGCTAAACTGCTAGAGCATACAGTAATTTTGTTAAGATTCAGCATGATGTAATTCAGAATTTGGGCACATTTCTTATCATTCTTCAAGTACCTGGTTGTGATAGTCCTTTGAACATAACACCTCTTGTTCAAAGAACACATCTGTTCTTTCTGATCTAGTCTGTTACTTTACCTACTCTGACACAGGCAGGGGCCTAGTGGGAGAGCTCCGCTCCTTTCCCTCTCCTCTCCTGGCACACAGCAGCCTTGAAGGGGTGAGCCAAAGAGTAGGACTTGAGTGCAGCAGTTGGCTTTGTTAGCACTCTTCAGGATAATGTGCTGCAGCACTGGGCTGGGATGTGGCTCAGTGTAAAGCATTTGCCTAGTATATGCCAGGGGCTGGATTCCATCAACATAAAACAAAACAAAACAAAACACAGACTTAGGCCAGGGCTGTGGTGGACGGTGTAACGTTAGTATTTGAGGCACAGACGGAAAGAACACAAGTTTGGTGATGATCCAGGCTATACAGCCAGTGCCAGGCCATCTGAACCATGTGGGGGACCAAAACAAGGGTCCACCAAAATGGCTCTTCAGGTAAAAAAGTGCTTAATGTGAAAAACTGAGAGCCGGGATCCCATGGCCGAAGAGAGGAGACTTTCATAGCTGTCCTCTGACCTCCAAATGACCACCATGGCATGGGGGTAATATCCTTCCCTTCCCCGCCCCTCACAGTTATAATAAAAAGTAAAAACAAAATGACAAAAGTATGTGCTCAGCCAGTACTGTACTTTCTATGTCAGTATGTCCTTCTTTGCTTTGCTTTTAAAGAGTGAGCCTCTGGCAAAGGCTCACCCTTGGCTTTCTAGCCCATTCCCGGCACCAAAAGAAACAGCTGAGTCCTGCTTATGCTTGGCAAGGAGCTGCTGGTGCAGGCCTGTCTCTGTGAAGGGAGCACTCACCTTTGTCAGGCAGTCGTCTTCCTGGCACAACTGACACACCCGTGGCTTTTCAGAGAGCAAAGGCTGACCCTAAGACACACAGTAAGTCAGTTACCTCCCCGGGCACATGGGACAGGAACACGTCAACCCTTCTAGCTTCTAAAATCAGACTACACATTGAAAGGGAAGAAACAAATTACATATCCTGCTTCCTTAACTCTGAACTTTATTTAAAACAAGAAAACTCCAGCATCCCTGGCCTACCCCTTGCTCTGTCAGCTCAGTGAGCATGAAAACCCTGGCTTCCTTTAAGTCTTACAAGGCGAAGAGGAGGTCCAGACAGGCCTTTCCATATTGTATGTCAAGGGGTTTTACGACCGTTTCTCTAGGTTAAAAGTTTTTTTTTGTTTGTTTGGTTTTTCGAGACAGGGTTTCTCTGTATAGCCCTGGCTGTCCTGGAACTCACTCTGTTGACCAGGCTGGCCTCGAACTCAGAAATCCGCCTGCCTCTGCCTCCCGAGTGCTGGGATTAAAGGCGTGCACCACCACGCCCGGCCTGGTTAAAAGTTTTTAAAAGGCTTAAAAGTGATCAAAGGGGGCTGGAGAGAGTGTGCAGTTGTTAGGAGAACTGGGTGCCCTTACAGAGGACCAAGGTTTGATTCCCGGCACCCACGTGGCAGTTTACAACAGAACTGTTCCAGGGATTCTGGTGCCTTCTTCTGGTCTCTGGGCACCAAGCATGCATATGGTACCCAAACACACAGGCAGAACCCCTATACACATAAAATAAAAGCAAAAGACGACAACAAAAAACTTTTTAAGGTGACAAAAAAAAAAAAAAGCCAACAACAACAAAAAAACCTTTTCCTCTGTTTTAGGTAAGGGAAAGTGAGAGGGACAGTAAGTGAGTAGTTTTAGTGTCAGTTCATCAGAGGTGACCTCACGTGGGAAACGAGACTCATTGTGGCCTCAGTCAGTCTCCTAAGCCCAGTGCTCTGAGCTCTGCCATGAGCCCCCAATCATATTAGGATTCCCATTTACAAATCCGTTACAATTTGCATTTCTCTCTTTTATTTTTACCACCCAAATAATAGTATTTTTGTCTTTCAGCATATCAAACACATGCTTCCCAACACTGGAGAGTGCATGTTAGATTATTCAGTAGATGCTACACAGAGGGTGTCCCTTTGTCTTCTTCCCATGACACCTTGTTAACTGGCTAGCTATGGCACGATAACTTTGTAATTGAGTACAAGACATGTTAAAAGAGGAGTTTTTCTTACCTGTTCCTCTGCAGGGTGAGTCAGAAGCCTACAACAGAGAAAAAAAAGAGTCGCAGTATCACATTACTGTAAGTCCTTGATACATCTCAAGAAACGCACAAGACGCTCATTCGATAAGCAATGCCCCCATCCTTGTACACTGCTGGGAACAGCATAAGTATTAATTGGTCTCCAAGATTCTAGACATTTTATTTAAATCTTTTACTAGACACTATCTGATCCTTGATATACATTACAATTCTGATTCACAAATATATATGTAGTTATATTTTACCTTTCCTTGTTCCAATCTAGAAAATGACATTTGTCTTGTAACATGTGAAACATGGATGGCTCATTAACCATATATTTTTAAAGCTTTGTTATATCTGACACTATGGGAATCTACCCATTATCGTATGTAATATAAATATATTATATTCTTCTTTCCCCAAATACTCTTAAATGGAAGATTTAGGATACTAATTCAGGAAATAAATGAGTCAGATTGGTCATGAGACATATATAAAAATCCTTTTCAAACAGGTTGAACTCTTTCTTCACAAGAGTAGCTAAGAGCCAATTCCTATTCAGTAAAAATGCAGCCCAGTTACAAGGGGTCATGGAATCTTCAACTGAGAGGCAGGGGACTAGACCAAGGCCCTAAATATTCCCTTAACATTTTGTCTGGATTTTCCCTGACCAATTACATTAGTGCAGAGGAGGTCTGTGATTGGAGAGGGAAAAGGGGACGGAACTAAGAGTTGCAGCGAGAGGGAGTGTCCCAGAGGGTAGGGAAGAGAACCAAGATTGTTTCAGATGTGTACCTGCTGTTATTTTTCTAGAATGCTCTATAGTTGGATCGCCTTTGTAAGTTACTGTTAAAAAGTCAGGGCCTATGCTTTTCTCTGTTTTTCTTCTGAGACAGGATTTCTTTGTGTATCCACTACCACCCAACAAACCTATGCTTTTTTTTTTTTTTTTTTTTACCCCCAAGGCAGAATTTTTCTGTGTAGCCCTGGATGGCCTCAAACTCACAGAGCTCCACCTGCCTCTGCCTCCTGAGTGCTGTGATCAAAGGTGTGCGCCACCTTATCCAGCGCCTATGCTTTTCAGAGTGAGCAGACCAGATGAAAGTTAAGAAACAGGAATGAAGGCAAGCTGAGATCCTTACGGGAAAGAAAAAAGTAAGGAATGAGGGAATGAGGGTATTTACCCCAAACTTAGCAGGTGAGTGGAAACAGTCACACTAATGTTCCTTTACAAACATAAGAATTATAGAGCTTCATGTTCTTCAGATTCCAATGTAATACACACACACACACACACACACACACACACTTCATTTCTTGACAGGTTACCAGTATAGCCCATATACCAGTTGGCGCTGAATTCACCTCCTCCTGCTTCACCTATCTAATGGCTGGCAGGTGTAGGTATTACAGTCAACTGATATAATGTCTTTAAGTGGTAATTTAAGGGGTTAATCATGGAAGAATCCCAGGACAGGCTGACTGCCCCTGTGATCCAGCTGGTATGCTGTGTGGTTTCCCTTAACTGCCTTCTACTTTACAGCTCAGTGGCCGTTCATCAGGAGCTCCCTTCCCACCACTCCAGAAACTCGCATTACAAACACCTGTGGCTTTCTTCCAGGGGCTTCTTTAGTTTAACATTTTCCTCTTGGATTCTGTGCTTCCCATCCTGCCAAAAGAAAATAGCTCAATCGTTAAGTCTTCAGGACACTAAACGGTGATAACCTCACAGGTCTCCTCCACAGCTTGAGGAGACAGTGCTTTCCTTGCCTCCTCCTTACTCCTCCCCCTTCCCTTCCCTTCCCTCCCTCCCTCCCTTTCTGTTTTAGAGAAAGGACTTACCTTTCAAAGCAGTTTTCTCATATTCTACACCAAGTAGTTATTAAATAACTTTGATACAGTTTAGAAGTAGATATTTCTGGAGCATTTTTTATTTTCTGAATTTAAACAAAATCCAAAGGAATGTCCTCTTCAGTGGGCTCAAGAGAAGTCGGCTCTTGGGAAAAGTATCTATCTCGACTTTTCTCTGACTAGCTGTATGATCCTCTGAACATTCACATAGCTGCCCCACTGCCAAGGACTCCAGCCTGTACTCAAGTGAGTTTCCTGGTAGAAGGGCAATGGCCCCAGGCTGGCAAGGCAGGCTTGGGTAGTTTTTAGGTCAACTTCTGTGAGAAAATATATACACACATACCACTGCCTGCTCTGAACTGCTTCCCACCTATTCTCAAAGGTCTACCAAGTTCTTAGAGCAGTCAAATATCAGGGAAGAGAAGTTCTACTTAGGGCAAATCACGACTGAGAACCTTGCAGCCTGCTTGGGAAAGTACAGCCAGCCAGGCAGACCTCCTTACACCCTTCAGATTTCCATGCGCTCAACTAAGTAGTGAGGAGCACATGGCATGACTGGTCTGCACATTTCCACCAGTAACGTGTACAGTGCAACTACTTTCTGCTCATTCCTCCACTGTCCTGCAGCAAGTTAGCATCGTGTTCTCTAGAAAATATAAAAGAATCCCCACGTCGTTATACATATTAATACACACAAAGGTGCTTGCTCTCCGAACTGAAGTGTCTCATGCTTTTTATCCTGCATCATTTCCAGAGGCCGGTCCCATAGACGATCTTGTAGAACTGTGACTGCTCACCCCTGCAGGTGCTAGAGACCTTTCAAGACTAAGTATAAAGTTTTATTCTCTTTAACCATTCTACATGCCTTCCCTTCTGTAACTCTAGTTTCTTCTCTTCTTCAAAGGACCTCCTTGCATGTTCATACATGTATTAGGACCCCAGGAAATACATGCTTATTACAGTGCCATAATAGTTTTACTAAACAGCAGAGGAAACTGAGCAAGATCATCTTAGAGGTGAGCGCAGGATCTCCGCCCATCCCAGCCTGCTCTGCTGTCTGCAGTGGGCCTCGAGAGACCTGGTGGACCCATCAAGCAGCTCACAGAATGTAAGTGGAATAAAGCAAGTGAGCGGGGAACACACATTACCATGCGCAGCTCTGGCTTCTGGGCCCCCTTCCCTGGGGTGCCCCTGTTTTGTGACTTCCTCTCCTTTTCTTGTTTCAGTTCTAACTCCAGCTGAGTCCTGGTGAGGTGGGAGAGGAGAGAATGAAAATTCTGATTTCTGTAGTCATATATTCTAAAGAATGCCAAACCTTGCCCTTTAAAGTTCAGCAATTGAGTTTTCTTTTCTTTTTTTTTTGGTTTTTCGAGACAGGGTTTCTCTGTATAGCTTTGGCTGTCCTGGAACTCACTTTGTAGACCAGGCTGGCCTCGAACTCAGAAATCCGCCTGCCTCTGCCTCCCGAGTGCTGGGATTAAAGGCGTGTGCCACCACGCCTGGCAGCAATTGAGTTTTAATGCCTGAGGAATTCCCAGAAACATATTGGACAACTGAGCTGGAAGACAGTGGAGCACAGTAGGACTACTGATGCCCTAACATGTAAAGGCAGCTTACTCCTTTTGTGGCAGTTCAGAACGCATGGTAGGAGCACCCGGGTCAGTAGGTCAACTTTTACATTAACTCCTAACAAGGAGTTGCAGTTTCCTAGGTGAAAACAAGCTGACTACAAGCGTGGAAGAGCATTTTGAGTTTTAGTAAGACATCACATTATCTGGCTGGTCTCCAGGCATGGGCTCAGTTCCACACAGCCCATGCCCAAGCCTTCGTAGTCCTCACTGTCCTTGGTAGCTTCGAGATTCACAGCCGTACTTCTTCACTAGCAGTCAGTCATGACTTGAGAGATGGCCCATGAGAGTACTTAGGGTCAGTCAGAGAAACAGGGTTTAAAAGGAGCAGTGTAGTCATATAATAGCTTAAAATGTGAACCACGATACACTGTACCCCACTAAGCTGTCATTCTATGTGAAAGTAGGAGCAATAACATAACCTATTAAAGGACCGACGTTAGGACATTAACGTGTGAAGTGTTCTGAAAAGTGCACAACCCACTATAGGAATGTAGACAACATTAACCATTATCATTAACATCGTATTAGACATCAGTTAGTATTTGGGAACTTGCTCTCTAATTCTCTTTTTAATTCAGTTTTTGAAGACAAGAGGCATGGGGCTCCTCCTGTCTCAGTGACATGTTAAGCCTGCATCACCAGGTTGCAGCCAGTCCCTAATTATTTAATCACAGGGATTGCTGAGTGGATTTCGGAACTGTTCAGACCTGTGAAGCTTTCTGAGTTCCTACTGTTCCTAAAGGACATTGGCAAAACCAAGCCAAGACAGCTCCAGACCTGACTCCCTCCTTGCTGTACCCACCACAGCACCCTGATGGCCAAGCTGCCCCTACTCACCGCTGCCTGGTGAGCGCCTCCACTTCCAGCTGCAGACTGTTGATCTTGTCTCCAAAGTCCTGTTTGAAGAGCCGGTTGTCCAGCTCAGCAGACTGGCGGCCTCGCTCAGCCTGGCGCAATCTGGATGTGAGCCACATGAACTTGTGATAAAAAACAAAAGCCACGGTGGGGAGGAAGACCAAATTCACAAACACAAAGTAAAATAACCCAAGGAGGAAGGTATGGTGAGACAGAGGCAGACAATGCAGGACACAGGAAGAAATAAATGATGAAGGGGAAAAAGATGGAGAAGAAACAAATTCTCAAGAAAAACAAGATGAAGGTGAAGCAGGCAGAAGAGAAGCTGATTTTCTATTTTTTTGTTTTGTTTTTATTCTAGTACTACAGTTTACAGCCATTAGATGATCAACAACAAGACATCACTTTTGGAAATCCATACCCAGAGCCACCCTCAGGTACAGAGTAATTGACGCTGAAGCCACTGGCTTTCCTTCCTAACACTCTGTCTTCTACATACAGCAGGAGCACGCAGAAGCAGCTCCCTCTCTCGTGGGATTACCACCATTTCCTGAGTCTCCCTGTGCAGCAGGAAGCCGGAGGACACACTCTGTAGCAACCTCACCCAGGCTTCACCTCCACAAGGACACTGTGAACATCTGGCTGTCTCCTTCCTTTCCATTCCTACCAGGTGGTATGTGACCAAGCAAACAACTCAGCATTGGGGTTCCTAAGACTCCTGACTGCGTTCTCTGGAAGATTCTCATGGAAGCTTTCTTCTAAATGTCTTATAACTCTGCACCTATAAAGAATCATGTGTTAGAAGGTGAAATATTTGAGGCTCTCTATAGTAGAATTTAGAGGCATGCTATGTTTAGTCTAACTTTGATTTCATTCTTCTTTTTAGAGGCTCAGGTGAAAAGCGACTCATCACCGTTAAAGGCTGATGAACGGCAGAACGCAGTAGGCGCTTTATTTATGCAGGTGCAAAATTGTAAGAATTCAAATGAGTTCAGGGCCACGGGCCCCTCCATGAAGTTGGCTCTAACTCGGGCCTGGTGAGGACCTATAGAAATGCACGAACTCTGGTGCTCTCTTAATTCTGGTTTGCCAAGAAGGTAAAGATTTTGAAGAGCTGGAAGCAAAGGGGTTACCTTTGCCTCTCTCTTAGCACAGGCTATGCTACATGGGCATTGTGCGAATAGCGTTGGATGGAGTAAAGGCTCATGTATATAAAAGCCTGCCTCCCCAAATCAAAAATAGTTCTTTTTAAAAATCAAAGTATTTATAGAATTATTTACAATGTAGAGCCTAGAAAGGGTTAGATCTGTGGTCACTTAGAAAAGGCCCTGCTAGTATTGCTCGTGGCTATTGAGGATCTTTATTTTGATATTAAACAATAATGCCAGTGTATTATTTATTTCTCATTTGGAATTTCTTTTTAAATTTTATTAACTAGATTAGTTTCGCAGAACATTTAGCAAATTCTCATTACAGAAAAAGTGATCAAAGCTCTTGGGCAAGTGCTGCAGGTGAAGACAACAGGCAGGACTCCACTGTGGCCTCATGGATTCCAGCAGGACTGCAGGGCAGATGTGAACGTCATATTTGTATTGACGTTCTCTCTGAGCTACCTAAGTAGTAAGTGGGATGTCAGAGAAGGGCAGAGGTAGAAGATGGCGGTGTTAAGAGGGGTTTCTCGAGCTTCCACTCTGTGATGTTAGGAGCTACCTAATCACTACTTTGTTTCTACGTTCTAAAGAAATGTAAGGATGCTGTTTTTCTTCTTGTCCAACATCACTAAGGCAGAAATAAACTGCAAGCAATCTTGGTTACTGAAAACAGAACTGTAATGAAATACTAAATCCTTATCTTGGGCTGGGGGTTGATTAAACCTACAGAAGTCAAGAGAAGAGGGGTCATGGCCTAAGAGACAGAGCTACTGTAGAAGAGTCCGGGTCACCAGGTGACCCCTGTACACCATTACACTGCAGAGAGCAGGCTCCCTGGTGTGGACGGAGGCCCTCCTACAGAGAATTATTACTCGCAAGCACACAGACAGTGCTTCCGTTCCCCAGACTTCCTAGAAATGGTCTTTTGATTTACTGTTCAACTCAGAAATATTTCTCAAAGTTTATTTGGTATTTAACGAGGAATCCATACCAAAATTTCTAACTCTGGGGGTGCGGGGGGGAAAAACAGCAGCAACCACAACAACAACAGCCGACCTATGTATCCACCTAGGGTTTTTTTAAGTCCAACAAATTCAAGGTCAACTTTTGGTGATATTTTATATAGAATCAGAGCTTAAATGTAGGAATTTCAGATTTCTTCCTTTCATAGTCAATCTGTAACATCAGATTCGTGAGGTGACCAACTGCAAAACGTTTAATGGTGCTTTGGGATCAGTTTATTTGCTGCACTATTTAAGGTCTTTGCCTGTTTCACCAAATCTTTTTCACTTAATAAAATAAAAATAAAAATAAAAATGAGTTGGAAGGGTAATGAGAAAATGGATAAACAGGAAACAAAGATAGTAAGAAGATAAGTCAGACAAGTCATTATTTAGTTCTGTTGACCTTAATGCCAAGTTAAAACTCACTGGGGATCAGTTTCAAACACTTCAACAAGCACAATTTATGAACATGGACATCAGCTTATTAAATCATAAACATATCAGTGCTTATGAACAAACAATTGAATACTCTGCCATATAAACGGATTCTTTTTTTATCTATCGGCCATAGCAGTATCAACCATTTCAAAGGTTTCAACTTCATTTACAGGTTTGTAATTAACTTTAGTATTAACATTAATATGTTCTGCTGTTTAAGATACTCCCTCCCTGATTCCCTGAAGAACCATCTGAAGCAAGCCACACATTTCATTCATTCATTCATTCATTCATTCATTCATTCATTCTGTCAACTTATGCCATGTACATTCCACAACTGTGACAGAATGGAAAGGTTAGCTAACTAACTAGAAGGAGCTCACTCTCAGGAGACATTTCTAAAGACTTCAAGGCAAGGTGAACAGTGAGAAACACCAGGGCAGGATGGGCAGAGGTGGATATAAAGCATCGTTTCTAGCTGGAAAGAGGCACCAGAGAAAGCCAAACTCAGGTGGTGACATCTGAGCCATCGTGTGAAAATGTATTCCAAGAAGGGAGTCGGGAGGAAATGTTCATAACTGAAATAATCAGAAGAGCGAGGGAAGGAAAGAGTGGAGGGTGTGGTCAAGGTGTACTAAGGGTGCTGAGCAGCTGTTAGAGGTAGAAATGTCACATGACCTTGGCTGCTACATCACGTTGACATCAGAGGTCTCAAGAAGAAGACATATTTTGGGGAGAATTACAAGTACAGTTGAGCAGTATCTAGCAGAAGATGAAACCTCTAGACTCCATGCAGGGAAGTCAGAGGAGAGACACACTGGAGGTGTTAGTCAAAGTCATACAAGTACTCAGGAGAGAGACAGAAGGGAGGTGAGAGAAGAGAGAAACAGTTACAGGTGAGAGACAAAGCCATGGTCAAGGCCTTCTGGAATCCCCACCTCACCTAGTATAAAAATATTTAGAAACTTCAGTGATAAAACAAAACTATACAATCACGGGGCTGGTGAGATGGCTCAGTGGGTAAGAGCACCCGACTGCTCTTCCGAAGGTCCAGAGTTCAAATCCCAGCAACCACATGGTGGCTCACAACCATCCGTAACGAGATCTGGCGCCCTCTTCTGGAGTGTCTGAAGACAGCTACAGTGTACTTACATATAATAAATAAATAAATCTTTAAAAAAAAAAACCAAAACTATACAATCACAAACTGTATTTACAGAGGGTCTCACTCTTTAACCAAGTCTAGCTTAACTCACTATATAAAGACCATTTTTTAACTTAAAAAACTAAAATATAGCTACATAGTTTCTTACCTTCTTTCTCTTCCCTCCAGCCTCTCCTGTGTTCCCCTTTATACACTCTCAAACTCAGGGCCTTTTTCTTATTGTTACACACACACACACACACACACACACACACACACACTCCCTCTCCCTCTCTCACAGATAATACTTAACCCACATATCCGACTCAGGTTGGGTAAATTTTCTGTGTTCATTTGCTGAACGGGTTCTCAACACTGCCAGTACTGAAGAGTCATTACAGAAACAGCATTTTTACCTTTGCTCCAGCTGTTTAATGGTGGCAGCCATCTGATTGGTCTTTTCTTCCAAGCGACTGTTTAATTCACTTTTCTGTTTCACTCCTAGGTCTGAACTCTGTTAGAAAAGAATTAAGATTTATACTATGGGTTTTTTTTTTTGTTTTGTTTTGTTTTTTTTGTTTGTTTTGTTTTTTTCCGAGACAGGGTTTCTCTGTATAGCCCTGGCTGTCCTGGAACTCACTCTGTAGACCAGGCTGGCCTCGAACTCAGAAATCTGCCTGCCTCTGCCTCCCGAGTGCTGGGATTAAAGACGTGCGCCACCACGCCCGGCTTTTGTTTTGTTTTGTTTTTAAAATCATAATGGCAAACAGGAAATAAATGAAAAGTGCTCTCTACATTTCTGTGTCAGTTAATTTCCAGTTGAAAAAAGAAAAGCCAAGAAGCATTTTTGGTGCTGGGTGTGGTGACACACGCCTTTAATCCCAGCACTCGGGAGGCAGAGGCAAACAGATCTCTGAGTTCGAGGCCAGCCTGGTCTACAGAGTGAGTTCCAGGACAGCCAGGGCTACACAGAGAAACCCTGTCTTAAAGAAGCATTTTTGGTAAGATAAATCTTGTTATGTGAAGCTTGTGACATTATCAGAAAGCTTATGAATTTATCATGATCTACTGCAATTTATGATTCAGCTGACACACTAAACTAGAGTATAAGTTATAGGATACAAACATTTATATTAAATTATTTAAATATTATATGAAAGAAAAATACAATATAAAAGTAGAAAGAGAACTAGGTGTGGAGAGGAAGGTGGGGACATGGGGACGAGAGGAAAGAGGATAATGGGAAGGAAGAAGAAAACCAAGTATCATAGGTCCTCTTATGTAGAACCTAGATTTAAATATGTATTATTTATCTACAAAATAATACATATTAATTCAGAAAGTAATTTTTTTTTTTTTTTTTTTTTTTTGGTTTTTCAAGACAGGGTTTCTCTGTGTATCCTGGCTGTCCTGGAACTCACTCTGTAGACCAGGCTGGCCTCGAACTCAGAAATCCGCCTGCCTCGGCCTCCCAAGTGCTGGGATTAAAGGCTAAAAGTAAATATTTTTAAAAAGAAAAAAAAAAAAAACCCTTATTTTGAGCTGGAGATACGACTCAGTGGACAAGGGCACATACTACTTTTGCAGGGGACCTGAATTTGATTTCCAGCACACAGTTAGCTCACGAACCCCTATACTTCCAGTTCTGGGGGCTCTAACACCTTTGACCTCTGTGGACACCTGGACTCAGACCTGCACACAGACATAAAATAAAATATTTTTTTTTTAAAAAAAGAGAGAGAGAAACCCGCATCTCGAGGATGTCTTAGTTAGAGTCTCTATTGCTGTGATGAGACATCATGGCCCAGAGTAACTTGGGGAGAAGGGGTTTATTTTACCTTCTCAGTCCATCACTGAGAGTAGTCAGAGCAGGAACCTGGAAGCAGGGATTGAGCAGAGGCCATGGAGGAAGGCTGTCCCTCCTGGCTTGCTCAGACTGCTTTCTTACAGCTCAGGTGGCATCCATCAAGAAATGTACCACAGGTTTGCCCACAGGCCAATCTAGTGGGGTTGTTTTCTCAATTGAGGTTCCCTTTTCTAGAATAATGCTAGCTTGTGTCAAGTTGACATAAAACTAGCCAGCAGGGGGTGCTTAAAAAATGAAAAAAGAAAAACTATTTGATTCCCCTTTACTATGAAAGGTGGCCATGATTTTCATGAACAGCAGCAGAAAAGTGTATAACAGTCAGAGTATTCGTTAGTGGGCAGCTGGCTTCCTAAGATGGCATGACTCTCTCCTGGTCTGTGAAGTGAGTCTACAGAAGAGGCGTGCTGTGGGCAACACCAGGAGTTCCCAGAGCCAGGGGTCTTTTTCCTTGTCTTTCATTTACCTGCAGTTTAAAGGCAAGCTCATGCTTAAGAGCCCGGAGATCGTCCAGCTGCTGCCGCAGAGACACCAGGGCATCCTGCTTCTCACAGACATCCTTCTCCAGCATCTTCATAGCCAGTTCCATCTCCTGCCTCATGCTGATCTGCAGCTCCAGCTCCTTTTCGACATCCTGCCCCAAAGACAAACAAACTGCCTGTACTCCTTCCTCAATGAAGTAAACACCATACATCTGACAAGAAAGGGTAGGTGAGAACCCTTGTGCAGACTATTTGGCACAAGACTCAAAGGGTATTTAAGAGACATTAATAATAACAACTAGGATTAAGAAGAGGAACATTTGCTGGGTGTTTTTGATAGAGTAGATGCACTCTGGTCCCTGGAGTTCAGTTACTGGGAATGGTTAATATGGCAGAGTGGAGTTGTATCACAAGAGTATGAAACTCGTTGGTTTCTACCATAATCACAGCAGCATTATTTAACAGACACATAGTCTGGAGTACTTCTGCATCCAGACTGTGCTCGCTCTCTCTCTCTCTCTCTCTCTCTCTCTCTCACACACACTCACACACACACACACACACACACACACACACACACACACGATTTATTTGTTTTATGTGAGTGAGTACACTGTTGAACTCAGGACCTCTGGAAGAGTAGTCAGTGCCCTTAACCACTGAGCCATCTCTCCAGCCCCAGTTTCCTGTCTCTTAAACTGTGACACTACATTTGACAACTTTCAAGTTTTGTATCATGTGTTCCCTCTAAATAGTTATGATAAAAATCAATCATGCTATCTCATGCTGACCTTATTCCTAGTATACTTCTTATAGAAAACATTTTAATACCTAATTACAAACACACAGACAGAAAATGTTTATTTTAAGCACATTAAGAAGGTTCAATTTTCAGAAAATCTGAATTTTCTTTTTTTTTTTTTTTTTTGGTTTTTCGAGACAGGGTTTCTCTGTGTAGCCTTGGCTGTCCTGGAACTCACTCTGTAGACCAGGCTGGCCTCGAACTCAGAAATCCGCCTGCCTCTGCCTCCCGAGTGCTGGGATTAAAGGCGTGCGCCACCACGCCCGGCTTAAATCTGAATTTTCTGTCATGTACTCTTTAACTTGCGGTAACTTCTTAGTACAAATTACGCCACCCCTCATTTTCAACTTTCCATTCTTAGAGATACATAAGAACTTTTAGTGGGGTTCTGTGGTTTTGCATATTATCTGATTTTCAGAAGCTAATAGATACATATTAAGATTACTAACATACTAATATTAGTAATCTCTTATAGAATAGTATTCCTTCTTAGAAATAATTATGAGCTACACACACACATATCTACACATGCATATATATTTTTTAATTTCTTAAATAATCTTAAGTCCAGTACTGGATAATTTTTCCATTTATGTTTAAGATGAAGAAGAAATTCAGATATAAAGCTAAAACTGAAAGTATCATTCTCAGGACTAAAGAGATGGCTCAGTGGTTGAGAGCACTGGCTATTCTTCCAGAGATTCTGAGTTCAAGTCCCAGCAACCACATGGCAGCTCATAACCATCTGCAACTCTAGTTCCAGGGAGTCTGATACCCTCAAACTCCAATGTACATAAAAAAATAAATTAATTAAAAGTCAAGTTTGACAAGAATACCATGGCATACCCCATACCATGGCATACTCCTGTGATCCCCGAGGAGTACAGATAGGAGGATTGCAAGTCTGAGGCCAGCCTGGGCTTCACAGCAAGACCCCGTCACACACAAACACCACTCCATACACCCAGTGTTCCTATATTCCACACTGAAAGTGAAAGGATACAGATTGACAGAATTGCTGTTGAGAATACCCAGGATGCAAACTCAGAACAATTTAAAAACAGCTGGGCACAGTGATGCTCCTTAATCCTAGCACCACAGAAGCAGAGGAAGGCCACACACCAACAACAAGACCGTGTCTCAAAACAAAACAAAACAAACAAACAAAAAAGCATGAGTGTGGGCAGGGGCAAGAAATCATTTTACGGGATTTGTAAAACAGGGGAGCACGACTGAGAGTCTGGGCCTTACTCTCTCAGATGAAGCCTCCCAGAGCCCAACCTTCTCATGAGGCCTAGCTACTAGAACTTGGGAATTTACCAATCGTAATTGTGTCTCCTCCTTTAGATGCTTTCTGGCTTCGCTCAGCGCTTGCCCTTCTGCAGTTCGGTCTTGTTTAGGACCCTTGAAAAGATAAATAAGAGTACACATTTAAGGATTTAAAACTCCATATCATATTTGCAGATACAACAAAGAAACTCAAGTTGAGTGTATTTAAAGGTTATGTTGAATGGGGGAGGGGGGTGTTGCTGTATCCTTAGTTAAGACCCTACAATGAGTTACCAAAATAGGTGATGGAGTTCTCCGAATCAGCCCTGGAAAATACTCTCCTGGCTCTGTGTGGTGGCTCATGCTGTAGTCTTAGCACTTGAGGCTGAGGCAAAAGACTGCTGTAAGTCTGAAGCCAGCCTGGGTTACAGATTAGCACACTGCCTAAACATATGCACACATGTATGGACACACATGCACACACGTATGGACACACACGCACAGGCACACACACACACACACACACACACACACACACACACACACACAGAGGAAACAAGGGAATGAGTTCAGTGTAGGTGGTAGAGTATGGCTCAACCTTCATGAAGTCCTGCATTCAATCTCTAGCACCTCATAAACCTAGAAACAGTGGCTCATATCTTTAATCCTGGCACTTGGGAAGTAGAAGTAGGAGGATTGCATACCAAGTTCAAGGCCAGTCTGGGTTGCATAAGACCATGGCTCAAACAAACAAAACATAAACTCTGATAAGATATTCACTGCAAAATATGAGTTGGTTCAGAGGTTTGACTGGTAGTATATTCTTTGTCCAAAGATTTCACATGCACTATCATCTCTGTCCAGAGATTTCACATGCACTATCTCTGTCCAAAGATTTCACATGCACTATCTCTGTCCAGAGATTTCACATGCACTATCATCTCTGTCCAGAGATTTCACAGGCACTATCTCTGTCCAGAGATTTCACATGCACTATCATCTCTGTCCAGAGATTTCACATGCACTATTATCTCTGTCCAGAGATTTCACATGCACTATCATCTCTGTCCAGAGATTTCACATGCACTATCATCTCTGTCCAGAGATTTCACAGGCACTATCTCTGTCCAGAGATTTCACATGCACTATCATCTCTGTCCAGAGATTTCACATGCACTATCTCTGTCCAGAGATTTCACATGCACTATCATCTCTGTCCAGAGATTTCACATGCACTATCATCTCTGTCCAGAGATTTCACATGCACTATCTCTGTCCAGAGATTTCACATGCACTATCATCTCTGTTCAGAGATTTCACATGCACTATCTCTGTCCAGAGATTTCACATGCACTATCATCTCTGTCCAGAGATTTCACATGCATTATCATCTCTGTCCAGAGATTTCACATGCACTATCTCTGTCCAGAGATTTGGTGGAAATAAGCCAAAGAAAATTATCTGAGTATTTAGCTGTTTTGTGATGTTCACGATTAAAGTCAAATACTACTATTATTCATAGGTCTTATGGATGGCTCTGTGCTGCTTGTATTATTATGTTAATTCCATCCTCCTGGGACGGGTTGTTGGGAATGAGGAATGAGTCATGTACTCAGGTGGCTTCTTGTGAACTAATCCCCTAATAAATAAAGGAGCCAACCACAGGGCGAGTAGGTGGGACTTCCGGGTTGGACAGAGGAAGAGAGGAAGCAGGAGGGAGTTAGGCCCTTTTTGGGCAGGCGTAGTGTGAGAACAAGATGTAGCTACATGTCTCCTGGTTTCAATGGATTTCAGGATTTGCCACTGGAGGATTTGAATTTAATAAGGATTAAAGTTACAAGATTAGGATTTTAGTTGCTGCACCCAGTGACTGAGTTCTGAACTAAGTTTGTGTTGTGTTTTCCTTTAAGGGGCAGCTTGTCTGGGTTCAAGAGAGAAAGGTATGGCAGCAAAGTCTGAGGTGCCCCACAAAGGCCATGGGGGATTTGAAACATGGTGCCTAAACATGGTAGCAACTGGTCAGTGGGAACCTAGCGAGCTGGGTGGAAAGACTGTGGAGTTTTGAGTCAGAGAGTCTCCATAAAAATGGGTCGGCCATTGCCTGGGAGTGCATGGGGCAGAGAGTGGCCAGCACAAGCATGGGAAAGTGCAGGTTTGGTTTTTAATATTTCCTGCAATACGTAGGAAACTGCTTTTATCCCGTCTATAACTCTTTAAGAACACTAGCAGTAGCAAGCAAAGATGCCAGTGAAACCACAGGACAAACAAGCAATCCTACAGTCATGCCTGACAGAAGATCTCACAATTAGAATATCCCCCTAAAGTAGTGCTGTCATAATTTAGAACAATTATAGAACCAATCCATTGAAAGGTCTAAGGGCATTACTTTATGCTCCATAAGGCTGAACATGAGTATAAGCCTCTTAAAAGCCCAGTACTTAGGAGGCAGGGGCAAGAGTTTGAGGTCACACAGTGAGCCTCTATCTCCAAGAATAAACATCAAAAATAAAGTAAGATGGAACTGATAAATATAAAATAGGTTTGCAAAACTACACTGTATAAAAGCGTGGTCCTTGGCTAGGCAGTGGTGCTGTGCACCATTAATCCCAGCACTGGGGAGGCAGAGGAAGGCAGAACTCTGAGTTCAAAGCCCGCCTGGTCTACATAGGGAGTTCCGGGACAGGAAGGGCTACACAGAAAAACCCTTGAAAAAAGTGAAACAAAAACCAACCAACCAACCAACCAGCCAGCCAGCCTGGTCTTTGAAGGTATTTAGAAAATTCATTTACATGCTAAATCTTTCCCACTGACAACAGATAATGAGGTTACTCACTTTTAAGGAGTAGTTGTGTAAAAATAGTGGTGTATTTATTATCACAGTTAAAAACATGCATGTTTTGCCTGCATGTATGTCTGTGCACACTTGTGCACCTTGTGCCCTCACAGGGCAGAAGAGGAAACTGGATGCCCTAGAACAGAAGTGTAGTTACAGACGGCTATGAGCTGCCATGTGGGAGATGAGAATTGAACCGAGGTCCTCTGGAAGAGCAACAACTTTCTTCATCACTGAGCCATCTCTCCAGTTCCATTGCTAAGATTTTAACCACTGATCACAGTACAAACCATTAGCGCACACAAACAAGAGCTTGAATTAGTCTTTCCTGGCACAGCCACTTTCCAAGTCTCTAAACAAACATATGCAGCGGTGATGCCAAGGAGCTGTCGAAGAACAAAGGGCGAAAGGGCAAGAACCTCTGAGCTGTACCCTGTTGTTGGTTACACACAATAACGAGTAAGCTTGCTACTCAACAGTGCACAGGAGCCCACCGCAGACTCCGCCCCGTGGCTTACAGAGTCCTTCCTCTCCACAAACGCCTTAGTGCCTCCTAAGGATTTACCTTCCGATTGGATTCCAGTAGATAGGAGCTTTCTTCTTTAACTCGTTCCATTTCTTCTTGTAAGGTAATAATTCTGTTGTTGGCAACGGCAAGCTGTTGACCAAAATAAAAAAAACCCAACTTTTATTCTTTGATTAAATAGAATAATTTATGATCTGCTAAGACATAATTTCTAGGCTTGACTATCCTTAGGACTCTATAGCTAAGGGAAGCTATCCATCGCCCACTAAAATTTTCCCTATCATCCAGATATATGGTGCACACCTGTAACCCCAGCATTATGAAGGCCGGGGCTACTAAGCTCTCTTTAGCTTCAGCTACAAAATGGGATTCTGTCTCAGAAAAATAATTGTCTTAATGAAGAACATAGGAGAAATATCTCTCAAGTAGGTAAAATAAAAATAAAAACCACCCAATATTGCTTCTTTAAATGTGAATACATTATTTTATGTATGTGCCTGGCTGCACGTATCTGAGTGTGTGCCTGTGTTGTGTGTGTGTCTTGTGTACACGGGTGCACAGGTCAAAGGTTCATATTGCGAGTCTTCCTTTAAGTCTCTCTCCCTTACTTTTTAAGGCAAGGTCTCTCACTGAACCTGAAGCTAACATTTTGGCTTAGAATGGCTAGCAGTGAGGCCCTAGGATTTGGCAGTGTCCAGCCCCGAGGGCTCAGGCCACAAACACAGGCCACCATGCCCACCTTTTACCAGGTTCTGAGCATCCAAATTCAGGTCCTCTTGCCCACACAGCAAGCACACCATGCACTCGGGGACCTTGCCTGCACTCAGGTGACCTTCTTCCTACGCCTCAACACTACGAGTGTTTACTTCAAGGGCATTTCCATGGCTACCTTCTAAACACATCTAGGAAGAATGCTTCTAAAATGTTCAGAGTGAGGTCCTGTCTCAAAAACAAATGACCAGAAGTCAGTGACACACTGCCTAAACAGGGGTTTATAAGGTATTACTTCCTGTCATGGGAGTTGTGTTATAAACTCTCCAAAAGATCTTTTTTACAGGTAATTCCAGCACTTAGGAAGCTAAGGCAGGAGTTTAAGTTTAAGGGCAGAGTGGGCTAAACAAGACTCTATTTCAAAAAGATGCAAAATTAATATATTATCTATCTATCCATCTATCTATGTTCTCAAGAAAAACTAATTAGCATGTTCCCAATTAGTGCACTGAATTTATTTAAACCAAGTTTATCTCACTGTACATAAATGGGCAATTAGAAACAGCAAATTGAGAGATATTTCTCCAGAGCTTTGCAATCTGGATCCCTGTACTTAGATCTTGATGGAAACATTCTATTAAACATAGGCTAAGCTACAGATTTCACCTCCTAAGCAGATTTCTAATGTGGGTTTCTCTTCTTGTTCTATGGACTTTCCTGAGAGTTTTCACATTTGTATTCTTTCCTAATCTCCAGAGTCATTGTAGGGCTGAAAGAGGAAGTCTGAGCGCCCTCCTCTGCAGCCAGTGGGGGACCTGGGCTTTCTCAGAGGTCAAGTGAGCAAGTGAGTCAGGCGCACATGACAGTAAGTGGCTCATCTCAGAAGCAGGGCCACTACATAGGGCCACTGGGTCCTGGCCAGTGCTGCTGTGTCAGCCATATTCTAGAGCAAAGACTGGTCAGGCAGGGGTCAGAGCTGTGTTCCAGAGAAATCTCTGTCTAAAGAGGTGGTGGTAAGGTGTCTTTGTCTAGTTGTACCACATCAACAGTGGCCTAAATGCTTACTGAATCCTGAGTACCATGCTGTATGTTAAATACTCCAGCCTGCTCACACAATTGCCTGGCAGCACAGCTATATAACCCCAGTGGGAAAATCAGGTCCTGCACACCCAGCGGGGACAAGCAGCTCTTTTCTATAGCAGTTCTCATCTGAAAAGTCAAACCCTTCGGTGTCCAAGGTAATAGGAGTGATCAGTCTCTTAAGTGTAAAATATTAAGTTACAGGTCAAATAATTTCCAAAACACTTACTTCTTCTGTCAGTTTAGTGTTGGATTTTTCTAACAGATCTACTTTTGTCTGAAGGTTGTTTACAGTTGCGCTATTGAGAGAAGAAAACAAAATGTTAAGTTTCTTTTGAAAAACAGGACAACAGCCTGCACTTGCCTTCCTAACCCCACCACACGTAGCAGTCTGTATCAACTATCTAATAGTTTAAGTAGTACTTATTAATTATAGAGTGGGTTTATGATAATTCATATATGCATACATACAACATATTTTGATCATCTCTGTATTCTAACACTCTCTTTAATGCACCCAATTTCTGCCAGACTTGTTTATTCTCAGACAGCATACAAAGAACTGTGTGCCCTTCGATGCTGTGTCCTCGGCATGGGAGGCTGTACTCAGTACTTGTTTTGTGAAATCACCGAGTGCGTGTGATATGATGCGTTCTAAGCTCTCCCTAGCGACCTGAGACATCACAGCCTATGCATACAGCAGTTACTCCTGCGGTGTCTCACTGCACTCTGTCGTTAACCTGTCTCAACAGCATTAGTCAGGTGTCTGTAACTCACATGGAGAATGAGACACAGAAAGGGTAAGAAGAGTAGAGCTCATATTGGAGTGTCAAATATCACCACAACTTTGCTTGGCTGATGTCGTCACAGAGCTTTACGGCCATGTTTACTTCTTGATTCCCCAGAGAAAATGGACTGAAATTGTTCTTGAATTTGCTAGCTGGAACTAAGACTACTCAAAATTTATATTGATACTGTGAGAGGTTGCTAGGAATGAAGAAAGGAAACAAGAGCATCCTTTGTCACCATCCTTTCTGTAGGTACCATCTGAAGTATGAATGTCAATATGCTTGCTTCCTCTGAGATGAAAGACATCAGTCATTATAGCATGGTAGAAAATAAAAAATAAATACATAAATTAAAAAAATAGAAAGGATGCCACTCTCAAGCACTATTGTGGAGAATCCCCAAGCTGCTCACAACTCATTCTCAAGTGTTTGCCTTCCCGGCCATCCAGGCAGCTGAGACAGATCTAGAAGTAACAAACTGCGACTGTGAGGTTACAGAGACACCTAGGGCATGGGTTTGGCTTTAAACTAGCCCCAAGTCACAAGTCAAAGGCAAACTGACTGTAACAGCTGATGCAGGCATTCCTTCCCGGCCCTGCGATTCGGGTAGAAGGCGGCAAACTGATCATAAACACATACAGCTGGTTACTGCCTTTCCATCTTAGACACACCCTCACAGCCAGGCTACCTAGAGCACAATTAGTAGACCATGAGGAGAACTCCGGCAACTGAAGTAAATAAGTCTTCCCTGCCCCCTGCCCGCCTGGGCAGAGTATTGACGGCTTTTGCACTCAGGCTCAGGTTAGTGGGCCTTTTCCTTTCCCACTGGGATGCATCTTTTTCCTTGTGTCCTGATGCAGATGGACCTTTCCCCTCCTCAGCTCCTTGGCAGCTGTCATCATCTGTGGCTGGCCTGCCTGGTGTTTTCCCTTACGTTCTAATAAACTGTGCCTGAGTTTCCTTCTGAGGTTTTATTTTTTTGTAACGTGCATGGGTATTCTGTTGTATGTATGTCTGTGTACCATGTGTGTGCTTGTGCCCACAAAAGCAAGAAGACGGCATCAGAGCCTCTGGGACTTGAGCTACAGATGGTTGTGCGTCCTCATTTGGGTATGGGGAATTGAACCTGAGTCCTCTGGAAGGGCAGTCAGAGCTCAAAACTGCTGAGCCATCTCTCCAGTCCCCAGGCCATCTGAATATTACTTTATCAATGTGACCAAAGACCTACAAAGCATATTGTACCCTGCCTCTGTGCATACAGGAACTTGTAACTGATTATAAGTCAATTAAGAATAGATTTATGCTGAGTGTGGTGGCACACACCCTTAATCCCTGGA
This sequence comes from Mus caroli, assembly GCF_978045245.1. Taxonomy (NCBI): domain Eukaryota; kingdom Metazoa; phylum Chordata; class Mammalia; order Rodentia; family Muridae; genus Mus; species Mus caroli. The sequence continues at coordinate 92,341,559 of NW_028227259.1, read as the reverse complement.
CTTAGAGGTAGAGGCAAGTAGATCCCCATGAGATCAAAGCCAGCTGAAAGTTCCAGGCCAGTCAAGGGCCACATGGTAAAACCCTGTCTCAAGAGAGAGAAGGGTGGTAGTGGTGGGGGGAATGGCTTTCATAACAGAACTTATGAAAGTTCTATAAGCTACAAACAAGATAATAATTAATCGCTATGTTAATAATTCTTCTAAAATTATTAAGCCGATTTTAACACAAGAATATCAAACTAATCCTGGCAACTTTGAAATACCCGTGGGAGTGAAAGGTAATATATCAATCAGTGTGGAAGTGAGAGACGCAAGGGCACAAACATGGTTAAGGTATTAAAATAGTGGATGCTTTACCCACCACCAGGAATGCAGAAGGTGGCTTAATCCATGGCTACGATGAAGCATACATATCACATGTTCTGTAATCCTTAACTGAATATCTGATTTAATCTCTGGTTACAATCTCCTGATGACCCCTTATTGCCTCCCACGAATTAGCTTGGACTAGTAAACAGGAATGCTCCATGTATTTGGTGAATACTGACTCCACCGGGCCTTAGTACTTTTTATGTTTTATGTTTCCTTTCTCTGTCAATAAACCCCCAATAAAAGAACTTTATTTGTTCTTTACTTCAGATGTCTGTTGAGTTCTTCTACATAGTTCTTCTGGTCTAGAATCGCAGTAATCTGTCCATCCCTGGAGGAAACAACGATGGAGGAAACAGGTAAGATCAAAGTCCGAGACCCCATCCCTCACCCCAGCATCCATAAAGCAGGAAATAGGAATACCAAGACAGCATCCCTGTTCTTATGACAGACTCTTGCTACACAGCCCTGGTTGGACGGGAACTCAGAGACCTGCCTGTGTCTGCCTCTTGAATGGTAGGATTATAGGCATGAACAATCACCCCTGGCTTGTTTTTTTTGGAGAGTACCTTATCTCCCAGGTTCAGCCTGCCAGGGTAGGACATGGGTGTGGCACAGCAACACCCAGTCTGTCTATAGTTTCAAGACCTACTTCAAGCTATGGAGAACTGGCTGGACATGGTGATTTCATACCTTTGGATTCTACTGCTGAGGAGTAGAGGCTGCAGGAAAGCCTCAGGTTCAAGACCAGCTTCATCTACACAGTGAGCCCTAGGACAATCTGGACTATGATATGAGTCTATATCTCAGAAGAGCAAAACAATATCGAGAATTGGACTGATTTTATATCTTTATCATCTCTGCCCCTAAAATACCTAGCAAGAAAAGCATTCACCTGGAAATCCTTCTAACTGTAGGCCCAAAGCAGGTATTTTGTCACGACTTCATTAAAGCTATATAATCAAATATTCTTCTGCCAAATATGCTAAGGCAATATTGTTGAAAGCTACCCATGGACGCATGTTACATCAGAGACAAAAGAAACAATATTTTATACATACCCTTCACTACCTTTACTGCTGTTTCCATCTTTGAGATACATTGAAAAATCTATAACTCCAACCTACAGAGAGAATTTTCAGAAGTTAATACAAAATTTGGTTCTGCTGCCTTCTAGGCACAAAAAGAATCAACCATGATAATCACCTGAAGTTTATAATGAACATTTAAAACTTTACTATGACTATAATGGTAAGGGAGAAATGAGAAGAGTCAAGTAAGTGGTTGAGGGTGTTGCTCACCAGCAGAGCATTCACTAGCAGATAGGAGCTAAGCTGTCACTACCATGCTTGACACACACACACACACACACACACACACACACACACACACACACACCACCGCTATCAAAAGTAACAAAAGGAAAAGAAAGCGAAGACAATTAACAGAATCCTTTGCATAAAGAAAAAAGTTTAAATTTTCTTTATCAGCAATTCTGCTACAAACTTTTTATTTTCTTCTATAAAAACTTTTAAAATTTAGTTACAGAAGTTTTGTTTTTTTTTTTTTAAATAATTTCTCACCGGACGATGGTGGCACACACCTTTAATCCCAGCACTTGGGAGGAAGAGGCAGGCGGATTTCTGAGTTTGAGGCCAGCCTGGTCTACAATGTGAATTCCAGGACAGCCAGGGCTACACAGAGAAACCCTGTCTCGAAAAACAAGCAAACAAAAAATAATAAGTTCTCCCAGCTTGCAAAGCAATGGGTGTCACTACCTTCTCTTCAGCGAGTGTCCTTGTTCTACCCTTGTTCTTGCTTTTCTCCCTTAAGCTTCTCTGCACTTTCCTGTCACATGTCATCTCTGCCCTCCTCCATCTCTATCAGCATGTCTGGTCCCCATTTGTGGTCTCTTATTTAGTTTTATAGTTAAGCAATGTTTAGTCAGAAGCTACACCCATAAAGTCTCACCTACACAATGGCCTAAACCCGAGCTGAGTAAGGACAGCCACAAAGACAAGTCAAAGTGGAGGAGAAAGCCCAGCAGGCCCAGCCGGCCGCACACCGACAACTACGGGCATCTAAAGGTTCCTGAGAAGGCGACATAAATGTCCAGAGAAGAGCACACTGCTCATCATCCGGACCTAAACCTCAGCCCTGAAAACTACACGTACTGATAACACTGAACAGACTGAGCAGGTTATATTTAGGGGCATTTATACCCATGAACACATATACATAAATAAATGTAACAACAATTTAAAAAGGGGAGGTATGAAATTTGAAAGAGATCAAGGACAGGATTGTTGGAAGGTTCAGGGGAGGGAAGGGAAGGGAAGGGGAAATGATGTAATTATACTTTAATCTCAAAAACATAATACAAAGTTATATTACAATCCAAAACAACACCTATTCCTTTGTGTGTTTTACCGAATCAGAGAAACAAAAGCAATTTAAGCTACCCACATTCTTAGCATAATCCCACAAACGACCACTGCTGACATTCTGGTGTCTGTTTCAGCTAAAGGACATCTTCAGTTTTTCAAATAGGCCACTTTATTACACATCTTATTTCTTTTTTTTATTAGATATTTTCTTCATTTACATTTCAAATGCTATCCCAAAGTCCCCTATACCCTCCCCCCACTCTGCTCCCCAACCCACTCACTCCCACTTCCTGGCCCTGGTATTCCCCTGCACTGGGGCATAGAGCCTTCACAGGACCAAGAGTCTCTCCTCCCACTGATGGCCGACTAGGCCATTCTCTGCTATATATGCAGCTAGAGACACAGCTCTGGGGGTACTGGTTAGTTCATATTGTTGTTCCTCCTATAGGGTTGTAGACCTCTTCAGTTCCTTGGTTACTTTCTCTAGCTCCTCCATTGGGGGCCCTGTGTTCTATCCAATAGATGGCTGTGAGCATCCACTTCTGTATTTGTCAGGCACTGGCATAGCCTCACAAGAGAGAACTATGTCAGGGTCCTGTGAGCAAAATCTTGCTGGCATATGCAAAGTGTCTGGGTTTGGTGGTTGTATATGGGATGGATCCGCGGGTGGGGCAGTCTCTGGATGGTCCTTCCTTCCATCTCAGCTCCAAACTTTGTCTCTGTAACTCCTTCCATGGGTATTTTGTTCCCTATTCTAAGAAGGAATAAAGTATCCACACTTTGGTCTTCCTTATTCTTGAGTTTCATGTGTTTTGCAAATTGTATCTTGGGTAGTCTAAGTTTCTGGGCTAATAGCCGCTTATCAGTGAGTGCATATCATGTGTGTTCTTTTGTGTTTGGGTTACCTCACTCAAGATGATGCCCTCCAGATAAAAAAAAAAAAATTGGATATTTTTATTTCTTAAAAAAAAAAATCTGCCAGGTGTGGTGGCACACGCCTTTAATCCCAGCACTCAGGAGGCAGAGGCAGGTGGATTTCTGAGTTCAAGGCCAGCCTGGTCTACAGAGTGAGTTCCAGGACAGCCAGGGCTATACAGAGAAACCCTGTCTCTAGAAACCAAAAAAACAAACAAACAAACAAACAAAAAATCCAAATTGAACACCATCTCCTTTCTCCTTTTCCCCGAGTAAATAAATGGAAGGAGCCCATCACGACTTCCTACACAAGCGGTGAGAAGCAGTCTCAGGGAATTCTTTATTACTGGGCAATTAACTCAAGTGCGGCTCTGATCAGAGTAAACTGAATTTATAAACTCCTTTATTGCTCACAATAGCCCTGTTAGCTACTCTTTTTATCTGTACATATCAAGAAATGGAAAGTACCAAAAAACCAAAACAAACCAACCAACCAAACAAATACCACACCCCCAAACCACCAAAACACAAAAAAATAAACAAAATCCCCTACCTAACTACAAGATATATCCAGGTAGAAAATAAGAAAGACAGACTTTGAAACTAAGTACCTGGGTTTCAGGGAACTATCATGAACTACTCGGCTACCCTGGCTATTAATCTAGAGCCTTATATTAAAGTATAGCCAAGACAAGGATTTGGAAAAAACAAAAATATAACTTTTTTATATTCACACTGAGCTGCAGGAGAAACTTGAAAAATTAAAACTGATCCTATGAAGGATTTATTAATAAACTTGCTTAGGGAATATTAAGTAACAGAACTTATTATCTAAAGAGGCGCTGCCTCCATTACAACTGGAAGAGAGTAATAATCAGGCCTGCTAGAAACAGAGAGAAAGGAAACTCAGTTCTATAACTGAAATTATGTGAAGCCATGTGGAGGAGTTAGGGGACAGACTGAGGAACCCAGAGGGGACAGGGACTCCACAAGAAGACCAGCAAAGTCAACTAACTCTTGGAGGCTCTCAGAGATGAACCACCAATTAAAGAGAATACACATCTGTAGCAGATGTGCAGCTTGGTCTTCATGTGGGTCCCCCAACAATTGGAGCAGGGGCTTACCTGGACTCTGTTGCCTGCCCATTCCACATTGAAGGATAGCCTCTAAGGGGTTCCAGGGAACATCAGAGGGTCAAGTCCCCTGTGTACTTATCAGGTAAAGCATAATTCTGACAGGTGGGCAAGATGTTATTTTGAAAATAGCAACACTGGTGTAGTTAATCAAATAATTCAGGCAATGGCTATGCTATGTAAATCTCACATCTGCCCAAGTGGCCAGACTTACAGCCTCTGAGCTCTATTTAAATTGTTCAAAGTGTCACCTGGGACCAAGATCTGAAGGAAATTTAAGGATGGCAGCATATGTAAATTGTACAAGCCTAGGGCACACACACACACACACACTATATATATATATATATATATATATATATATAAACTGGTAACATTTTCTCTTCAAGGTTGGTTGGTTCCCTTTTGTGTTTAGCCAGAACCAGTTATACAGTACTAAACCTTTTCCTTTATTAATCTTAGGTGTGTAAAGTGGGAAGGCATATTAATTCTATAACATCAAAATGAAGGGAAACCCGTTTATGATGCTCACACAATGCCTTCTAACTCGGTTAGTGTGAGCTAAGCATTCCAGGCAAAGAATAGGGCCTCGAGAGACCCCCGTGGTTCTGTGAGAGTTTCCCATACCTGAGAGTCCAGGTCTTCTCCTTTCATGCAGAAATTGGCATCGATGACATTCAGACCCACCAGGAGACCAGCGATAATAGCTCCTTCTTCTTCCATCATGAGGGCATTGGCTTCATAGAACTCACTGCAATAGAAAGGCACAGAGCACTGTTATAGTGAGACCTCAACACTCGAATGGGACCCGAGGCAAAGACAAACCTCCCATCACATCGTCAAGTATGGGCGTGTCTGAGAATACTTTTATATAAGTAGATATTTTCGGCAACGGGCACATGAGTAAATCCTTTACTGGGAGCTACTATTGTTGAGGGGAGTATACAGACTCTGCTGACTCGTCTGTGCTCATGCTGCACAATGGGACAACGTGGCAAGCTTCCATGTGTCCTTTTGAGGCCAGCCTGGTGTACAGAGTGAGTTCCAGGACAGCCTGAGCTATACAGAGAAACCCTGTCTCGAAAAACCAAAAAAAAAAAAAAAAAAAAAAAAAAATTAATTTCTTTTCTTTCTTTTAAAGAATTTTTTTATGTATGTGAGTACACTGTAGCTGTCTTCAGACAGTACCAGAAGAGGGCATCAGATCCCATTACAGATGGTTGTGAGTCACCATGTGGTTCCTGGGAATTGAACTCAGGACCTCTGAAAGAGCCATCAGTGCTCTTAACCTCTGACCCATCTCTCCAGCCCCTCTCCCCATTTTTCTTTAAATATATATATATATATATATATTTTTTTTTTTTTTTTTTTTTCCCAAGACAGGGTTTCTCTGTGTAGCCCTGGCTGTCCTGGAACTCACTTTGTAGACCAGGCTGGCCTCGAAATCAGAAATCCGCCTGCCTCTGCCTCCCCAGTGCTGGGATTAAAGGCGTGCGCCACCACACCCGGCTTAAATATATTTTAAAGCACATTTCTTTAATGAATACCTTAAATACAAATTGTTATATATGTGTTTTATATATACATAGATACATACACACTCACCAATAGAGGGAGAGCAGAGGAGAGGAGAGGAGAGGAGAGGAGAGGAGAGGAGAGGAGAGGAGAGGAGGGGAGGGGAGGAGAGAGAGGGAGAGAAGAGGAGAGAGAGAGAATGAACGAGGCTCTGCTCGAGATTAAGCCCAGATATTTATGAATGTTTTATGAATGCTAAGCAAGTCCTCTATCCCCAAGCCACACCCAGCCCTACATCTGCCTACCAAATAACATGTACAATAAATAGCCTGAAGACGATCTCAGAATTTTAAGAATCATTTCCTTTAGTATTTAGGTAAAATTGGTTATCATTGTAAAACAGAAAATAAAAGAAATACATATGAAACTTTTCTTTTTTTTTTTTTGGTTTTACGAGACAGGGTTTCTCTGTATAGCCCTGGCTGTCCTGGAGCTCACTTTGTAGACCAGGCTGGCCTCGAACTCAGAAATCCGCCTGCCTCTGCCTCCCGAGTGCTGGGATTAAAGGCGTGCGCCACCACGCCCGGCTCATATGAAACTTTTCAATTCCATCTACCAGTGACTTAAAGTGTTTGATAACTTATGAAACATATATGCCTTTGTAATATATGTCATATCATATATACAATGATGTCATTATAACTAACAAAAGAGCATTTATGCCATTATAATTAACTTGAAAACAGTTTCTGGCTTAAAAATATCTGTTTCAACATATAATTTCCTATAATTTCATTTACATTGGTTTTATAGTATCCCATTGTACTATATATTTAGTTAGCAAAAACTCTCTTCCCTTCACCAGTCCCTCTCTGGAACAGGGTGACTGGGGCTTTTACCACCACAGATCCCAGAACAAAAGAGCAAAGCAAATCCACTAAGTATCTAGAAGATTCTGAATGGGTAGAAAGTCTTCAGAAGACCACCACAGTAGTCAAATTCACCTATACTATCCAAAGTGTCACTGTATAGTCTAATAATTACACTTCTTAGCATTCGGTCAAAGAAGCTTCATCCACACGGAAAACCTACACAGGATGCTGACAGCAGCTTTATTTAAAAAACAAACAAACTGGAAGCAACTTATAAAGAATAGAATATTATGTGGCACTAAAATGAATTAGTAAGCCATGAAAAACCCTGGAAGGGGGGCTGGTGAGATGGCTCAGCGGGTAAGAGCACTGACTGCCTTTCTGAAGGTCTGGAGTTCAAATCCCAGTAACCACATGGTGGCTCACAAACCACCCGTAATGAGACCTTATGCCCTCTTCTGGGGCATCTGAAGACAGCTACAGTGTACATATAAAAAATAGATAAATTTAAAAAAAAAAAGGAAAAAAAAACCCTGGAAGAACCTTAAGTGTATATGACTAAGTGAAAAGGCTGTACATTTACTTAGGGTTCTAACTACCTGATATTCTGGAAAAGGCAAAGCCAAGGAGACAGGAAAATGATTGCTAGTTACCTAGAGTTGAATGAGAGAGGCATAAATATGTGGACTCAAGAACATCAGAGCAGGGACACAGTTTCATAATTCACAGAATGTATAGCACAAAAGTGTGTGTGTGTGTGTGTGTGTGTGTGAATGATGCGGAGTAGAGGATATAAGTGGTGGCGCACGCCTTTAATCCAAGCACTCGGGAGGCAGAGGCAGGCGGATTTCTGAGTTCAAGGCCAGCCTGGTCTACAAAGTGAGTTCCAGGACAGCCAGGGCTAAACAGAGAAACCCTGTCTCGAAAAACCAAAAAAAAAAAAAAAAAAAAAAAAAAAGAACTCGTTCTTGGTACCCTGTACTCTGTTACTATTTATCTATAACTTCTCTAAACAGTCTACTGAAATGCTTCTACAGTCAGCCTGGCCTAAAATACTAAGCTCCAGGCTAACAGGGAGGGCTACACAGTAAGATCTTGTCTCAAGATACAAACAAACAAAACAAAAAACCCAAAACCAAAAAGGGTTTCCTAGTTTGGTCATGGCATCTCACAATCCTAATCTTAGGACTTGGGAGGCACCAACAGGAAGACTACATTGTACAATCAGTCTACATGGTGAGTTCTAGGTTAGACTGAACACACACAGACACAGAGACATCAAGACACACACAGACAGACACAGACAGACACAGACAGACAGACAGACAGACAGACAGACAGACAGACACACACACACACACACACACACACACACACACACACACACACAATTTGTTTTGAGACAAATTCTTATGCTGTCCAGGTTGGCCTTGAACTAGTTAGGCAGCTGAAGGTGACTTTGAATTCTTCCTTCCCTTGCAGAAGTCTAGCTTATGTTCTGCAATCACGGGCATGCCCCCACCATATTCAGCCACCAAATGTACTTTCACCAAGAGAACACACTCATTAAACTACCTCAGGCCTTTCTACTTAGTTCTTACTCCTCTACTTACTAGAACCGACTCTTCTCTAACAGGCAGGAAGGAAAAGTTCTGTGCGTGTCTCTGAGCTTTATGTAAATGCAACAAAACAAGTATTTTTATGACTGATTAGTTTGTCTAACATTATACTCAATAGGATTAATCCATGTTGCTATATATAGCTGTTACATCATACATACATACTACAATTTACTTATCTAGTCTATTGTAAATAGACACACATACACAGACAAACATTGTGTTGGAGCTTGCTATATGGATCAGGCTGGCCTTGAACTCAGACATCCTCTTTTCTCTACCTCTGAAGTACTAGGATTAAAGGTGTGTGCCACCACTGCCTGGCAAAAGAGATGTTTGTAATAATCATTATTATACAAATACCTTATATACCTGTTCATCAAAGAGTTCTACTGGCAGGCATCGTGGTGCTTGCTTTTAATACCAGCACCACTATGCCTGCCACTATGAGAGGTAGAGGCAGATGGCTCTAGAAGTTTGAGGCCAGCCTGGTATACAGAGTAGGGTCTAGGACAGCTAGAGCTACACAGAAAAATTCTGTTTCAAAAACCAAAAACCAAAACCAAACATCTTCACTCTATGGGTTGCATTTAATTCTTAATATTATGGTTGTATGTATGTTACATACATATGTATGTATGCGTGTTATATAATGTATGGTTGTACTGTAATGTATGAACAAAGCTTTGCTATGTACCCTAGGTAACTTATGATCTACATGACTTTTTTTAATGGTACATATGAATGTCAACTTCTTGTGTTGGGTCTGTACACAGGCTGTGGTGTTGTTAGCCTTCCTTTTTTTCTGGTGGTGCTAAGTGTTGGCCTGACCTACACAGGACCATATGTGGTCACAGTCATAGATAACATAATTGTATAAAACACCCTTTTGGACCTAGGAGTGAGTGTGAGATGTGGTACAGAGAACTGATGAAACTGTCACGCACTGAGTGTTTCTGACCTACAAAAGTTCATGTTTCTTTGGTCTGACTTTGTATGACATCAGCAGGACACATCACGAAGAGAGTTCACCTCAGTTCATACCTGAGCAGTTCCTTCTTATTGATCAAGGCTTTCATGTACTCAGAAAGCTTCTTCTGCATCAACGCCAGCCGAAGCCAGGCTCTTCCTCTGCCAACTGGTGTCCTGCAAGACACAGAAACCAAATGGCCCAGGGCACGGGTAAAAGTGGCAGGGCTGGGGGCAGCACGGGACAGACTCATGATCCTGCCAATGGTTTTACAGTGTAAACAAAGGCCCTACTCGAGATCCCCACCTGTTCTTGCCCAAGTGACTGTGGGACAGTCGTTAGACTTGGGTATCTGGGACAAATACTCTAGTGTTTGCACTAGTAAGTAAGTGTGCCATGTCTAAAGACCAGAACACTCTTTAGCCCGCCTGGAAATGTGCCGCCAGTTTAGTATTTGCTGAAGTCAAAGTTTAGAGTGGAATATGTAAGATATTCTTAAGGACACAGGCAGTGCAAGCTTCCATTCAGTTAACATTAAACCAACTTCCTGTGGAGGCTAATCCCTACTTTTTTTCCTTCAAATTTGAAGGCAGGCCTTATGTTTCTGAGGCTCACTTAATCTTGGCTCGAAAATTCCATGGAATGCAGCTGTTTTCCCCAAATTGAGCCAGGCATCACATCTCCTGAGGTCAGACTTCTTAAGGCTTGCTGATTCTCACTTGAATTTGTAATAAAAAGGAGATGTCTGGTATTTTTAACACAAAGATAAACTCTCTGTAAGTCTCCTTCAGGAGCACACATTTCCTAAAAGAATGCAGGCTGGTCCCTTGGTGTTTACACACAACAGCATTACAAATCTGGACTGTTATAGAAATGTGCCCAGTATCGTGAGCACCATTCTTCAAGGAGAGAATGAGAAGTTAACCAAGACGTACTTGAGTCCTGGGAGGTCTTTTACACTCGCTGTTATCTCTGCAGCTTCTGGAACAAGCTTCTCCACCAGCTCTAGAGGCCCCCAGAAGGATTTATTTTGTCCAAGAAAAGTTTTCTTGGCTAAGGCAACAAAACGAAACAGTATTTTAATTTTCATTACAACCTAACTACTCCTCTGCTACATATACATAAAAGTGCTTGTATATTGTTCTTGCAGGCTGGAGATGGCTCAGTGAATAGTGTTTGCCACACAAGCGGGGCCAGAGTTTGGAACCCTTAAACTACATAAAAGCCAGATGGGTGTGGTGGCTGCCCCATGATCCCAGTAGGAGGACTAAGACAGGGAATCCTTGGGCAAGCTAGCCGAGTCTGTGAGCTACAGGTTCAGCCAAAACCCCTTATATGGAGAAAGAAAATGATATTCAACATCAGTCTTTGGCCTTCACACTCTCCCATACATGTATGTATCCAAATATACAGATAGTTTGTATTTTATGCAGATAGCACATAATACAAACACATGTAAAAATTATGGTTTCTTAATACATAAAATTTTTACAAAAAAAAAAAAATCTGTTTTTCCAAAACTCAGTTCTCCCTTTTTAAAGAAGAATTTGTGATTAGGGCTAAAGATGGTTTAGCAGTTAAAAGTTTTGGCTGCTCTTCCAGAAGACTCAGGTTCAAATCCCAGCACCCACATGGCAGCCTATTAACTATAGTTTGAGGAGATTTGGTATCCTTTTCTGGCCCTCATGGCCACCAGGCACAAACATAGTGCATGGGTCCACATGTAGGCAGAACATCCATGCACATAAAAATAAAATTAAGTTAGAAAAGAATTTTTGATCTAGCCCTAAAGTAATATTTAATGAGTTAGTACTTAAAAACCATGTAGTATTAGTTTAGAAAATAACCCAATGAAAGCTGAGTACTGCAAAGGGAAGGGAAGAACCAGGCGACTGAGATGGAGGCCTGCCCTGGAACTGGGGACGGCACCTGTTCTGCTCCAACCTGTGCCCTGGGCAGTAACTACTTCATTCTAGGCAGGCCTATTTCCTTGTCAAACGGATGGTTTGCTTAATGACGTCCTTCTAACACTAGCATCAAAAGACAACTGTACTTTTATGTGCTACAAGTCCTGTAAGTCAGTTAAAATTCTGTGCCTATATGGGTTACATTCCACTATTTTTTTTTTTTTTAAGACAGGGTCTCTTACTATGTAGCCCTGTCTAGCATGAAACCTGCTCTATAGACAGGCTAGTCTGACCCCACAGAAACCTGCCTGCCCCTGCCTCCTGAGTGCTGGGATTAAAGGTGTGGGCTACCATGCCAAGCCCATTAACACTATTCATCCAAAATTTTTACTCTTTGCCTCCATGGAAACGGCTTCTTTCCTGCACAGCACTTCTAAGGACTGGCTGCACACTGCAGCGAGCCCACAGCCCACCTTTCAAGCCATGTTTCAGGCAGTGTTCCATCACCACGAAAAACTGCTGGAGAGGTGCGTAGTCAGAGTCCAGGGTCCGTCCCAGGTTCAGAGCCGATTCAATCAAGCCCTTGATGCTCAGCTTTGCCATGTTCATCAGGTTCATGCGTTCGTTAGCCATGAGATAATTAGGATCTGCAGGGAGGAGAATGAACTTCCTTAGCGGGAGAGCACACAGTCAAACAGTGTAAGTTTACGTACTGTCTGCACGGATGGCATACAAGCAGGGGAGCAAGACTGCTGGTGACTGCCATGAACCAACGACGTGGCAAAGTATTTTTGGTGTATTGTTCCTGGCCATGTACTTGCTGTAGAAAAAGATGTTAGCTTCCATTATTAATCCTCTTGAGAGCAAAATTGAATTACTTTATCAACCTATCATAAGCTTTCAATGTATCTGAGATGATCTACCGATCTGAGCCTCAGCCAGGCTCAGCAGCCATTCCCACTCCCCTCTGTTTGACAGTGTGTGGAGAGCCAGGGCGGGGGCAAGGATGAAGTGCTTATACACTGCAAGTGTACGGCTTACTTTATTGGTACCAATACCAACCAATTCTGTGCTTGTTAGTTTTTATGTCTGTTTGATAAGTCTGGAGGCAACTCAGAGGAGGGACTCTCTACTGAGAAACTGCCTCCATAAGACTGGGCTGTATGGCAACCCAGGAGAACATTATCTTAGCGACTCACTGGGGAGGGCCCCGCCCCCCGCCCCCCGCCCACTGTGGGTGGCACCAACAGGACTAGTGTGATACTGGGAGCTGTAAGAAAGCAGGCCGAGCAACTGTGAGGAGCAAGCAAGCAGGCAACATCTCTGCAAGGCCCCTGCATCTGCTCCTGCCTGGCTGGTTTGAATTCTTGCCTTGGCTCCCTCAATGGACTCTGATTAAGCACATGTAAATAATCCCTTTCCCCGTCAAGCTGTTTTTGGTCAGTGTGTTTCAGAGCAGCAATAGTAACCCTAACTAAGGCAATCACTATTAGTTCATAATAAGTCACTGGTATAAAGTGGCATAAGAAATTTAACTCCCACGTTTTTAACACTCAGCACACAAAGTCTGGCTCTCAGTACTGTTTGAGAAGAGGGGCTCAGGACCATATTCTCTGTGACAAAACACAAAAGATCCAGGTACTGCACAGGTACCTCTTACATGCAATCCTTTCTTTTTTCTTCTCTCCTGGGACAAGGTTTCACTAGAAGTAATAGCAATCCTTAGCCTCAGCCTCCAGAGTGCTGGGAGTATAGTCATGGACCAGCAACTATATCCACTTGTGGTCTTAACTTCTAATGAGCTATGTGTCTGGTCTGCAGCCCAGTGACCAAGGACTGAACTAGAGTCCAGAATACCTTTGTTCTTGACTCACCACAGTCAGCGTACACATGAACTGATGGTACGGATGCTGCTGACCCTCCAGGCCTAACAAGGTTCTCAAGGCCCCCACTATCTCACTACTGTTGCCAAGGTATTTCCCCTTCTCTTTAGTTGATTTGTTTCTATGTGAGGAAGTGCTTCGTTTGTATATGAATACTTCACATGCATGCTGTGCCTATGGAGGCCAGGGAGTGTCAGACCACCTGGAACTGTAGTTACTGGGAACCGCCATGAGTATGCTGGGGAGAGAGTGCAGGTCCCCCCGAGAGCAGCAAGTGCTCTTAACTGGTGCCAGTCTGTTTCCTCTTCTCTTTAGGTGACAGAGCAGGGACATAACTGTGCTGTGGTCCCAAGTTCTATAATCCAGAAAGGAAAGATGTGGCCTGGATTTACCAGGAAAGCTGTGTGTGTGCAGTGCTGGGTGTGTGCACTGCACTCCCAAGCATCAGCACATAGCACATTTGTGAAAATAAAGTAAAAGCTGCCCAGAGATCAGGAAGAGCAAAGATCTGCTCAAACTACACTGAAAATAGACAACACAAAACAGGCTACTTAGTCATACAATATTTTCATTTATATCTACCTTTATATTTAAGTCAATAAAGCAAAAATGACCAAATCCTAAACTAACATATATTAACTTTAGAGATTAAGAGATTTATGACCCTAACCATGAAAATCTTGATTTACTGTAGTGCTCTCTTAGCTAACATTGTAATTGCCTGATCAAGTAATTTTTAGAGATAGCATCTCATTATGTAGCCCAGGCTAGTCTTGAATTCACTATATTTATGCCCCTGTTTCCTGAGTAGCCAAGATAACAGATGCCCGCCTGTGCATTACTTGGCTTAGGTAATATTTTAGAGAAAAACAATCTGTGAAAGTTGAAGATGAACTATACTCCTGTCCTTGCACACTGACAAATGTTTTGAGGCTTTTTTTCTCTTTTTTATGTACAGGGATGTTGTGCACGCATGAGTGTCTGTGTACCATATGGGTCTATGTGTGTCCCTGGTGTCCAAAGAGGCCAGAAGAGGGCATGAGATCCCCTGGAATTGGAGTTACAGATGGCCCTGAGCTGCCATGTAGGTTCTGGGAATTGAACCTGAGTCCCCTGGGAAAGCAGTCAGTGCTCAGCCATCATCTCTCCAGCCCCAGATGAATCTCCTTATTCACTGTAGATCAGCTTGTCAAGGACAGAGACACCAGTACATCTATGTTCATGCTCTATTCACAAGGGCAAGAAAATGGACGGCTTAGATGTCTGTCAACTCAAACGGATAATGAAAATTCTGTACATACACACAATGGAATTTCATTCAGCCATAAAGAAAAATGAGGTTATTAAATGTATAGGAAAATGGGTGAAACCAGAAAATATTATATTAAGAGAAGTAACTGGGCTCTGAAAAGGCAAACATGTTCTATGTATGTATGTTAATTTTTATGTATGTGGGAATGAGTACACATAGAGATCAGGAAACTAGAAAGAGGTCTATTAAAGGGGAAATTATTTGAGCTGGGCAGGGCAGTGGAATGCTTGTGATATGAAAGGGAGGGGGAAATTGGAGGGAGAAAGGTTTAAGGGTGGAGGGGAAGGGGGCAGGGAGCTGAGAGACAGGAAAGAGTGGGAGGAGGTAACTCAAAGTCACAAGGGAACCTGATACTTGATACACTAATAAAAAATAAATTAGCAGCACCCAAGGCTCAGGGGACACCTGGGAAGAGGAGGTATAAAGGACAGATGGACTTTGTGAGCATGACCAGGCTGTCCACATGAACTTACAACAGCTCAGATCACCTGGACAAGCCCTGACAAGATCAAACCAGATGAAATGCTGTTGTTGAAGGAGTAGGTGGCCCCCACCCCTTACTGAGGTGCTACTGGCAGTTGATGATTGTGTTGGGGATAGAGGGTATCTTTCTTTTTTGAAGATGTGGCCGCTAGTAGCATTCCTATGTTTCAATGGATGCTCACACATCCTACATTTATGGGTGCCACTAATTGTTCTTAGTGGGTTATAAAAATCAGTAACAAAAACAGACTAGGTATGGTGTGGAACGTGCCTTTAATTTTAGTACTTAGGAGGCACAAACAGGCAAATCTCTGTGTGTCTGAGGCCATACATAATACATTTTACGCTAGTAAAGAAAGGCTACATAGTGAGACCCTGTCTGGGTATGGTGATATATACCTTTAATCCCAGCACTCTGGAAGCAGCGGCAGGCAGACCTCTGAGTTCAAGGCCAGCCTGGTCTATAGAACTAGTTCCATGACAGCCAGGGCTACAACAGAGAAGGTGTGTGTCTATAAGCTCTTGGAAGACCAGACTTGAGAGTTCAACCCTTTCTGAAAGACTAAACTCTTGACCAGGAACTTATGTGACTCTTAGAGAGTAGCAACTTATATCTACACA
The DNA here is from genome assembly GCF_978045245.1 of Mus caroli. Taxonomy (NCBI): domain Eukaryota; kingdom Metazoa; phylum Chordata; class Mammalia; order Rodentia; family Muridae; genus Mus; species Mus caroli. The sequence continues at coordinate 92,325,573 of NW_028227259.1, read as the reverse complement.
ACAAAACCTTGAAATGGTTATGCATAACTATAAGGAATACAAGAGATATTTAATGTTATATATTACTATGTAGTATGTTAACTTAAGCCTAATTCCAGGAAAGCTAAACTAATTTGTGTTTGACAATAGTTACTCTTCAAGATTTTCTAATTATTTGGAAGATCAAAGCTTTATCTTGGTGAGCTGGCAGTGCAGGCCTGTAAGCCCAGATTTTCAGGAGGCTAAAATGATAAGTCATAATAAATTCAAGGTCTCTCTGGGCTACAGAGTGGATTCAAGGCCAGCCTGGGTAACTTATATCAAAATAAAAAGAAACGTTTTTTGAAATTAGAAAGGGTTGGGGCGTAGCTCAGTTCTAGAGCACTTGCCTAGCATTTGTGGGAATCTGGACTTAATTCCTAGTACTGAGAAAAAAAAGCATTATTAGAAAATTTACCCCCAAACAGGGCTTACTATGTAGCTATGACACAGATCCACTTGCCTCTGCCTCCCAAGTGCTGGGAATAAAGGTATGTGCCACCACACCTACTATGTATCTGTCTTCATCACTTAAAGTCACATTTCATGCCCCATAGATAGTCTATTATAGTCCTAGCTGTATGCTCTGCACAACGCTATGTGTGACATTACATCTATCTCCACTGCACAATGCTATGTGTGACATCACATCTATCTCTACTGCACACTGCTATGTGTGACATCACATCTATCTCCACTGCACAATGCTATGTGTGACATCACATCTATCTCTACTGCACAATGCTATGTGTGACATCACATCTATCTCTACTGCACACTGCTATGTGTGACATCACATCTATCTCTACTGCACACTGCTATGTGTGACATCACATCTATCTCTACTGCACAATGCTATGTTTGACATCACATCTATCTCTACTGCACACTGCTATGTGTGACATCACATCTATCTCTACTGCACACTGCTATGTGTGACATCACATCTATCTCTACTGCACAATGCTATGTTTGACATCACATCTATCTCCACTGCACACTGCTATGTGTGACATCACATCTATCTCTACTGCACACTGCTATGTGTGACATCACATCTATCTCTACTGCACAATGCTATGTGTGACATCACATCTATCTCTACTGCACATTGCTATGTGTGACATCACATCTATCTCTACTGCACACTGCTATGTGTGACATCACATCTATCTCCACTGCACACTGCTATGTGTGACATCACATCTATCTCCACTGCACAATGCTATGTGTGACATCACATCTATCTCTACTGCACAATGCTATGCGTGACATCACATCTATCTCTACTGCACAATGCTATGTGTGACATCACATCTATCTCTACTGCACATTGCTATGTGTGACATCACATCTATCTCTACTGCACACTGCTATGTGTGACATCACATCTATCTCTACTGCACACTGCTATGTGTGACATCACATCTATCTCTACTGCACAATGCTATGTGTGACATCACATCTATCTCCACTGCACACTGCTATGTGTGACATCATCTATCTCTACTGCACACTGCTATGTGTGACATCACATCTATCTCTACTGCACACTGCTATGTGTGACATCACATCTATCTCTACTGCACACTGCTATGTGTGACATCACATCTATCTCTACTGCACAATGCTATGTGTGACATCACATCTATCTCCACTGCACACTGCTATGTGTGACATCACATCTATCTCTACTGCACACTGCTATGTGTGACATCACATCTATCTCTACTGCACACTGCTATGTGTGACATCACATCTATCTCCACTGCACACTGCTATGTGTGACATCACATCTATCTCTACTGCACACTGCTATGTGTGACATCACATCTATCTCTACTGCACACTGCTATGTGTGACATCACATCTATCTCCACTGCACAATGCTATGTGTGACATCACATCTATCTCGACTTGGCAGGACTGAAGAGGAACTTACTTCAGTCCCACTCTTCTGAGGTGCACTCTGTTAAAATAGCTGCTTAAAAACATTTCTTCATAAATTCATTCATCTTTATTGCTGTCTTTTCTTGTTAACAGTAAAATCAAAGATGGACTTTGCTGAAATTTAGTTCTTTTAGAAAGTTTATATCCGGGCTGGAGAGATGGCTCAGCGGTTAAGAGCACCGACTGCTCTTCCAAAGGTCCTGAGTTCAAATCCCAGCAACCACATGGTGGCTCACAACCATCCATAACAAAAAAATCTGATGCCCTCTTCTGGAGTGTCTGAAAACAGCTACAATGTGCTTACATATAATAAATAAATAAATATTTTTTTTAAAAAAAGAAAGTTTATATCCATTCTTATTGGTGTCAACTGTTTACTTGTATAAATTAACACCTGATTTTATGCAAGGAATCTTGTCTCTCTGAGGCTTAAATTACCTTACAGTGTAGTAACAGTGAGCGGGTTGGATTAGTTCTGTAACTCTTTTATCCTGTGGGAAACACACATTCATATCAAGCATCTTCGTGACACACTGTGACACTGGTTCTTTAGGGACAGTGCCAGAAAGATCCACAGAATATAGAGAAATGGTCATGTCCCCCCATCCAGGAAACCCCGGAAATTACTCTGACATCAACTACCATGGACTCTGGTCCTGGAGCATCAACGTCATATCACAGAAAGGCTGTTAGGAGCTTACAGCTTAGGCTTGGTGGTACTGGTAAATCAGGTTCTGAACTTTCACCTAAAGTGAACAGCCTCAACGCTTCAGAGACACAGTTTATGATTCTTCTGTCTCTAGTATGTTAAAACTCTATGATTCCAGAAAGGCAAGTAACAGGAATATAATATAAAATGTTATAATAAATATACAATAAAGATATAATAAACATAATATAATATGTATTATGTATACCACCAAAAAAGCAGAATGAATGTGATTAAGTGAAGAATAAATAACTAAAAAGTGGGGGGGAAAACAAAACCCAGATCTTAAAAAACAAAACAAAACAAAACAAAACCAAAAACCAACGAAATTCAAAGCTGAATCTTTGGTAAAGATCACCAATATTAAAGCCAGAAATACTGACCCATGCCTGTAATGCTAGTACCCAGGACACTGAAGTAAGAAGATCATAAATATGAAGCCAGCCTGGGTGACCTGGCAATAAATACCCTAACTCAAATGTAGTGTGACCAACTGCCTCACACTCAGTTGCCATACTTTCCCTGTCTGACGAGCTCTGTCCCTTATTACACTATAAGCCCAAATAGTCCTTATTCCCCTAAAACTGCAATAAGAGGAAACATTGACATTTACCCATTGACCAACACAAGACTCAAATGACTGAAACCAAAAGAAGGAAAGATTAGACACTGGACCCCACTGACCTTATACAAATAAGCAAAATTGTAAAAGAAAAAAATGTATGCTGATGTATTAGATTACAGGTGAGACAGGCGATTTGCTAGAACAATACAAACTATTAAAACTACCAAAGAGAAAACCTGAGTACACATGTAACAAGCAAAGACACTGAATAAATAAAATCCCACAGAGACGAATCACCTCACTGTTGAAGTTCGTCAATCATTTAAAGAATTAACATCCATCTCTCACAAACTATCCCACAAACAGAAGATGGAACTTCCAGCTTACCATACCAGTATTTGCTGAGACAAGAAAGAAAAGGCAGACCTGCACTAAGATATTCCCTATGAATGCAGATGCAAAAAGCCTCAACAAAACACCAAAAATCGTAACAACCAAGTAGGATTTATGCCAGAATGTGAGGCTTCTTCAGCCTACACAGGTTGCCAATGCAACACAGCAAATTAATAAACACTGACAGAGCAGCCGAGAGCCAGCAACCTTTACTTTTATACGTAACAAACTGGGAAGAGAAGGGGATCTCTTTAGCCTGGTAAAAGGCAACTAGGGACAACTCCTATCTAATACACCACCAACGGGGGAAAGGCTGACGGCTTCTCTAGAGACCAGGAACAAGGCACACATGGCCATTTCTAAATAACACTACAGGAGTTTAGCCAGGGCAATTACCAACAGCAAACCAAACCAAACCAAACCAAAAGACATCTAGATTAGAAAGAAGAGGTAAAATATCTTCAGAGAATATGGTATTAAAGGTTTAAAGTATCCCAAAAATCCATACCAAAAAGTATTAGCTAGCAAGAATATTTGGCAAGACTACGGGTTACAAGATCAATACAGGACTTAATTGTATGGTAGTCTCCTTTTTTCTGTGGTATTGCTTTTTGCAAGTCACAGTGATCTAAAAATATTAAATGGAAAATTCCAGAAATAAGTGACCATAATTTAAGTTGCATGCCTTTCTATGCAGTGTAATGGAAGCGTACTCCCTTTCTTGCCCACAATGGAAACTGAATCACCCCTTTGCAGGGGCATCGCCATACCACATTAGCTACTTGTCTGTCAGTCACTCAGAAGCTGCCTTAGATGTAGTGTGTCTAGTACTTATTAATGGCCATTAGCAACGGTGCTGCTGCTGGAAGTTCAGATTGAAGAGACACTCTACAGTAAAGTGCTTTTGCCAAGTGAAAGTGTAAGTGTTCTTACCTTTACAGGAAGGAACACTACGCTGTGGGTGCACTTTAAAGTATGAGGTCATATGGCTATAGTCCTTACTAAACTATGTTGTTACAATTGTTATTTGTTATTATTGTTAATCGCTCACTCTGCCTAGTAAGTGAATGTTTTCCTTCAGAAGTAATAGAAAAAAGTAAATCATACTGCATAGAGCTTTTAGTATTGCTACAGTTTCAAGAATCAATTGTGGGTCTGGGATATATTCCTTATAGATGACCAAACTGAAAACCAACAGCTTAAAATGACACTTAAAGATGACTTCACTTACATGGTGCCAAAAAGAAAACACAAATATATTGACAAATGAGGTGCAGACTCTGTGCACTGAAAACAGAATGTGGAATTGAGAACCTGAAGCATCAAAATAAACAGGCATCCCATGTCAGTGGATTAGAGACTCACTAATCCTAAGACGGCAATACTTGACTTAGTGCAGAGCAAGAGCGAGCCCTATCAATCCCAGCTGTCTTATTTATAGAAATTGGAAAGCTTATCCAAAATATCTACAGGAATACAAGGGACCCCGGGGATTCAAAAATAATCCAGAAAAAGAAAAACAGTGTTGGAGAATGCACACTGTTAGTTCAAAACTAATTATAGAGTCCTGGATATCAAGACTGAGAGAAGCTGTCCTTCAACACAGATGTGTAGACTTGTGAAATGGATCCCAGAGTCCAGAAATGGTGAGATGTCTGTGATCAAATGGTGACAAGACATACCTACATGCAGGAGAATTAAAACAAAAACAAACACAAAAAACAAACCTCTGGGGCCGGAGAGATATCTCAGGGGTTAAGAGTGTATGGTGCTCTGGCAGAACCACCTACAACCGGATACAAATGCAGGTCTAGGAAACCTGATGCCCCTGGCCTCTGCAGGGGTGTCCATGGGAGCATGCGCGTGCGCACACAGGTGCACACCCCCACACACACTCACCCCCACACACCCATACCCACGCACGCATGCACATGTATGCATGCACAATTTAAAAAAATTCTTTACAGTTTTAACTAAAAAGAACCAGAGAACAAAGTTTAAAAGCTAAACTTATAAAACTCATCATAGAAAATATAGATCCAAAATTTTCAAATTGTTGTAACCTTGAGCTAGGCAATGTTTTCTTAGATATGAGACCTAAAGTACACGCAACAAAAGAAATAACAGAAGAGCTATATTCTAACTTATTTGAAATCTATTCTTTGTGTTTCAAAGAATTCAATTGAGAAAATAAAGATAGATATCTTGATTCTAGCTTTCAGGAGGCAGGGCAGCCAGATCTCTGTTGAATTCAAGAACAGCATGGCTTATATAGAGAGTTCCAGGCCAGCCAAAAATACACAATAAGAGATGCTGTTTAAAAACTAAAAAACAGGCTGGCAAGATGGCTCAGTGGTTAAGAGCACCGACTGCTCTTCCGAAGGTCCAGAGTTCAAATTCCAGCAACCACATGGTGGCTCACAACCATCCGTAACGAAATCTGATGCCCTCTTCTGGAGTATCTGAGGACAGCTACAGTGTACTTACAAATAATAAATAAATAAATCTTAAAAAAAAAAAAACCCTAAAAAAACAAAACAAAAAAGAAGGGAAGAATGACGGAGGGAAGGAAGGAGAGAGGGAAGGAAGAGAAGAAAGAAGGAAGGAAAGGAAGGAAGGAAGAACGTTGGAGAGATGGCTCAGACATTAGCACCCACAGGGCATGTCATAATCATCTGTAACTCCAATTCCAGGGGATCTTATGCTCTCTTCTAGCTTCTGTGGGCACTACCACACACACAGCGCACATATATGCATGCAGACAAAACATACATATAAACCAACAATAAGTTTTTAAAGAAAGAAAAAAAGGAAAGTAGCTAGCACTAATTAAGGATTTAAAGATATTACAACCTTGTGCACTGCTGGTAGAAATGTTAAATGCTGCAGGTGCTTTAGACAAGTCTGACATTTCTCAAAAATGCTAAGATCTGGGCTGGAAACATGACTCATTGTTTAAGAGCCCACTCGGCTCTTCCAGGAATTGAGTTAGAGTCTCAGCACCCACACTGTGGCTCATTACTGCCTCATGATGTCCTCTTCTGGACTCTGGGCAACAGGTACACCTGTGGTGCAAAGACAGACTTTCGGTAAAACACCCATACACATACACACACACACACACTCAATTAAAAGCTGCTGAATTACCATTCTATCTAGAGTTCTTCTTCAAAGTATTTCCCCAATATGAAACAATATGGACACATTCTGTATTTTCACAGAAACATTCCTTACAATTAGCCCCCAAATGGTAACATGTCAAATACCCACCAACATAATGTGCCGAGAGAGGTCATGAACAGACAGACAGACAGACAGACAGCTCATGACAGTGTTTACATGGAATGTCCAGAATAGGCAAATCTAACAAAGACAGAAAGAGTCTGCGGCTTGGCAGGGACAGGGAGTGGTTGGTGATGGATGGGTGAAGAGTCCTTCTGAGGGAGATGAAAACACAGGGTTAGACAGTGGTGACAGAAGCACACAGCTTTGTGAATGCACTAACAGTCATGCTGTACACTGTAAAATGGTAGTCTTCACCTCGTGTCGGAAGTATATCTAATAAAACTATCATTAGAAAAAGCTATAGAGATTCACGAGGCAGTGATATGCAATTTGTACCATCTTGATGCAGACCACCGAAACAGACACTACAGATCCAACACTCTGAAAAAAACAGGCTGGACTCTATACTTTTCAGAAACTGCTGTTAATTTTGACTGCTGTGAAACTCACAAATATGTAAGTGCATTTTAAAAAAGTCATAGAAAACCTTCATGTAATCTTACAACATTGCCCTTTTTATCTTTTAAATAAATAATGTCTCCTTTAAATGTCTCAACAATCACCTAAGGAGCACGGCACACAGGAACGCTGCACCACTCACAGCCACGCACAGGGACTGCTTAAGTGACTGCCATGGTACACAAAACCCAAATCGGACACGCCTTCTTATGAAAAACAATGGAGAGGTGGTTAGAAAATTAAAAAGAAAAAGAGGAAAGGAAAAGGAAACAAAAAAGAACGAGCCGAGAGATGCTGGTGTGGCACGCACCTTCTGGGTCAGCACGCACTTGCTCCACCAAATCTGTCAAATCCTCCCAAGAGTCTTTGCAAACGGTAAAAAGAAAGGAAAAGAAAGATAAAATGTCATGCAAGCCAAGAAAGGAAAGCGCTACTAAAAATAAGCCTGGGATTCTTTCATTTAACGCAGACATTAACAGTGAAAAGGGGCTGGGGACACCACCAAGAGGCAGGGGCATTACTGTGATCACCCAATGTTTTACTTCAAGGTTTCCAATGGAAAAAAACAAGCACGCTTACGTCATAAACAAGCGACATAGATTTTCTTCTACTGGAAGCCAAATCTGACTGTGCAGTCTAAACATATGCCATGTTAACACCTTCAGAAGTTATTTTGATCACTTCACTAAAGCTGAAAACAGGGATTTGTTGTTGTTGTTGTAGTCAGGACAAATCTCATGATGAAAATGACTGATTTTTCTTAAAATAATAATAATAATAATAATAAATCTAAATACAATTTCTAACTCTTGACCATAGAACAAAGACAAATGATGCTACTGTAAAGATACACACAGTCGGGTGACTGTCATGAAGAACAGTTAGGAAGGTGTTGGGCAGCACCCACAGCACACATATTAATGTTTCTGCAGGACATGAGTTACAGGTTAAGTAACGGAGTCTAAAGCAAATGCAAAGCATGACTTATTACCACACGAGGCCAGGGAAATTTATGAAAACTGCTTTCAGGAGTGTGTTCTTCCCCTGCCCCTGCCTTCCTTTCTTCTTTTTAAAGGATTTCTTCTTTATTCATGAGTATGTGTGGGTCTGTGTGTTTATGTCATATGTGCAAGCGCCCACAGAAGCCTGAAGAGGGTGTCAGAGTCCTGGAGCTGGAAACAGGTGGCTGTGCCTCAAGTGGCTAGATGTGCATGCTGGGAGCCAAGACACTGGAAGAGCAGCAAGTACTCTTAACCCCTGAGCTATCTCTCCGGTCACCAGAGACTTTAAAAACTGTAGTCTTGTACATGCAAAGATCCCTTAGACAGTGTGTCACCCAGACAAAATGTACACAGTAAACCACTACACTTTATGTGTGGATGTATTTTATCTGCTATTCTACTTATAACCCATCAAGTACATTATGTGCTGCCACTGCCGTACAGATTCACTATGGTATCCTGCTGGTCAACAGGATGAACATCCAGTCTTACCTTTCATTCACTAAAAGTATACCTGTCACTTAGTAAAATGAAATCTCCCCTTCATAAGGCAAAGCCATAAAGCTCCTCCAGGCTCGTGCAGGAGATCTGGAAAGCAAATTTCTAGGTAGAAATGTACAGTGTTCACCAAGCATCTGTCTGATGTCTCTTTCAGTGTGTCCTTTGTAGAGCAGTTTCTGCCAGCCCCACCTCCCATCTCTACAGGACTCATTCTGTAGCCCATCCCAGGCTGGCCTGGAACACCCTCTGTAGTTCAGACTGTCTTTGAACTCAGGGCAATCCTTCTGCATCAGTTTTTTGATTGCTGGGATTATGGGGTGGGATTTCAGAAAACACCATCATGCTCAGTTCTGTTTTGTTCTGCTAAGATGCTGGGCAGGAAGGGCAGGAGCTGTCCCGTGACTCACTTTAAATTCTCCTTATTCAGCCTCAGAAATCTACTCTACTGCCGAATAGACAGTGGGCAGGGGTGTGGTTAGCAAGCATTCTACCCACCCCCAAAAGAACAGGTATGCTATTCTTTTATAACCCCAATTCTAAAAGCTTTATAACACAGTTTTGTTTTGGGGACAGGGTCTCACTGTGTAGACTATAGAGATCCACCTGCTTCTGTCTCCCCAGTTATGGGGAGTAGATGGGGTGTGTGCCACCATGTCCAGCCTTACAAAATATTTCAGTTGTACAACATGTTCACATTACTAAAACAACATAACAGTATTTAATGCGTTCCCTCGCCTACAACTCATGTACCTGATCTTCCTAAAGCTATTACATTTTGCCTCAAGCATGTCTTACCCCCTGTAAACAGCTGTATTGACAATATGTAGCAAGGAAATGCACATTTGCACACAAGGGAGGGTAACAACCTACCCCTGTGCTGGTTACTTTGTGTCAACATGACACAAACTAGAGTAGCCTAGAAAGAGCCAGCCTCTGCTGAGGAATGGTCTCTGTAAGGCTCTAGCCTTTAGGCACTGCCTTAGGACATTACCTTGATTAAAGACTGATGTGGGAGGATCTAGGCTGCTGTGGGAGGTGCCACTCCTGGGTAGATGGCCCTGAGTTAGTGAAAGCAGGCTGAGCAGGCGAAGGGGAACCAGCCTAGGAGCAGCACTCCTCCAGGGCCCATGTTTCAGCTCCTTTCTCTAGGTTCTGACGCCCCTCCCTCTTGTATGATGTTATAGACGTTTTCCTACTTCAACTGCTCCTGGTTAATATTTTTTTTTACAGCAATAGAAAGGACAATGGCATGACCTTCTAATATTGTAAACAGGTCTGGTTTAAAAATTTGCTGTAGGCTGGGTGTGGTGGTACATGCCTTTAATCCCAGCACAGAGGTCTTTGGATCTCTGTTCAGGGTTGGCCTGGTCTACACAGTGAGTTCCAGGACAGCCAGAATTACACAGAGAAACCCTGGGGGGGGGGGCGGGCGGAGGGGGAGAGAATGTGCTCTATAAATGCTTAACAGTGCCAGAGGTACAGTGAAAATGGCAAAGCCTGCCAAGGGGAACTCCTTGGAACTGAACAGCTTCAGTTCCCATTTCTAAGGCTGACCCAGAAGGAAATCCAGCATTCTCAGGGCCTGCATAGGGTCATGTGACTGAGAGCAAACACTTAGAGTGCATGGTTAGCACTTAACAGAACTTAGTAATTTTTTTTTTTTGGTTTTTCGACACAGCGTTTCTCTGTATAGCTCTGGCTGTCCTGGAACTCACTTTGTAGACCAGGCTGGCCTCAAAATCAGAAATCCACCTGCCTCTGCCTCCCAAGTGTTAGGATTAAAGGCATGCGTCACCACGCCCAGCAGTAATCTCATTTTAAAAATTATTTACCACAGTGTGTATATGTATGATGTATGTATAGGGATGAATCCTGAAGTCAGGGACCACTCTGTGGGGTGAGTTCTCATCTTCTGAGAATTGAACTCGGGTCTCCAGACCTATCTGTCCACTTTTGCCTACTAAGCTATCATGACAACCCCATAATATTCTTATTAATTTATTTCTGTGTGTGTGCGTGTGTGCATGCGTGTGCGTGTGTATGCTCATATGTGAGTGCATGTGTCATGGCATACAGGCAGAAGTCAGAGGACATCCTGCTGGACTTAGTTCTCTCCATCTGCTATGTGGGTCTTAGCTTATAAGCTGTCAGGCTTGGAGACGAGGGGCTTTATTGTGGAGCCATCTTAATGGCCTGTGATAACATTTTAAGGGGCATATGAACACAGACTGTTTTAAGTCAAGAGGTTAATGATAAAACTGTATAAGGACCCCAAATTAGGGAGCAGAGCAGACTAAATCTTTCCCTGCCTATTTCTCTTCATGGATAAGGAATATAGCGGGTACTTATGTAGCCCGGTGGATATTTAACCATAGCTGGTAAGCGGCTTGTCCCTAAGCCACACAGTAACACAGCAGCAGCAGCACATGGGTGGATATAGAACTTTGGCCTTGACGTGAAGACCAAGCCCCAGAAGACAAAACGAACCCCCAAAGCTATCCTGAATTTCATGTGTAAGCTATGTCATGTGTGGTATGCATATATGCACATACATATAAATAAAATAACTTTTAATGTGCAACTTTTCCTAGTAATGGTAATGACACCCCTGTCAAAAAGAAAGGAGATGAACCTGGCGCAGAGTGCAGGTGGATGCCCCCAGCACTGTTCTCCCCAGCCAGCACTTGGGACTCTGGCAATTTCATCTAAGCATCAGCACTGATACAAAAATCTGAAAATGATTCGTATTTCAGAGATGAGAACAGATGACTTTAGTTATCTGTGATACTGAAGCTGACAATCCAAGGAGGGCTCATGTGAACTCTTGCACTCCATTTCACCGGGTGAGGGCTGGGGGGAAGTGAGATGGATGTGTCCTTAAGAGCAATCATAAAGGCTAGAGTTCAGGTCCTAACATCCGAGTAACAAGCCTGCTGCCACACCCCACCCCACCCCCGCCTCAATGTCTCTACCTCCTGCTCGGACAGCGCTGATCTCTCTGTCTCTTGTGCATACCCCTGACACATTACATACATTCACACAGACACACAAAAAGACAGACAGATACGCACACACATATGAAATTAATGTTTTCAAACACACAAGGGAAGCAGGCACCATGGTACACAAACACACCTATAATCCCTAGCACTTGGTAGGTGGAGGCAGGAGAACATGGCCAGGCACTGTCACAAAACAGAACAACCAACTAAACAAAACCAGTCCATTTTTAAAGCCCACATTAAAGATTAACACAGAAGGTCTGTCAGCAGAGAGCAAACCGCTTAGACTCTGCAAAGAGCCACCAGAGTAGACAGCAATGCAGGAGCACCCGCCGGAAGGACAAGAAGCCTTTCAGAGAGACCCAGAACCAATCTTCCCACCTGCAGCGGGGCTACAGGGGCCAGCTCTCCTCCAGCAATCCTCAGAGCTTTGGGACTGGGATACAAGTAAAAGCCACTGACATTTCTCATCCAGACTTAGGATTTTATAGAACCCCAGAGGCTAGGATAATAAAAAACTTACCTAGGAGGGTGACCTGCCACACTGCTCTCCTGGCAGAACAAGAAAAGATGAACTTTGTCCAGAGCACTTTGCCCCGGCTTTCTGGCATGGAGTTCACACAGCTGCCTTGTGTACACTGATCACTACTCTGAGAACCTGACAATATAAATCCAAGACCAGCCGATACCGGGGCTGACTGCCAAAGGTGTGTGTTCGTACGCGCGTGCGTGTGTGTGCGCGCGCGTGTGTGTGTGTGTGTGTGTGTGTGTGTGTGTGTGTGTGTGAAGGACAGAGGGCGATGTCCTCTATTATTTTCTCTTCTCCTTCTTTTCTGAGACACTGACTCGCCCGAACCCAGAGCCCCCTGTTTACATTAGAATGACTGCCAGAGAGCTCCATCTATCCATCCATCCTCCCATCTCTCCTCTGCCAGTGCTGGCATCAGATGCCTACCATCGCACCCAGACTGAACACAAAATCTGGAGACACAAACTGGTCCTAGGTTCCCAATGCAAGCACCTCATCCACGGAGCCATCTTCCAGCCCCCGGGGGTTATTTTCAGATCACCCAGGAAGGCAGTAGACTCAGGATGCAGACTGGCTCCTTCTATAATCCTAGCACTTGGCATGGAAAGAAAGGAGGAGCAACTTTGAGGCACTTGAGCTACATGAAAGATGCTACCACCCCTTTTCCTCCTCCCAAAGTTAAGGCTGTGCTGAGTCCATCTTGGTGTACACACCCTGGCCACTGGGTGCTTCCCACACAGAACGGCACTGATATATGCTCACAGGCACAGCAACCAATAAGCATGTCATTGTGACTTTTAACAGAACGTGGACAAAAATCCTGGAACTGTGAGGATGGAGAAATGACTTTATGGTTCTGGGCTTAACCCCAGCGCCCACATGGTGGCCTACAAGTGTCTATAATCCTAGTTCTAGGAGATCTTATGTCCTCTTCTGGTCTCTGTGTGCACTACAGCCATAAGGTAGATGTACAGACATACATATAGGCAAGACACTCACATGCATAAAACAAGAATTAAAAAGGTATCTGGGGCCGGGTGGTGGTGGCGCACGCCTTTAATCCCAGCACTTGGGAGGCAGAGGCAGGCAGATTTCTGAGTTCGAGGCCAGCCTGGTCTACAGAGTGAGTTCCAGGACAGCCAGGGTAATCCAGAGAAACCCGGTCTTGAAAACCACCCCCACCCCCCAAAAAAAGGTATCTGAAAATGGATCAAGAGCCAAGCTTGTGCTTTGGGGCTACAGTCCCTGCTTGTGTTCACACAAGTCTCCTCCCACAGGAAGTACTGGGGTACAAGTGAGATGAATGGATGCACGAGTGTCCAAGTTTTCAGAATATTTTGTGGGAGGAAGAATCACTTTCTGGAGGTTAGACAGGTGGCTTGGAGGTGAAGAGCAGGTATTGCTCTTGCGGAGGAATTGAGTTCTGGCCCCAGGCCTCATGTAAGGAGGCTCGAAGCTGCCATATCTCCAGCTATAGATTTGACACCGTCTTCTGAACTTTGTGAGCAACTGCACTCACATGCACACACACCCATGAATATATTTATTTAAAATATATTTAAAAATAATAAAAAAGACCTTTTAAAAGAGTGATTTGTGAGCCAAAGGAGTCAAAGATGCATAAGAAAACCTACAGAATCAATTAACCTGGGCCTACAGGGGCTCAGAGACTGAACTGGCAATCAGAGAGCACGCATGGGGCAGACCTGGGCCCTCTGCACATATGTAGCAGTTGTACAGCTGGGTCTTCATATGGGACTAAGGACAGGGGCTGTCTCTGACTATAGTGCCTGCCTTTGGATCCCTTTTCCAAACATGCACCTAGTCTTTCTGCAACTTGATATGCCAAGGCTGGTAGCTAATAGCTATGGGAGGCCTCCCCTTTTCATGGGAAGAGAAGTGGGTGGGAGAGGGGAGGAGAGAGGTGGGAGGGGAGGGGAGGAGGAGAAGAGGGAGGGGAAGCTGTCTGTGATCAGGATGTTAAATAATTTAAATAATAAAAAGTACCCTTGTGAAAAGGTGGGAAAAGTGATTCTGGCTTGGAGGCCAACTTGCTGCCTAAGTGCAGTGTAAAGAGGTAGGAAAAGCATGGGAGCCACTTGCAGCTTCACTGGCCAGAGACAATCAATTCCACAATTTTCTCTTGCACATTCGTGTGTATCATTGTATTAAAATCTGTGGTGATGACGCATAGGTGTCTATGGCACATACGCAAGCTCTTTCAAAGTCAGCGTGGAAGTCACAGGTGGGCAACTACACCAAATTTTCTTGCTACTTTTTGAGAATGCTTAGGTAAAAACATTTTTTGGGGACTTGCATCTTTGCAAATATAAGAATTTAAGCCTATACATTTCTAATTCTGAAAGGTGCCTTCATGTTCATTCAGCTTGAGATATTCTGCTTGTGACTTCTTTGATTAAGGAATCCTTAGAAGTCTGTAATTTCAGTTTCCAAATGTGTAATTTTTCATATTTATCTGGTGATTATAAATTTAATCATTTTATCAAGAAATTGAACATATTCATATTATTTTAAGATTTTACTGTTCACTGATACTTTGTGATAAGTTAAAACAAAAGGCTCCCAAAAGATATTCATGTTGTATTCTCTAGAACTTATAAATGCTATTTTATCTGGAAGTAGTTTCTAGAGCTGGGATTAAATGAGGGACTCTGTGATTTCCTCGGAAAATGCTACCATTTATATCCTTGTAACAGAAGGTACTAAGAGGGAAAAGAAGCAGTGTCAACAGGGAAGCAGGCATTCAGGTGATGAACCTCAGAGTCCAGGGATGCTGTCAGCCAGAGCAGGTACTGCTGCAGCAAGGAAGGACTCTCCCAAGCCTCTTGAAAGGAGCAATCTTAAGTGTCAGCTTTCAGAATAAACTTCTGTTGCTTTAGGGTACCAGCTCTGTGGCAGTTGATTAGAATACTCTAGGCCTTCTTTTAAGACTAGAATGGGGTCTACTCCCCAGAAGGTTCCTTAAAGCTGCTTGGTAGGGAGAATGATTTAATTTACAAGCAGTGGTCCCTCCTTTCTACAGCAGAGCTGGTCTGATACCTCAGTGGATGCTGAAATGTGTAATCAACACACTCGGAACATGTTTTCCTCTCTAAATACCCTGCACTTTCCTATATATACACAATGACAATAAAGGCTAATTTATAAACTAACATAGTAAGAACAGAATTATACTAATGTACTAGAATATATTCTATACTATAAAAAAGTGTGAAGCTACAAATTATACTCTGAGCATTATGCTACTAAATATTCTTTTAGAACAGTATTTATTGCTTGTTATATAGATGCTCTTATACATTTACACTGTTTTTCTCTACACTATATTAAGTGTCTCTTTTGAGATTCTGCTAGCACAAGGCAGAAAAAAATTACATATATATATGTGTGTGTGTGTGTATGTATATATATATATACATATATACTAGCACAAGGCAGAAAAAAATTACATATATATATGTGTGTGTATGTATATATATATATACATACATATATACATATACATATATATGAATGATGTAAATGTTTTGCCTGGGGGCTGTAAAGATGGCTAAGTAGTTCAGAGCACTTGCTGCTCTTGCAAAAGACCCAGGTCTGGTTCCTAGCAGCCACATGGCCTCTCACAGCTACCTGAAACGTAGCTCCAAGAGATGTGACACTCTCTTTTGCCCTCCATGGCTTCCTGTACACACAGAGTGCACATAAAGTTACTCAGGACAGTCTGTTTTCTTAGATACTGTTATGTGGGATTCAAACACATAAACACATAAATGAATCTTTGAAATACTCTTTGCCTATATTGATGATTATTTCTTAAGGTACATGTCTGGTATGGTTGCTGGAACTATTTTCTTAGACCTTCGATTTACGCTGGCTATTCTTGCAGAGGACCCAGGTTCAGTTCCCAGAACCTATATGGTGGCTCACAACAACTTATAAATACATACAGTTCTAGAGGATCTGATGCCTTCTTCTGACCTCCTGGTGCTCCTCCTGTAAAATATGCACTGGGATATGTACTGTTTTCATTAGAAACATGTAAGTTGGGGCTATGCTTACATAGCGGGAGCATTAGGAGCAGAAGTTCCTAATGTCACCATGTTGTTGCCCAGCACTGGGGGGGGGGGGGGGGGGGCGGTGGGGAGGGCGTTGGGAGAGGCAGGCAGGTCTCTCTCAGTTTGAGGCCAGCCTGGTTTATAAGAGTGAGTTTCAGGATAGCCAAGGCTATACAGAGAAACCCTATCTTAAACAAAACAAAACAGAAGTACTTAATGCCAAAAGGGAGATCTTGGCACCTGTCTAACAGTCCCTGGATGACAAACCCTTCTCTGTCACCTTGAGACGATCAGCTCAGTAATATATTCCCACTGGCAGAAGCACCTATTCCAAGCCTGCATCTATCCTATCTTCTGGGAAATGTCATCAGTGGTGAGTACTGTCTGGTTTTGAATCCCACATAACAGTGTCTAAGAAAACAGACTGTCCTTTGACAACCCAGCAGCTCACACTTGCTTCCCAGGAGCCACAGATAGCTTCAATGCATCTCCACCTTCACTCTGAGTATGAGGTCTGGGAGAGCAAGGAGACATTTAGTCCCAAGGACTAAGCTTTGCCTCGAGGGATTCCCAGGACTAATGACAAACTAACAGACAAAAACATACACTGCTGGTCTGCAGTCATAGAGTCCTACAGCCTCTCTCCACTCGCCAGTACAGATGTTGCACATCTGGCCAGCAAGGCCAAGGTACCTGCTAGAGGGACCCCTGGTTCTGCAGGGTCAGTCAGCCTCTGCATGTGCTGACATCGCACACGGCTCTGTACACAAACCCTAAGTCAAAGGAGCAGAGGCTCATTTCTCAACATGTCCTGAAGACGTAAGTCCTCCTGAGCCATCCAGGGCTGCACAGTGAGACCCTGCCTCAAAACGTTTACGTAAATGAGTGAGTAAACAATTCCATCATGGCAAGTTTCTTCTATCTGTGTTTGAGAGGGTGCTTTAATCAATAACCCTGCAATCCCAGTAGGAGCCTTCTCTGCTGTTGGTCTCCCTGCTGGGACTTTGTGTCCACACCCTTCTTATGTGGGTGCTGGCATCTGAGCCCAGCCCTCATGCTTGTGCAGAGAGCATTAACCCACTGGGGCATCTCTGCAGCTCTAAGCAGAGAAATTTAAAAAGTTCCTCAAACCGTACAAACATCCCCAATATAATAAAGGAGGGTATGAATGTGGAAGAAAAGGAACATGAGCTTAAAGAGCTAGATATTTAGTTTAAGGACAATTTAGAGATTTCATTCAGATCACATATCTATCTAAAAAGAAAATCAACATTTTACAGAGTAAAGGCAATAAATATCTTATTTATTTTAGAAAACCTAAGTATATTATTTTCTCTCTTAAAATAGAACACTACTTCAGGCTTCTAACTTAAAATTAATTTAATCCAATAACAGATTAAAGCACAAAAGCTCAGGACTTCACTGTTTAAAGATTCTCTTTTTAGACACCAAAAGATTTTTAAACATACGTTTCTAGTTAGGTAACCAATAATAATCAGGGGTAACCTGAAAATAAATGGAGTCCCAACCACAGCCAAGTTGTTAACACTTAGACATATAATGGCAATAACTTAGCCTGTCCTCCATGTGTGCCACTTACTGGAGTTTCTGAAAACAGCTTTGTTTCTTGTTTTCCTGACTCTGGAGCAAATACACAAACTTGTTTCAAGAATGCTGCTCCAAGATACCCAGATGCAAAGGGGCACAGTAACTGTAAAGCGCATCACTTCACCTCACAATTTCTAAATTACTACATCAAAGTGTTTTGCTTCCATTCCAGAGAAGCCCAAGGCACGGTCTGAATACCCACGCTTCATGGAGGGGCCTAGGACGTCCTGAGCCAGCGGGTGCTGATGTGGGCACAGCTCAGGACTGGGAAGGCCTTTGTCTGTGAGTACTGTGTTTATAAATGATTGACTGGCAACTGCAGTTCCTCCCCCTGGCTGTTTACAGCCTGGCTGCTCATCTGCAGACACCTCCCATGGAGGCTGCAACCTCTCTTCTGTGCTGTACACAGTTACAAGCTAAGGTTCCAGGCTGCTGCAGTAGTTGCTGCCGCTCGGTCAAAGCACACACCCTCTGTGTACATGTGTCTGTGTCTGTCCTTCTTTTTTTCCCTCGCTGCCCTGGTCAAGTTTCCAAACCCATGGCATGTAAAGTGGGGTAGTTTTAAAAGTCCTTTACTTTCAACTTTTTAAAATATAATTTATTTTTATGTGTTTGGCCTGCATGTATGTCTGTGTGATATACAGAAGCACTGGAACTGAAGTTAGAAACAGGCATGATGAAAAACCAAAAAAAAAAAAAAAAAAGAAGAAGAAAAAAAGAAACAGGCATGAGAGCTATCTGGGTACTGGGAATTGAACTGGGTCCTCTGGAAGAATACCCAGCACTGTTAACTGCTGAGCCATCTTCTCCAGTCCTAATTTTAAACTTCTACTATGCTTCTAGAAATGTAAAAAAGTAAACAAACAAACAAACAAACAAACAAACAAGACCATTCTTGACAGTTCAGGTCAATGGCAGTGTGGTAGGTTTCTAAATCAGCACACATCTACAGTCAAGACTCTTGAGAGGCAGAGGCAGGAGGATTATTACATGACAGACTAAGAACTGGCAGAGTCACCTTGAGCCCTGGTTCTGTGGGGCTGGCTGGAAGGTTAACCAGATGACATGATAATGCTTCCTTTGTTAGCCACAGTCCATGAGCATGGAGAGCAAACCTTGTTTTACACTGTATTACTTTTGCATTCTTTACTGGTGGAAGGAACTTGGGCCCTGAAGATAAACACTTGGCAGTCACCCAAGGTACTGTGTCCTCTTCATCCCCCAGCCCCAGAGGCGGCTCTGTCATCAGGGAACCTCCAGTCTCAGGTGGCTCTTCCTTCCCTGTGCTCATCCTTGTTACTTTAGACTGGAATTGTTACCATTTTCATAGTCATGGCTGGGGTTTTCCTGATCCACCCACAAGGTTGCTACTCTGCATTAAGTTCATCTGTGCCTAGGTTTAGGGGCTCAGCGGCTTCCCATGAGTGAAGCCCAGGTGCCTCACACCAAGTGTTATCCCTTCCAGGACCCCACCCTGCTGGGCCACACACAGTCCTGCAGCCTTCTTACCACCTGCTCTTCCCTGGCAAGGGACAGCTCAGAATGCACCATTCCCAAAGCTCTGCTCCACATCCATGCGGTGACCATCTAGTAATGTCCCGAGCTCAAGCCTTATACTGTGCAGCAGAAGCATTCATCCCCTGGCCCTTCCCTCTCCTCTCCAGTAGACCTAGTCCTCTGCTCTGACCACTAGATTAGCTGCTGGTTTTTAAGGCGAGCAACATATAAGAATGGGGGGATCATACTGAACGCCCACAAGCACAGAGACAGGGAATCCGAGCGTTTATTCTCTAAGCACTGCAGTGGCTGGAAAGGCCTTTCTTTATGGCAGCCTCATGGTGAAGTATAGAACTGGTTCAGAAAATAAGACTTGGAGAGCACAGCATCTCAAGAGAACAACTGTGCTCATTTTTCTTTGTGAAACTGAAGGGTCTCTAGGATTTGAATGGTCAGACCTTTTCTGTATAACTCAGCTAGGTCACAGTCTAGGCCTCAGGAGCTCCAGTTTCTTAGTTACTCATATAATCACTGACCACAGAGTTAAATCTCATAGGTGTCAAGGGTTTTAGAATTAAAGCAGACATTTCTTGGGTCCAAATGGCTGTTTAGACACAGTCCATGGAACAAGGAGACAAACCTCCCATGGACTACCTCCTGGTTTTCTACAACATTATACTCCGTTTCACTGGCCTTGTACTTAAAAAAAAAATTTTTTTTTCATGTGAAATAACTTTCTCTCACCTAAATTAAAGCAAATACCCACCATACCGTTAGGACTCCCTAGGTCAAGGGGTGTGCCATTAACAGTCTGCA
Source organism: Mus caroli (assembly GCF_978045245.1). NCBI lineage: Eukaryota > Metazoa > Chordata > Mammalia > Rodentia > Muridae > Mus > Mus caroli. Next base: position 92,305,164 of record NW_028227259.1, on the reverse strand, counting down.
GTAGCATACTTCTCAATGAAGAACTCAAACAGTATTATTACAAATGTTTTCATGCACCAACAGCAAACCTGTGCTCACCACAGAACTGTTATGCAGGAGGCAAGCTTATGTGCAAAGTACTAAAAGTATTAAAGATTATCTTTAGGAAACTGAAAAACTAGATTTTAAAACTAAGGTCATATTTCACTGTATACCTTCCAAAATGAATGGGGATTCTCTTTTAAACAAATTATGCCAAGGGCACTAGCTAAAAGGCTTCTTGGTAGGCTCTTCAAACTGTAATTTTCTTCTCCAAAGATTGCTAGCACTTTGGAGGCTGTGTAAACAGTACTGGCATTGTACAGATTTTCAGCTGATGGCCTCCAACCCTTGTGTACATCCTGAACCGAGCTAAAGGAAGCTGCTGTTCAACAGACAGAAATCGGTGACAGATGCCAAACATCCTTAAAACTAGTAAAGCGCTTGTAAGAAACATACAAAATGCCTGCTTTTGTTAGGCAACTGTAATGCTCTCTAAAACCTTCTCAGGGCTAACTCTGACTCGGAAGGAGAACGTTGAGTTAATCGGAGTCAGGACAGGATTGCACACAAGGTCACAGCATGGAGTCACTTCTCCTAACTTCCACCTGCTCTGTACAATCCACTTGTCCTGAAGATGTTCATAAAGAACTGCTCCTTGAATGCTTGTGTTTTTATCTGTGTTTCTTGAAGGAGAATAAACATGCTCTGCAAAGCCATCACATCTGCAGCTTGGCAAAGGGAATGTGAGGAGTGTAAGCTAAAACCACCTTACAGCTTGGGATGTGTTTTTAGAAAAAGTCAAGCGGTCACAGAGATTACTTGCAACTGTAAACACAGTACCTAAGTATATACACATATACGTAGTGTACATTTACAAAAACAGTGGCTCATAGATTTCATGCACAGGAGTAACCATACTTATGCTTAACCTCTATAAGACACGCGTTCTTAACAGTCCATATTCCTGAAGCACTGAATTTAAAATTGCTTTTCCACTTAATACTATTTAAAAAGTAACTTTTTCAAATATTTTCTGGGTGTCGTAGCCTGTTTAACAATGCCCAGTTGACAGGACCCTCCTCTATCTTTTCCACTGTGTTTGTTATATCCCATAACTACAGTTGTGTTTTCCTAATTTACTATTAGGAATCACTGTGATTTCTACAGCATTTAAAAGGAGGAACCCAATTGCCCGCTCTTTCCCTATCTGTTAGGAACTGATGTTTAAATGACCTCAGATGTTCCCTTTGAAGGGCTTTGAGACAAAGAACTAACAGAACATAAGCGTCTTGAGACCTCAGGGGTAGGGAAGAATCTTTTCCCAGTAAGCAGAGACACGGGGTGGGGGGCCGGGGAAGCTGAGGCAAGAGACAACAATAAAAACCAAGAGGTCTTCCCACCTCTGACCCTCCCAGTCCCTGTAACAATGAGGACGACGCTGCTGAGACTAGGCACTGGCCGCTGGCATCTGACCATACCTTCATGGGTAGGCTCTGGGTCGGGTGTAAGGGAGATGTCATCCAGCTCTCGAAGGCAGAGCCATTCTCCATCCATAGACACTCGGAATTTGCAAAGGTAGATGGTCTCCATGGCAGCCTGTGTGATCTTGTCAGTGGTGGGGGTTGGCATATCAGTCGGAGGCGTCAGGGCAGACATGATGAGTCAGCTGCGACCACAACACACACACACACACACACACACACACACAAATAAATAAGACCTTTGCACCAAAAAAATCCCCGAATCCCAAGCTTTTAAATAAAGCTTTTAGGGATGGGAGAGATTAAAAAAGAAAAAGGAAAAAAAACAACAAAGAAAAACAACAAAAAATACCTTGTAGAACAAACTGCTCAAAACAAACAATTCTATACTCTCTTTTCTTAGCAGCAATTCCTAAAGGTTAGCAAGACTAGACGGTGCAGTCCTCTACCAGCGTGCTCTCCTTTTATCTTCCTTTTCCTTTATTCTAGCCGGGCTATCTATAGGCTTAAATCCTATACGCCCAATGCTGCCTTAGCTGGCTTTCAAAAATTGGTCTCAGCATGAATAAGTGAAAAAAAAAATCCTCCTTCTTTGTGCAGAAAAAAATACAAAACAAAAAATATAAGTGAAAAAAAATCAAGCTATATTTTCAATTTATCTTAAAAATTTTTGACCAGCAGAAATCACTAGAGGATCTGCTCGGATGAGCCGGGATGCTGAGCTCTAACAGGATTGGTTGTGTGCAGTAAGCAGGGTGTTGACCAAAATGGCTGACTAATGAACTGAACTGAAAATCCAGGCTCATGTGACCAGCTGCTCGGAGCATCGGGCAAGCAATTCCCAGGATGCTTTATAGATGCTGCTGATGCAGGAGGAGCAATTAGGCTGCTCTCTCTTATCCTGCACAACCCACTTTCAGACTGTGCTAGTCAAACTATGAGCAGACCTAACACAATGCACAGATCCTCATCAATTCTCTACACTCTGGGATGGACTAGCTGAACAAGACTGTGGCACAAAAAGCAGCTAGAATCATTTGCTAAGCACACAATTCACTTGTATAGTTATAAACTCAGCTATTGAAATTTGCTATGCAGAGGATGACATTTTAAGAAAAGATGGAAAAAGAGCTGGAGCAGTCTATTAAAGCATTTATAATTTGAGTTTTCAAAATACAAAGGACAAACCTTTTAGGACAGGACTGGAAAAACAACCACACAACCACACAGCCACACAGCCACCACCTTAAACTAAAGAAGTGAGTTCCTTCCTGATCAATGGCAACGCCTTCCCTTCTCATAGAGATGTATTAACCAAGTCTCTGCCATAACACAGAATGTATTTTTGTTTGCTTGTTTTTTTTTTTTTTTTTTTTTTTTCGAGCAGGGTTTCTCTGTGTAGCCCTGGCTGTCCTCAAACTCAGAAATCCACCTGCCTCTGCCTCCCAAGTGCTGGGATTAAAGGCGTGCACCACCACACCCAGCTAAAATGTATTTCTAAAGAGAAGTTAAAACCATGTTGTATTTTAAAAAAACTTTATACTGGAATGTCCTGAAGATACACCATTAAATTCTCTTAACTAGTATGTACGCACGAGTGTGCAGTCCATCGTGTGATAATATTTATGTCCTCATCACACAATGCCAGAAGTAGCTCTCTTCTGTGGCAAGAAGAACAGTAATTTTAAAATGTTTTAGTGACCAAAAGAAATTGTTTTTTGTTTTGTTCCTATTTAAGGGTTTCAGTTTAAAGGAGAAATATACCTCATGAAATTTAACCCTGACAGAGAGAGACAGACAGACAGACAGACAGACACACACCCAGGTATGGTGAGTGGCACTTGCCTATATCAGGGACTCAGCTACACAGCATGTTTGAGAGCACCAACCCATCCTAGGCTACATGAGACTCTGCCTCAAAAAGGGTGATAGGTAGTGGGAGAGGGAGGAGGAGAAGAGAAGGTTCCAGGTCAATGATTGTTGAAATCACACAGCACAAACATAAATAAATTTGAATGTTCTAGATCCAGGATCCAACACAGAGTCTCCCACTATTTGCAGGGAATACATTCCATGTTTTTCAGTAGATCTCTGAAACTAAGGATAGTTGTTTTATACTGTACAGAGTTTAATGTATACATTAGGCACAGTAAGAGATCAATATCTGTTGGGCAAGCCTTTAATTCCAGGCAGACAGGTGGACTTGAGGCCAGCCTGATCTACAGAGTAAGTTCCATGACATCCAGGGCTACACAGAGAAATCCAGTCTCAAAAACAAACACCAAGGAGATCAATAACTAATTATAAAATAGAATCATTACATCATAATAAGGGTTAGATGTGGCTTGTAAAATAACTTTCTTTGCCCGTTTTCTTCGAGACAGGGCTTTATGTATTATACAGCACAGGCTGGCCTTGAACTTCCTACAGAGCTGAGGATGACCTTAAATTTCGGATTTCGGTCTTGCCCATACCTCCCAAGTGCTAAAATGATGGGTTTTGCCACTACACCTGGTTTACCTTGTGCAGGTGATGGAGACCAGGCTTTGTGCAAATGCCAGGAAAGCACTCTACAAACGGAACCACACTCCCAGCCCCTCAGACATCTTGTGCTGCAGGGATGAGTCAGCCAATAAAGTTCTTGTCTTGGGAGCACCGGGAGCTGGATTTAGTCCTCAGGGCCCAAGTAAAACAGCTGCGCGCAGGCCCAGCTGTAAGGAGACCGAGACAAGCCAATTCCTGGGGCTGGCTGGGCAGTCAGTTTAGCTTAACTGGTGAACCCCAGGCCAGTGATTAACTGTCTCAAATACCAAGGTGGGCCACTCCATGGAACAACATCTCCTGTGGCCTCCACATGCTCATGTGTGTGTGTGCACACTTACACACCTTATGTCTCTGAGCTCACATCTCTTCTTGCAATGATAGGAGATAATGATGGCAGTTCCTGCGGAGGTGGGTTATGGAGGGATTATGACATAGTGTCAGATGACAGCATAATGAGAGCTTCCCAATGATAATGATGGGAGGTTAGCACCTACAGTGTGGGTCCGTTAAACAGAGATCCAGGCCCTGAGCTCAGGCGCACAAAGTTTCACAACACTGTTTCGGATGGCGTGAGGTTTAAAAGTAATAAATTGGTTATTTCTGCAATTTTTAACTTAATGTTTTCAGACTACATTTGATCTCAGATGAGTGAACCCCTAATGAGAAATCATGGCTAAGGGACAAATACAGACTGTTCACAAACCATGGCATGCTATCTTTTCACCAAGCAGCCTTTACTAAGCCCAAGAGGAGATCCGACTGGTATAGCATCATGCCTGAACAATAGGAATGCTTAGACGACTGAGCAAGAGGCTTGACTAAGATCCCTTCTGGTCCCTCCGAAGCCTGTTCTGTTCACCTAGAGGACACAAGAGAGAGGGAGCCCTGCCTCATCCATCAGTCTGTGGCAGGGCAGTTGGGTAAGAGCACCCTTACCTCAGCATGAGTGGCACACACCCATCAGATAAACACACGGATCAGATGATCAGATAAGCAGCACTGAGTCATCACAATTGCGCATTGTTCAGAAGCAATGCAATTAAGCTAATAAAAAACCTCTAAACATTACAAAGTACTACTTAATATTTACAAATATATTAGCTTTACATAAAAAGAAAACATTAAGCCATCCATAAAACGTACAAATCTTGACTTTTGAATGTATTTAGAACATAGTGATTGCCTCTAGTGTGTACAAGGTACTAAGTTCAGTCCCCATCACTGCAAAATATAAAGAAAAAATTACCTTATTCTCATGTATACAGTAATTACAAGCTCTGTTGAACTATTTTTTTCTCATTTGGACTATCTGTCCATGATCAGGGCGGACGGAGGGGTGGATCGCCGGACACCACAGCCTGCTCACACTTCTTGGCCTTTCTACAGAGTGACTCTGAGCAAGCATGATGCACATCTCAGTTGGAAGTTACATTTCTCTTACAGTGGATTGTGGTTCACACTCAGATGTGGCTATTACAAGACAGATACTGACTTGTTAGGGGCTAATGCCCCTGTTGTGCAGGATGGAAAATTACTCAACAGAATGATGTCACTCACTGAATTTCTGTTTTCTGTTAGGGACTTAACAAATGCCACAGGGAGCTCTTCTGAGCATCCTGCAAAGCAGACACTGGTATCTCCTCATACACACAAGGAGCTGGCCCAGGAACACATAAAGGCCAGGGGGCTGGTTTGCTCCTCCACACAGCTCTGTCTAGGTGCTCCCACCCCACCCTATCCCACCCCACCCGAAGCTGTATTTTCTTTGACATTCTTCATCTTCAGGTACTCAGACAAGGCTCTTGGAAAGATCCTCAACAGGAGCTTCAATTCCCTTATCTGAAGAGACTTTTTAAAAATAATTTTTTTCAGTTCACACCCTAAAGTCTCCCAAACCATTTCTTTCCACTGGCCACTTCAGTCTCTCAACTTACACACTGAGCCCAGGTTTTTCACGAACGGCATTTTTCTGAGAAAGAGAGAACCCAGGGTACAGTTTTCCTGTTGTGTAGTGGCAAGGGCTAATGCAAATCCCTCAGGCACCATGACCTGAAGCCTCAACTGGGGAGAGCTGGAACCCACCTCATTCCTTCCCCTTTACTCAGGGGGATGTCTAAATTAAGAACAAATGATACATGCAGAAGCAGGAGACAGGTAAAAGAAGGGGGAGTCATCTTGTAAAATGATACATTGTGACATATTTTAAATAAGTACTTCATGGGCCAAGTGGTGGTGGCCATGGCGCACACCTTTAATCCCAGCACTGGGAGGCAGAGGTAGGTGGCTCCCTGTGAGTGTGAGGCCAGTTTGGTATACAGAGTGTATCTGGGGACAGCCAGGGATGCACAGAGAAGCCAGTTCTCAAACAACGACAACAAAATAAAACTACTACAACAACAAAACACCCAAAAAGCAGAACAAACAGAAAGAACTATTTCACTGCACAATTTTAATTCTGCAAAGAATTAACTAGTATCTGTAAAACTATTGCTCAGCTGGAGAAAGGGAAGACCAAGACTTACAAGGGGCTACCCACTTTCTATCTCTCCTGGACTGTCTTTGGTTTCTAATTTAACTGCAATAGTAACAGTTCTCAGCCTTTTCTTTCAAATGTTTGTCTTTGTTTTCTGTGTGTGTACTGGCTGGTTTTGTGTTTCAATTCCAATACAAGCTGGAGTTATCACAGGGAAAGGAGCTTCAGTTGGGGAAGTGCCTCCATGAGATCCAGCTGTAAGGCATCTTTCTCAATTTGTGATCAAGGGAGAGAGGCCCTTGTGGGTGGGACCATCCCTGGGTTGGTAGTCTTGGGTTCTATAAGAAAGCAAGCTGACCAGGCAGTGGTGGCGCACGCCTTTAATCCCAGCACTTGGGAGGCAGAGGCAGATGGTTTTCTGAGTTCCGGCCAGCCTGGTTTACAGAGTGAGTTCCAGGATAGCCAGGGTTGGTTACACAGAAACCCTGTCTCGAAAATTCCCCCCCCCCCAAAAAAAATGCAAGCAAGCAAGCTGAGCAAGCCAGGGGAAGCAAGCCAGTAAGTAACATCCCTCCATGGCCTCAGTATCAGCTCCTGCTTCCTGACCTGCTTGAGTTCCAGTCCTGACCTCCTTTGGTGATCAACAGCAATATGGAAAGTGTAAGCTGAATAAACCCTTTCCTCCCCAACTTGCTTCTTGGTCATGATGTTTATGCAGGAATAGAAACCCTGACTAAGACAAATTGGTACCAGCATAGTGGGGTATTCCTGTGACAACCTGACCATGTTTTGGGGAGGACTGTCGAAGGACTTTGGAACTTTAGGCCAGAAGATCCATTCGGTGTTCAGAGCTCTGTGGGATGTTGTATAGGAGCTTGGAAGATAATGTTGAGTGTGGTCTCCCTTCCCCCAGCCCGGAACCTGCCTGCTCTAGGGTGGAGCTACCGGCTCATTCGTCCTGCCACGCCCACTGCTGGAACCTGACTCTGCTGCCTGGAGGCACACACGTGTTCGTCCTGCTACTGGACCCTGAGTTACTTGGCGGGAAATTGGGTTCCCTCCCCCCTCCTTTATAAACTGAGTGTCTGGAAATATTAAATTGAGTCTTGATCAGAGTTTTGTCTTGACTCCATTGTCTCTTCCGCCCTATCTAGTTACCTCTCTTTGCAGGGAACTGCCATTCTCAGTGAACCGTTCGTGTTGTGGACCGCGGGCGGGCCGCAACAGTTGGCGCCAGAACTGGGACCTGAAGAATGGCAGAGAGATGCTAAGAGAAACGATTGCTGTGTGGAGCTCCACAAGAAAGGAAAGAATCTTCGTATCGGAGGAGGAGCATCGGAGCAACGGACAGGTACACATGCTAGCGCTAGCCCAAAAAAAAAAATTTCAGTTTTGAAAGTGTTGCGGGGATGCAGTAGGATACGAAGCAAGTTTGAAGCAGTGCTAACCCAACACTGGTTCTACTTGGGTCAGCAGTTCGTAAATCGGAACTAGATACGGAGACAGGCGGTGTGCCGCAGTTTTTTTTAGAAAAAACTGCTTAGGTGGAGGAAAGAAGGGTTCAAAATCATGATTAGGCCGTTGTGTTTAGTTTTCAGGAGTTGCTTAAGGATAAAGGAAATTCATACCGGAGAAGGTATGGGCTAAGCTGAGACAGCGTTAAGCCCGAGCGCTGGTTCACTTAGGTTCAGCAGTGAAGCTTAAGAGGAGCTAGGCACAGGCGGTAGGCCGTGGCTAGAAAAAAGCTACATTGTTAGGTGTGAGAAAGGAAAGGGTTTATTAAAAGGAAATTAATACAGGCGGATTGCCCCAGTTATAAAAACTGCATCATGAGGGAGGAAATTGTCCCAAATAGCAGGAGTACTCTGCCCCATTTTGTGTCTTGTTTATGTCTGGTGCACCAATCTGTTCTCGTGTTCAATTCATGTATGTTCGTGTCCAGTCTGTATGAATGAATGTTCTATGTTTTATGTTGGATAATAAAAATGGTATAAAAAATCTTTATCTGCAAGGCCGAGAGCTGCCACGTGTTTCAGCCAAAAACCAGACACGTGGCAGGAAGGCCCCTGATGGAAAAAATGTTCGTTTTAAGAAAAAGCAGCGAGTACACAGCCTCTTAGTTTCAAATCTGATAAATGGTTCATAATTAATGTGTTTGACAATGGTAAAGTGCTTTTTTATTCTATGATTGTAGCTACAAAGATTAATATTCTCTGATTGGTCTAAAATTAACTGCTTCATTTGGTTCTTTATTAAAAATGTGTTCTGCATGTTTTCGCATTCAGCTCATAAGTTGTTGGTTAAAATTAATAATTGTTACATTGCTACAGATGGTTAATGTTAAATTTGATAACTCAAGTTTAGAGTCCTTCCGACACGTGGCCTAAGGCAGCCCTAGAGGCTGAGTCTCTTAAGATATTTCTAGTTTAGATAATGATTAATGTGGTTCCTATCCTAAATAGTAAAATTTAAGATAAGATATAAAGCAATGCCTCTTTATTAAAGCGTTAAAGCTTGCTTTAATAGGTATTCATAGGTATTAATTGGTATCCAAACTTCGTAATATGATAGTAATGCTTCTAATATTGATTTTAACAGTGATAAATTGTTTTAAACATAGGTTTTGCTTTCCCAAAGTTGTAGATATTATCCTAACCTTGCACAAAAACTTAAAAATTATGGTTAAAACTGCCATTGTTCCATTGACTGCAGCTTGCAGTTTGATTGCAAATTTAAGATTAATGCTCAGATTAAAAAGTATTTTACCTTTGAGTCAATACAGGGCTCTGGGCAGTCCCAGAGCGGCTTGTGGCCTTTTCTTTTGTTTTGCAAACAAAGCCTAAAAAAGTTTTTCCCTGTGTTCAAGAAAATTTCTTTTTAACAGTGTTACAGATCTATTCAGATGTTTAAAATAATGCTTAAATTCAAAGATTTTTGCTTCTAGTAAACTGGTAATCACTAGAAAATTTTGCCTCTATGTATGGCTAATATAGCTTTACATTATGTAAGAAAAATGTTTATTGTTTCTGCTTCTTTACAAGAAGCCAAAAGTTTTAATCTTTCAGTATATATTGTTTCCTAAGTGGAAAATATTTTATTAACTAATGCTTCTCAAGGGAAGTTTACCTTAAATCCTTGCTCTCACCCAAAAGATTCAGAGACAGTATCCTTTTGTTATTTGGTGTTTTGGTTTGCTGCAAGGGGTTTTGCAGGAAATAAAGAAAGCTTTTATAATTGTTGTTAATTGGTAATTGAAAATTGGTTGTGCCCAAGACAATTCTTTGGCCAGAAAAAACATTATTGTAAAGTCATTTTTCTCATCCTCCCAGCCAATCGTTTGGCCCACGTGGGCCCAACTAGCTGCTGTGGAGCAGAGTCTTAAGACACACAGTTACCCCTATTCCAGCACAAATAATCTGGTTGTGTGCTGTAGATGGTGTTTTAAAATGCTGAACAATCAAACCTTAATTTATATTGATAGTCAATGCTATATCTCTGAGCTCATAATTACTTAAAATTGTTCGTCCCTCAGATACTATTAATTCTCAAATTTACAATTGCTTATACATATTTTTAGTTAATAAATAAATAAATTATGCACGTGTGACTCTTAATAACTTTTCAAGCTTTCTAGTTACAACTGTTCCTTAAGAAAAATGATTGAAAGTGCAATTAGTCACTGCCCCTTTACAGCCAAATATTTAAAATGTTTTGTCCAAAAAGTTATTAATTCAAAAGGTTAGATATTGTAAAATTTTAAACTTTAACCTCTTAAAAGACAAAAGAGAAAAATTGTATCCCCATATATACTATTTAGTGCATTTCCATGCACACTATTTAAAACATACCTTTATTTTCAAAATTTGAGATTAAAATGTCAAATTTAATAAATGCTTTTTAGTATCTTAAAAGGATCTACTTATTGGCTTATAAATTGATCCTAAAACAGCTACCTTATTAGAAAAGGGAAAGACAGGTTCTCTCCACAGAACTCTACAGAAGCATATTGGTAATTCGTGTGCTGAGCTGACAGGTAAGTTAACTCAGTGTCCTGATTAAAAGGACTAAAAGATTAAATTCATGTTTTAGATCCATCCTTGCTTTTCATTTTTCCAGTTTAGACTAGCTTCTAGCCTTTTAACTTTATGGCAATAGTACATCAGAGACTGTATATTCAGACTTAGTAAAATTAGTCATTTAATAGAGTCATAATGATTTTTCACTCTTCTTCAGTGTGACCAGCCATTCTAACTCAATCTTAGACTGGTCTAATATTCAGTTCAATTATTAGAGATTCCTATATTCTAAATTACCTAGCAAAGTTAATTCAGAGCATATTCTCCAAAGTCACCAAAGGCTCATCTTGCCTTTACCTTATTTGTCCTAAACTTTTTGCAAACTGACATTAAAGGTCAGTCTGCAGCGGAACGCCACTGGCACCCAGTTACTTCTAATTCTTATGCATTGGCAAAATGGAAGGACCCCTTGACTAATAAATGGAAGGGTCCAGATCCAGTCCTAATTTGGGGAAGAGGGTCGGTTTGTGTTTTTTCACGAGATGAAGATGAAGCACGGTGGCTACCAGAGAGATTAATTCGTCAGGTAAACACAGATTCTGTCTCTCCTCGTAAGTATTCACCTTGAGGACTAAAACTTCCTCTTGAGCTGGGAGTGGAAGCTCTCAAAAAACACTGTTTCCTCTGAGCCAATTCCCCTACAAAAGGCCGGAGATAAACTTTAGCTTTACAATTTGCATCTAAATAAAGTACCTTGACTTCTCCAAACAGAAAATTTACATTACTACACTCTAACTGTTTAGTATTCTTCCTTCTCTCAAGCAGGTCAATCTACATTCTCCGGTTCTCCGCCCAGCCCCTAAGAGCAAACAGGTGGTTCTGCTAATCTCAGCATGTGGCCTTTCAGTCTAAGATAGGATTTAGATTTACCAGGAGAGCTAGGGAAGTAGAAATTTCATATATATTTACAAAGATTAGTTCTTATTTTGATAGATATAGGTTTAGTCCCTTAGCTGGCCTCTGGCTTTTCACCCTTGCTGTTACTGCAAGGTGTCCTTAGTTCCTCAGGCTACTGGGAATAACAGAGATGAAGAGAAAAGACTTTTAGCTCCTATTTTAACCAAAATTAATGGTGTTAATAGTGACATAATTCTTGTCTAGGCCTTGCTAAATCTGAGGTTGACAAGTCTCACATAGAGGCCTCGCAATAACTCAGAATTGCGATACTGATTCATAATCATATGAATACGGTATGGGTACCGCTTGGCGCAGGAGATCACTGCGGAGGGAAGGTCCAATTTGACCGTTTCTGAGTTCCCTGTGTGACACACCTGATTTAAAAAGAGGTTGGTATCTGACTCCAGATAAAAACCAAAATACTTACGGCTCTGCCTCCCCTCCCCAAAAGATACCAAGAGCCACAGATGTGAGTTGTTACAATACTCACGGGAGGATCAGGTTAATGTCCACCCAAGTCAAGGTTAAGGCCCACTCATCTACGGATGAGAAAATCTTTTGATCACCTCTGTTAAGCATTGCCTATTTAAACTTAATTAACAGGGGGGAGAGAGATTGGAGACCTTGCTGTCGTAAGAGCAGGCCCTTCACTGCCTCCCACCCAAAAAATAAAAAAGCCAATTGGCCTTGTACTAGGAGCCAGCCAGTCTTAATCGCTTCTCACTGTTTCCCCTGCCTGTCACCCAAAATTGTGGTTAATTATCAGTTCAGTGTTATTCTAAAATTGTTTAGCTAAACTCAGCCAGGGTTCCAATGCCCTACTTAAAAGGCAAACAGGTAGCTACCTATTCAGCACTAATTAGCATTATAAAGTCAGAGCCTACAGTCTCAGCCAGATACAGTTTACCATTAGAATAGTTAAGAAATCCCACGGAAATAGGTTTTTTCTTTAGCCCTAGGAACTTAGGCAGAACTATTGAACATAGATAATCTTTCTGCCACAGGCCACCCCTTTTTTATTTTTATTTTTGTTATCTAATGGGGGGAAATGTGGTCTCCCTTCCCCCAGCCCGGAACCTGCCTGCTCTAGGGTGGAGCTACCGGCTCATTCGTCCTGCCACGCCCACTGCTGGAACCTGACTCTGCTGCCTGGAGGCACACACGTGTTCGTCCTGCTACTGGACCCTGAGTTACTTGGCGGGAAATTGGGTTCCCTCCCCCCTCCTTTATAAACTGAGTGTCTGGAAATATTAAATTGAGTCTTGATCAGAGTTTTGTCTTGACTCCATTGTCTCTTCCGCCCTATCTAGTTACCTCTCTTTGCAGGGAACTGCCATTCTCAGTGAACCGTTCGTGTTGTGGACCGCGGGCGGGCCGCAACAGTTGAGAACAGTGCAGAAGATGGAGGCCTGGCTTGTGAAATTTCAGAGGGAAGATTAAAGACTTTTCAGGGCCATTGCTATTTTGATTGGGAAGATTCTGTGGTTCTGGTTAGCTGGGGCTGAAGAATCAGCTGTGATTAACAAGATACTAGAACTACTAAAGTGAAAACTTTGCATTACTGGGACTATTGATGCTGGTTAGCTGGAGCTAAGAAACTAGTGGTGATTAAGAAGAGACCAGCATCATTGAGGTGACATGTTCTGGGAAGTGTTTTCTGAGAGCACAGAGGCTGTGTTTCAGAGATAACCAAGGTTTTACTTAGTGCTGCAGCAGGACTTAGTAATGTGTAAGAGTCACCCAGTTGGTACTGGTTTTAAAGGGATGCAGAGGTCATGCAGAGCAACTGAGGCTTAGCACTGTGAGAGGCCATGGAAGGCCATTGGTGAAGGTACAGCCTTAGTTGCAATTGCCTGCCCAGGACAGAAGGGGTCATGCAAAGGAAGGCTTGGCACCATGAAGAGAGCCTATGAGAGGCTGTTAGTTACAGCGGAAGACAGCAGTGTTTTGGAGATGCCAGTACCATGAGATGATCACCAAAAACAGCAGCAGCAGTGGAGAAGAGGCAGCTGGAGCCTAGAAGACAATGTGTGTGCTACAAAGCACATGGCTGGAGAAGTGACCCAAGCCCTTGGAAAAGCCCAGAAGATCGTGAGTTGGATCCCAGACATTGGACAGTTGGAGTTTGATTTTTGCTTTTGATTGTGACTGTGCCCTGATATTTTTCCCTCTTGAAGGAAGAGAGTATTTTAGTGGAGCCCACAGTTAAGAGACTTTTAATTGTATAAAGACTTTGACTTTTAAAAGATATTGGGTATTTTAAAGGGATTGAACTTTTAATATGTAAAGACTGTGGGACTTTTAAAGTTATTGAGATCTTGGGGATGAATAAGAAAGTAAGGGTTAAGGCTTAATAGTGATGTGTTGGTGTGTCAAGTTGACAAGGGGTCAATTGTACTGGCTGGTTTTATGTGTCAACTTGACACAAGCTGGAGTTATCACAGGGAAAGGAGCTTCAGTTGGGGAAGTGCCTCCATGAGATCCAGCTGTAAGGCACTTTCTCAATTAGTGATCAAGGGGGAAAGGCCCCTTGTGGGTGGGACCATCTCTGGGCTGGTAGTCTTGGGTTCTATAAGAGAGCAGGCTGAGCAAGCACTTTTACTCTGTGTGTGTGTGTTACACACTCCTTCATGTGGAGGGTCTCTCATTGGCCTGGAGTTTACCAATTAAGCTAGGCTGGCTGGCCAACAAGTCTCAGGCCTCCCTGCCAGGTCCAGCTGGTTTACATAGGGCCCTGATGATTGAATACAGGTCCTTTGATTTGTAAGGCAAGTTCTCTGCAGACTCAGCTCCACAGCTCAACAACATGAGGTCTGTACAGGGGCCCAAGGTCAATCTCAAATGTTGTTCCCAAGGTGCCATTCACCTTGTTTGAAACAGGGTCTCTCCTTTGGCTTGAAGCTCACCAAACAGGCTAGGCTGGCTAGACAGAGCCCCAGGGATCCACCCATCTCTCTGCAGTGCTTACAGCATGTGTTACAACACCCAGCTTTTCCACACTGATTCTGGGGACCAAACCTGGCTCCTGCTGCTTGAGTAGCAAGCACTTCACCTTTAAACTACATCCCAGGCTTCCCCTCTCATCTTGTTCTGGAGGCAGGGTTTCCTGTATTTCAAGGTGGCATGAACACACTATGTAACTGAGAATGTTCAGAAGTTATCCTCTGGAGGCTCCTGACAAGTTCTAAGATTCCAGGTCTGCAATACCACAGCTGCTTTATGCTCTGCTGGGGATGAACGTGGGGCTCTGTGCCTGTGAGTCGTGTACAGAGAGCTCCACCTCTCATCCCTCCTTTACTTAACAAAGTTGTCTCCTGTTTTTAGTTCATTCCTAATCTGCACATAAGGGTGTCTTAAAAATCATCAACTTGTGCAATTAAATCAATTTGCAGATGCTCATAAAATTCTCTTTCCTAGTGCTTCTTTCTGGGCTTACAGTTTCACAAATTAAGAAAAATATTTTCCTATTTCACTATCGACTGCTGGCACGAAAGGGTATCTTGAACTAGTTGTCATCACTTTACTACTGTACAAAACTATGATTATGTCACAGCCCCCCTCCCAATATCTTTCTTCCCATAACCAAAATCTACTAGGTTTCTCTGCAGTTGTCAGATTTCTTCAATCTGAGGTTTACAATATGCTTGTTAAGCTCATTGTCAGTTTGCAGATATTAACCAAAGATGACAATAAGCAATTATAAAATGATTAGGCCCAGGAAGCTGAGTTATCATTATTTTGTCAGAAGCGAATACCACCAGAGGACTGCAATGTCTCATTGTTACTTATTAAAATTAACCAGCTTAAGACCAGAAATGGCTTCTATCTTGGGATGTAGAACTGGCTTCACGGCTCAGTGGCAGCAAGCAAGGGCTTACACACACAGTGCTATCAGCAACTAGCTACTAAGTGTCTGTGGGAAATTTATCCTCCCTTCACCTTGATTTGCTCAGCTGTAAAATGAAACTAAATTACCAGCTTCGCAGAGAACACAGCCCCATGAGAAGAAATTCATGTGTTTTGCATTTATAGATGTTGCTCAAAATAGTACCTACCATGTACCAGTCTCAATAGATGCTTATTGGTATAGAAATGTAACGCTAAAGCACTCTCAATACACAAAAAGAGATTTTCCACTGTTTAAATCTTCAACCTTCAAATTTTTTCAGTTCTACAGAACCAAACTAAAGGTATGTCTTAAGAAACAAAATTGTAAGCTGGGCATGGTAGCACATGCCTTTAATCCCAGCACTTGGGAGGCAGAGGCAGGTGGATTTCTGAGTTCGAGGCCAGCCTGATCTATAAAGTGAGTTCCAGGGCAGACAGAGCTACACAAAGAAACCCTGTCTCGAAACCCCCACCCCCCAAAAAATAAAAAATAAAAAAATTGTAGCTGGGCAGTGGTGGCACACGCCTTTGATTCCAGCACTCAGGGGGCAGAGGGAGGTGGCTCTCTGAATTTGAGGCCTGCCTGGTCTATACAGCCAGTTCTAGGGCATCAAGGATACATGGAGAAAGTCTGCCTTGATTCTATCTGGCTTTTCCCTCCCACCCTTCCTTTTTGAAGGGGTCTTGCTATGTGTCCTAAGATGGTCTTCTCTCTTTTTTTTTTTTTTGATTTTTCGAGACAGGGTTTCTCTGTGTAGCCCTGGCTGTCCTGGAACTCACTTTGTAGACCAGGCTGGCCTCGAACTCAGAAATCCGCCTGCCTCTGCCTCCCAAGTGCTGGGATTAAAGGCGTGCGCCACCACGCCCAGCTAGATGGTCTTCTCTTATGACCCTTTCTATCACAGCTTCCCATAGTACTTTTTCCATAGATATGAGTTCGGCATTAACACGTCCAGGGTAAGTACAGTGTGTTAACTACTGGAAATGTTGAAGAAAAACAAGGACAACACAAGAAACAACCATAGGTGTTCAAAAAGTTCCAAGGACCCAGTCACATATGGACTAGTCAGTATTGTGTGTATGTATATGTATGTATGTATATGTATCTGATAAGCTATATATACTATTAAATTTATGACTTACAGGTTTCATTCATTCACTCATTCATTCATTCTTAGCAGAATATGATTTTAATGAGCTGAGAAGGAACTCTAAAGGGCTGTTGCCTGAAAAGACAGGCCCAGTCTAGGCCGAGACTCCAGATGCAGGAGGGAAGAAGGTTCTTGGTGGAGCAAGCCATCTCTGGAAGCAGAAGGTTCCCAGGGAGTCCTGTGGCTAACACAGAAACTGAGCAGCTGTCTTAGTCAGGGTTTCTATTCCTGCACAAACATCATGACCAAGAAGCAAGTTGGGGAGGAAAGGGTTTATTCGGCTTACACTTCCATGCTGCTGTTCATCACCAAAGGAAGTCAGGACTGGAACTCAAACAGGTCAGGGAGCAGGAGCTGATGCAGAGGCCATGGAGGGATGTTCTTTACTGGCTTGCCTCCTCTGGCTTGCTCAGCCTACTCTCTTATAGAACCCAAGACTACCAGCCCAGGGATGGTCCCACCCACAAGGGGCCTTTCCCCCTTGATCACTAATTGAGAAAATGCCTTACAGTTGGATCTCATGGAGGCATTTCCTCAACTGAAGCTCCTTTCTCTGTGATAACTCCAGCTGTGTCAAGTTGACACAAAAATAGCCAGTACAGCAGCCTTACCCATTTAACTGTTGTCTGTTGTTCACTCCTCCCCTTCCCTCTCTTTTAAGATGGTCTCACTTTTCAGCCTTGGCTGGCCTGGAACTATGTAGAACAGGGTGGCCTTGAACTCAGAGATCCACCTACCTCCGCCTTTTGTCCATTCTTCACTAACAAATGGGAAACACCCTTAGCTACTTCAGCATTAGCTAAAATGACCTATAAAGTGCCGGTGCAGCCCTTGGCACAGAGCAAGCGGAGACAGGGTCAGCTCTGACTGTTACAGTAAGTGATTCTGTTTCTGAGAATGCCCAGAACACAAACACGACTCTCTTCTCATGACGTCAGACTTGTAAGGATGGATGTTTACAAGAGTGACAGTGACTCAGAAGAAAGCTAAGAGGAGATGTGGAGAGAGTTGTGTGTGTACTGTGATGCTTTTCAAGTTGTGAGGAGAGAAGAGTGGCGGGTCAGAATTTACCAAGTATCACACTATAAATGACAGCAGAAGGAGAGGCGTCTGCGGAGAGTCCCTAAACAGATTCTACAGTTAAAGAATCACATGCTGATGAACGACTTCTGCTTTCCCACGCTGCTCGCCCCACCTGTCTCTCTCTTCTTGTGCACGTGAAAGAATCCCCGCTAAACTATCCCACCTCTGCCCCATCCCCAATCGTTCCAACAGATGCTGAGTGTCCGGTCCACCTGGTACCAAACAAGATTCGAGCCAGAAATCCCCTCTGGCCAGCAGCCCTGGGAAGTTGAGAAAGACTATGCGCCTTTTCACAACTATTCAAAAATAGTGTGGTGCACACCTGTAACGGCTGCGAGGGATGCGAGGCAGGGGGACTCGGAAGCACAGCAAGCCCCCGTCTTACAAGCACGCCACAACCATATGGCTACCGTTTCTGGACTGCTTTGTAACTCTCAAAGTATTTCCTCTCAAACATTGCTTTTGTTTCTTTCTGTGCAGTGACTGAATCCAGGACCCCGTGCATGCTCAGTATAAGCTCCAGCCCTGAGCTCTACCCTGGGCCCATTGCAATTCAAACCAATTATTGGATGTTTACAGTTACAATGTACTGACTTCCCAAAACAAATTTGAAGGTCTGCACACAACCTACTTAGCATTATTGGGAGAAATTTTAATATTAATAGTGTTTGGGTAACAGTATACTATTTGTAACATGGTATTGTTACACTGAATGTAAAATTCATTAAAATGAGATTTTAGGCCTGGTTGTGGTGACTTATGCCTTTAATCCCAGCAGAGGCAGGAGGATCTCTGTGAGTTTAGGAGCTCAGAGCTATATTGTGAGATACCCCTGACCCATACATATATACATACACACACACATCCTCATACACAACAAACACACAAACAAATAAATGCAACGAGTAAAAAAATGCACATGGGTATTCCTGTCTTGTAATCTCTCCTAATTTGAGAAATTTTCCTTACTTTTCCCTATGTGTTAGCTGGGTTGTGGTGGCACATGCCTTTAATCCCAGTACTTGGGAGGCAGAGGCAGGCGGATTTCTGAGTTTGAGGTCAGCCTGGTTTACAGAGTGAGTTCCAGGACAGCCAGGACTACACAGAGAAACCCTTTCTTGAAAAAACAAAACAAAAGAAACAACATCAACAAAACCCTGAAACTGTTGCTGTCAATCACATGTCCCAATTAACTGTCCCACACTGGTAGGTGCTAAGGAAAGAGTAGGGGAAGGAAAGGGGAGGGAGGCAGGAGAGAGGGGGAGGGACTGTCTGGGAGGACAGAGTGCTATAGCTTGGATAACTGTGGAGACTTTGCTGTATCCAGAGGGTGAGTAGGAAGTGGAAAGTGAAAATAAAGGAAACAGTGGAAGGAAAGAAACAGGGACTTGATTTAGCCACCCACACCTCCAAAGCTCAGGATATCCCGAGTCATCTCAGCTGTGTGTGGAAAGGGCCACCTGCACGCTGGCTTTCCTAGGGGTGGACCCCAGTTCTCTAGTGGACACATTTTCCCTCTTTGGTATGGGTGCATTTATATGTTATATGCCATGTGACTAGATGGTATATAATGTACTAAGAAAATGGTTTTGCTTTGTTAACACAGTTGAAAACGAACGGAACAATGAATCCCAGTATTGCTACCAGGACATTAATCTACAATGTATTATGAAGAAGCCATTCTTTTAAAAAGTCTCAGCCAGGCGTGGTAGTATATGCCTATAGCCAACCTCAGCGTTTAAGAGGTATAGGCAGGAATGGGTCAATTTCAAGCCAGCCTGGGCTAGAGGAGACCCTTACTAAAAAAATTAAACAAATCAACCTGTTTCCAAAAAATGGGCATGTTCTGATGATCTGACTGTTCCTCTAAAAACCCTAGTTTAGGCAGACAGTTCTGTATCTACAAGATAAAGTATTTCTACCTTTCAAAATGTAGAAAAGGATATAGGCGGTTTGAATTTCAGACAATTTATACTCAGCTCCTAGTAAGGTATATTTTTAAATGACTATGAACGATTAAAAAACAAGAAATGGGGCTAGAGAGATGGTGCTGGCTGCTCCTGCAGAGGACCCAGGCTCGATTCTCAGCACCCACATGGCAGCTCACAAGTGTCTGGAACTCCAGTTGCAGAGGATCCGATGTTCTTTTCTGGACTCTTTGGGTTCTACTCATGCACATGGTTTAGACATAAATGCAGGTAGGATACCCATATATATAATATAAAAATGAAAAAATCTTTTTAAAAAGAGAAGGAGCAATAACATATTCATGGAAGATAAACTACTCTATGTATAAAATCTGTACACACACAAACACACACACACACACACACACACACACACACACACACACATACACAAAACCCTAAACATAAAACTGGTTTGCTGTGCCTCAACACCCATTCTGGGACATATTTGTAAGTCTAAAGGTTCCCTGCACACACTTTGGATTTGCAAGTGCATTCAAGAGAATCAAGTTACTCCCCATGTCTATCATCAGCACAGTGATGGTTTGTATATGGTTGATCCAGGGAGTGGCACAGCTGAGAGGTATGGCCTTGTGGGCATGGGCTTTAATACCCTTGTCCTACCGGGAAGTCAGACTTCTGCTAGCAGCCTTTAGATGAAGATGTAGAACTCTTTAAACGAAGATGTAGAATATTTTCCTGCACCATGGCTGTCTGGATGCTGCCATGTTTCTACCTCGATAATAATGGACTGAACCCATGAACCTGTAAGTCAGCCCCAATTCAATGTTGTCCTTTATAAGAGTTACCTTGGTCCTGGTGTCTGTTCACAGCAGTAAAACCTAAGACAAGCACCATCCAGGAATCCAGGAGCCAACCATGGTCCTGATTGGGTGTTCTTTGAAAAGGGTACTCATAGTGTATCTTTTGAGATTCTTCCCCCACCCCATCCCTCTTCCAGCTCCTTTTCAGTCTCAAATAAGCACACACAAATACAGGGTGAGAGCGCTTTCTCTTGGAGTGAGAGGCACTTTGTGTACTGATCTTACTGGAAGAGAATAACAAATGAGATATGGGTTCTTTGTTTGGCTTCATCTTAAAGGTGTGGCGCTCACCTTTAGTCCCAGCACTCTGGAGGCAGAGGAAGGCAGATCCCTGAGTTCGAGGCCAGCCTAGTCTACAGAAAAAAAGAATTATTACAAACAGAAACAATGTTCAGCCTTCTGACTTTGTTACACAACCTTGCCATTTACAAAGTTGTTGCTGAAGAACTATGTAATCAAGTTAATAGATCAACCAATCAACTAACCAAACAACAACAATAAAACAACTAGGCCTGCAAGATGGTCCAGCAGGTAAAAACAAGCCTGATGACCTGAGTTCAACCCTTGCAACTCACAATGGAAGGAAAGAACACGGTAAAGCTGTCCCCTAGCCTCTACATGCACAGCCACTTACACACAGATACACACGCTGGACTACTTGTTCCCTTTTGCTAGGGTAAAATACCATGACAAAAGCGACATCCGGGGAGAAAGGGTGAGAGTCTATCACTGTGGGTCAAGGGAGAAATCTGAAGCAATTAGTCACACACACAGTTAACACAGGCCTTCTGTGTTCTGAATGTTCTCAAGACTTTCAAAGTGCAAGATCCTGGCCCTGAACAATGAGAAGGCCCTCCTGCCTCTAAAGTGTAATAAAGGTAACACCTCCCAGGCATGCCCACGTGCCAACTTGACATAGTCCTTCACCGAGACTCCTTTCCCAGGTGACTCTAGACCGTGAGAAGTTGATAATTAAAACTCACCATGCCTCCTCCAAAGTTAGTTTACACCCTTGTGCTGACGACTCACAGGATCTGTAATGTTTTAACAGAAGGAGGAAGGCACTCAAAGTCAACTGCAAAACAGCTGATCAGAAGTCACAGAAGCTCATTTTCCAAGAGAGAGAAAAGATACCAGAAATATGAATTTAGATGCATATGACTGTTTGAAAAAGTCCTGAAAGTTCACCCACTTCAAAAGTGTGGTGTCATGTGACATTGGCCATGGTGGGGTGTGGGTAGTGGGGCCCACAGAACAGAAAGGTGCTTTGCATGTTGAATGCTTTCATCATAAAACATGGGAGCAATGGCAGCAGATCTGTGTGCTAGCTGTAATTTTTATACAATCAACTTTCAAAAGTACAGTCGAGAAAATAAAACTGTAAGATCAAGAGCATAACCAGACATGGTTGCGCACGCCTTTAATCCCAGCACTCAGGAGGCAGAGGCAGGCAGATCTTTGTGAGCTCTAGGCTAGCCAGAGCTGCACAGTGACATCCTGTCTCAAGAGGAAACAAAGAATTGGGGTATAAAAACCAAACAGACTAGCAGGAAATATTTGGAAAGATACGAGAATCCATTATGGCCTATCAGAAGCCTTCTCTCAACTCTTTATAAGCATTCTTATGCCATATGTTACTACAAACCCTACAAAACTTTAGGCTAGGTTACCTCCTGTTTGGATTTTTTTTTTTTTTTTTTTTTTTTGTACTTACACTGTCGTTTAACATCAAAGTTTCCCAATTCAAGCTATGTTAAAAAACAAAAACAAAAAACAGCCACAAGACAAAGGTAGTGGGGCATGCCTGTAATCCCACTGAGGAGAGACAAACAAGAGATCAGGAGAGCTACATCATTCTTGGTCACACAGAAAAGCTGAGACCACCGCTAGCTAAATGAGAGCCTGCCTCAAGAAAGCAGGCATGGAAGAACAGTCACAATTGTAAAAACAAAGCCATACTATCCCAACACAGTGTTAAGGTTAGTACATGTTACACATGTTTGGTACATGCATCGGGAAGTTAAAATTGGGTTCTGAGGGCATGGTTACACACACTTACAAATCCCAGCATCCTAGAGGCTAAGGTCAGATGACAACTTCAAGTTCAAGGCTAATCTGGACTGTCTGGCAAGACCGAGTCTAAAAAAAAAAAAAAAAAAAAGGAGAAAGGGTTCTAAGCTGAGCTCAGCTACCACACAGTCACTCAGGGTTGAGTCTGACTTCATGTGCTGTCCTGGTAATAGAAATGAAAATGAAAAGCAGGGGCTGGAGAGATGGCTCAGCAGATAAGAATAATGGTGGTTCTTCCAAAGGACCTGGGTTCAATTCCCAGCACCCACGTGGCAGCTCACAACTGTCTGCAGTGGGAGTTCCAGAGATCTGACACCCTCACACAGATATATATGCAGACAGAACACCAATGCACACAAAACAGAAATAAATAAATAAATAATATATTACAAAAAGAATAAGGAGACTTTTAAAACCCTGCAGTCAGGAGAGCTCCAGTGATCCAGAACTTTACACATTACAGTAAGCAGAGTTAATACTGACTGTGCAGGGCAACAAGGGAGTATTTTTATGCATATTTTTTGACATTTACATGGGTTCTAAGGTAACAACAAAATCATGTAAAAATAAAACTCAAAAGAAATACTTTAACTTAATTTGAAGTCTGAATAATGTATTCAGTGATGGGCTGGAGATCTGGCTGACTGGCTAAGAGTGTAGTGATGTTCCAGAAGACCAGAGTTTAGTTCCCAGCACCCACATTAAGCAGCTCGAAGCTGTCTGTAGCTCCAGAGGGATCCAATGCCTCTCTGGCTTCTGAAGGTGCTGGCACTCATCCCCCACCCCCCACCCCTGCAATGAAAATACAACTAAATCTTTTAAAAAGAATGGTGCACGATTTTAATCCCAGTGTGTTCCAGGCAGAGGCAGGTGGATGGATCTCTGTGAGCTCCAGGTCAGAGAGTTCCAGGACAGCTACTGCTACAGATCTACATAGTGAGGCACTGTCTCCCACCTCTCCCCATTCCCCACAAAAGGATGTAGCCAGTATATTTTTGCTAGACTGCACTGTCAATAACTAGTCTGTAAAAGCAGCGGAGGAAAGAATCATGTTTTGTACCTTGGACTATTACAAAGTAAGTTGATCCTAAGATGTTTCTGTGCTAACAAGTCATTCCACAGACTTGCTAGTACTGTACGGCCACAGTATAAAAGCACACTCAGGATTGTGGTGACTGAGTGCGTGGCACGGGCAAGGTTCAGCCCCAGGGATTTGAATCTTTCCTCTCTATTGTGATCACACTTAGCTACAAATTTCTAATAATACTTAAATGTAAATAAAGCCAATCTTTACTGAGCAGAAAAAAAAAATCAAACAAATTAAGTGGGATTCAAGTAGTCCCTACACTTGATACTAGCCAACAGATGAAAAAAAAAATCTATGTCAATCATGTACAGTTATTGAACGGAGAACTGTTGTTTAAAAAGCACTTTCTTCCTTCTGTAGTGATGTGGTTATAATAAGAATTCATAGAAATAGAAAAGGAACAAAAGAGGCGATTCCTTTGAAATGAAAAGTATTCAGCGTGGAGAATTTGCTTATCTTTACCTCTGCTGCACAAAAGAACGCCTATCAGAACTCTCCTATCTGGAGATTAGAGCACACAACTCAGAGAAAATGTTATTTTTACAAGACGCAAACAGGTCTGTCTAAGACCACGTTTTAGGTAAGAAGAGAGCTAACACTGGCCTTTCCCTAGCTGAATCCCGAACTTCCTTCCTTCTAACCTGACACACACCATCTGATCAGTTTGGACCTCGGATGTTTGATTAAAGAGCTCAGTCATGGAAGACAAGGAATCTGGGTCATGCTTGCTTCATAAAACTGTTACTGAAAACAAATCATGTAATTAGTCTAATCTTCGGCTTCCTCAGCTGAAAAGGAGGTTGTCTGTTTTGCTCACAGAGACTTGATAGCGTTGGTAATCGTGGTGCACGCACACAGGAGACATTCAACAAATGTTTATCTTTTCCACAGGGTTGGATAGGGAGGCAGAAAAAGCCAAGTCAGTTTCTTGGCAGCAGAGAGCTGTCAAACCAAGATCTGCATCAGGGAGCTTTAAAAATAAGGAGGGAGGGGAGCCTCACTTACCCCCCCCCCGGGCAACTTTCCCTCCCTTTTCAGAATTCCTACCTAAAGCACGGTATTTGGCATTTACAGCATCCTTTGAGTTGTCAGAGGTCTTTTCATAATTTTAACTAAGGTCTTGTCTTTTTAAAGTCCTGTCATTACATACACTCACAGACCCACTCAAGGCCAACAGCAATAAACATTTGTTGCCTAAAACAGCACCAATGGGGGTTCGCTGATTTTTTTTTTGGGGGGGGGTAGAGTGTGGCTAAGGCTTTAAGGCGTGGAAGCGTCTTTCTGACAAAAGACACAACACTGGGAGGTGCCCTTCCCAAGCCACACTTTCCCTTTCCTTCCTCTCGTGTACCTCGGGACCATTTCTTTTCTTACTTGGGTGGGGTGGGGGGGTGAGGGTCACCGCTTTCCCTTATGGGTTTGGGGGAACGCTCATAGAAATCCCCCTGGCTCGGTCGAGGCCGCAGGGCGGCGGCGCGGCAGCCACACCTACTTGGCCACCGCGGCTGGGATCCGGTGGGGGCGCGTCAGCCGGTCCGGGACGCCAGCTCCGCGGTTCCTCCGGGAAGGGCGCCAGTGCGCCGCGCCGCCGACCGGCGCCAGGGGACGCCGCGGCCCCAGCACGTGGAAGCCGAGGGGGAGCGAGCTGGCGGGGCTGCGGCCTGGGGCGACCGAGGGGCGGACACCACCGAGGGGCACGCTGCCGCCTCCGCCCCCGCGCGCGGACCCCACCCCCGGCCCGCGCGGCTCCGAAACCCGGCGAGAGGCGGAGCTCCACTGAGTCCGTCTTGCTCGGCCGGCCACCCCGTCCCCGTCCCCGTCCCCGTCCCCGTCCCCGTGCCCAACACTCACGGTGCTTGCCTCCGCCGCCGCTGCCGCCGCTCGGGTAGCTCAGCAGCAGGAAGGGCAGCGGGGAGCCGGGCGACGGCGGGGTCCTCCAGGCGCGTTGCGGTGGCGGGCGCGCTGTGAAGCCCGCGCCTCCATCGCCCGGGTAGAGGAGGAAGAAGGGGGCGGCCACCGGTGAGTCCGGCTCCGAGGGCCCCGCCTCGTCCTCCCGGTCCGCGCCGCGGGCAGCAGCACCACGCGGCTCCAGCGGCTCCGAGGGGCGCCGCTCCCCGCCCCTCTCCTGCTCTTCGCCGCAACTTTCAGCAGCCGCGCCGGGCTCCGGCGACTCTGCCATCTCGCTCGCGGCTTCGCGGTGCAGCCGCCTCGCCAGGCCCGAGGCTCACGGCGAGGATCGGATGCCCCGCTGTGCCCGCGCCGCCGCCGTCCGCCGTTCGCCGCCGCCTGGGCTCCGCGTTCCGCCCGCCCCGCCGGGGCCCGGCCAGCTGAGGACCGCCCCGCCCCGACGGCGCGGCCTGCCCAGCACCGCCTCCGGCCTCCGCCCCGCCCCGCTCGCCGCCCCCCGCCGCGGCTCGGCGCCCCTAGGGGGCAGCGTCCTGCTCGTCCTCCCCGCACCTTCCGCTGGGCTCCGGCGCGCCGATCCCTCCGGATCACAGGGCCCAGAGTGAGCCCGGCCTGGTCCTCCGCTACCCTGCTGGACCCTGCCGGTCAGGTGCTTGAACCGAGCGGCGTTGTCTGTGTGTAACCGCCAACTTCGCGGGTCACCGGAGAGAAAGGCGCAAAGATCTGGGCGGAAAAGGCCAATGCTCGTTTTTTTTTTTTTTTTTTTTTTAAAGGACCCCCCACCCCCATCCCCTAAGTATAAAACTACGGTTTGCTGTTTACACACTAGACCTTCAACGGGTTGGCTCACGGTTTTGATTCAAGAACTTTAAATAGGATAAACTAGAGGAGACAATAGTCTTCCCACCGGTTTTTGTTCCACGTTCATGAGGTCGATTTAGAAACCGTTGTGTTTGCTCTTACTTTGTTCCCCAGATTTCCAGAACGGCAGGTGTGTGTGGGTGGGTTAAACCAGCTAATTGAAACTTTATAGGACACTTGCGGATTACAGGTTGATAGTTTTCCCTTTCGTAGTGTTTGTCTTTTGTTAGTAAATTGGCCACCCGTATTTTATTTCAAATATTTGAATCTGGTACGTGCCCAAAGTAATTCCTCCCCAACCCCCCAAAAAAGAAAATTCCCAGTTTTTTGTTTTAATGGAGGGGGTAGGTGGGCTCACTTGAAACCCAGGCTAAGCTGGCTTTGAAATTCCTGCCTTGGATTCCAAGAGGTGGTATTTACAGGCTAGATGCACTGCTGACTCCTCTGGGGTGGATTGCACTTTGAGATAGGATAGTTTTGAATTGCAAACTCCTATGGGTTCAAATAGAAATTACTGTCAGGACGTTTTGGACACTTGCTTCCATCTTCTCTAAGTCTTAACTCCGTAAAGAAAGTGAAACTTTTCAGAAAGAAAATATATTTCTTATTCTCTGTAAATCGCTGAATTGCTACTAGAAATCATCACGGGAGTTCTTTAATGCCAGTCTTCAGGTTTTTAAAACAAGGAATATTTGAAAAGGAAGCTAACTTTAAACACCCTTAGAAAATTAACTAGTAGCTTTCAGTTTCTGGTATTTCCTTGACCCGTTGATCTTATTAGACCTGCCTAAGTTATTTGTCCTCTTGTGTAAAATTATTCATAGAGATTTTGTAAAGGTTAAAATTAGAAACCTAAGTAAATCCTCTACAGCATGGTCTAACAAGCTTGACTAGTTACTATCTACTTGTCATCGTTTTGACAAAACGATGTTTGTTTTGAGACAGGTCTCACCATGCAGGCCAGGCTGCTGACCTGGTGTTCACCGAGATCAGGCTGAACTTAAACTCACAGAGACCTGCCTACCTGAGACTGCTCCAGTCACAGAGGCGGGTCAAGCCTATCTAACATGTAACATTTTTTTTTTTAAATCAAATAAAAGCATGGAATGAGAGTTTCCATCATATCTTTGGTCACCTTGGGAGTTTGTTGAATTTTCTTTTTAAGATGTATTATTTATCTACTTAATTTACACACATGCCTGTGTCTGTTTGTGTATATTCCCTGTGCCCGAGAGGCCAGAAGACAGTGTCAGATCTTCTGGAGCTATGGTTACAGGCAGTTCTGAGCTGGGAACTTGAGTCCTCTGCAAGAGCACTTTTAAATGATGATCCATCTCTCCAGCCCCTTGTTGTTGTTGTTGTTGTTGTTGTTTAAGAAGGCTGGGGGTGGGGGGTGAGTATGCGTTGTTCACAAACTCAACATCCTCCTGATCTTTGAATGCTGGGATTACAAGCATGCACCCGTATAACCCAGCTCATTTGAATCTTTTGAGGTGTGAGAATCTTTTTTTTTTTTTAAAAAGATTTATTTATGTATATGAGTACATTTTAGCTGTCTACAGACACACCAGAAGAGGGCATCAGATCCTATTATAGATTGTTGTGAGCCACCATGTGGTTGCTGGGAATTGAACTCAGGACCTTTGGAAGAGCAGTCATGCTCTTAACTGCTGAGCCATCTCTCCAGCCCCCAGTGTGAGAATCTTGATAAAGAATCTTGCCTCCTAGGAATTGCAAATTCTATTAAGTAGGAAAAACCAATGCTTATGCTTTAGTTGGGTTTCTTACTTTTTTGTTTTGTTTTTCCGAGACAGGGTTTCTCTGTATAGCCCTGGCTGTCCTGGAACTCACTTTGTAGACCAGGCTGGCCTCGAACTCAGAAATCTGCCTGCCTCTGCCTCCCAAGTGCTGGGATTAAAGGCTTGTGCCACCACCTCCCGGCTGGGTTTCTTACTTTGTTTTTGGGTTTTTTTTGGTTTTTGTTTTGTTTGTTTGTTTCATCTAGAAACTCTTTAAGAAACTCTTTATTCTTGTTAGATCACATCCTAGAGGTGCTTTGCAGTCTTTCAGGTGCAGGTCGGGGTCAGAGAGGACAGTGTATAGCTGGGATTTTGGCACTTGGAAGACTGAAACGGGTAGGGGGGATCATGATGGACTGAGACCAACTTTAACTACACAAGGAGCTCCTGTCATAAGGAAGCAAGCGGACAAAAAAATATGCAAGTCTCAAGGCAGAGGAACAGAATTTCCACAAATCATAGTTAGGAAGACAGGTAATCGACAAGGGAAGTCACCAAACTCAAGTCTGAAAGAGCATCTAGCCTCATCTCCTGAGTGAGCAAATGGCAGGTGACAGCCCTGTGAGAAATGTGTTGTTTATTACCCCCTCTACAAAGAAAGGAAAGAAATTCCCTCTGGCTTAAACGCCAGGGTTCTTTTTGCTAAGCCTAGTTATCATAGCTTGACAATCTGTGTATTCCTGCGTTGAATTGTTTTTTATGCTTCTCTGCTTTTCATAGCAGCTCTGTGTTTTGCTACTGCTAATTAAATGACAGTGTAATGAATACAAGGGATCAGCTGAAATATGAGCCTTTTAAAATGTATAGGCAAGGCTATTTATGGACTTTTAGCCTAAAGGTGGATGGTACTCCAAGTCCCCAGTTTTCATATGCTTTTAGGGTTTTGATCAATAATATAATCACAGCCATGCATTAGCATTAGTGATCTATGTAATAGGCTGATTCAGCTGCTACACACAATTATAGAGGCCATTGCCAGGCGTGGTGGTGCATGCCTTTAATCCCAGCACTTGGGAGGCAGAGGCAGGCGGATTTCTGAGTTCAAGGCCAGCCTGGGCTACAGAGTGAGTTCCAGGACAGCCAAGACTACACAGAGAAACCTGTCTCGAAAAACCAAAAAAAAAAAAAAAAAAAACAAAAACAAAAACCAATTATAGAGACCGAGATAATAAAGAAACAAACTTGAACATGTTCCTTCTGGAAAGGCTACAGATCATCTCCCAGCACTTATGAAAAGTGACAAGATCCAGTCACTGTCATTAAGAATCTAGCTTTGTATTCCTGTGAGGTATAAGTAAAGGTAAAGCAGAAGATGCCTTTCGATTTAGTCATGCACGTTTGAGCTTCAAATCCTCTGGTGATCTTAAGGACAGATATGTATAGTACAGCACACAAACACGTTTGGAGATTAATGCCATGGACGAGAATATATTTTTAGTATAAGCCTCTTAGTCTGTGAGTCAGAAGAGGCAGCCCTTGAGGAGAGTGGATAATCTTTCAGTATAATACATATTCTATTTTTATATTTTTAAATTGAAGAGGGAGTTTTTAAAAAATTTATTCACTTTACATCCCACTCACTGCCCCCCTCCTGATCACCCCCTCACAATCCTTTCTCCCGTCCCCCTTCCCCTTCTCCTCTGAGACAGTGGGGAATCCCCTGGGTATCAGCCCACCTGGGCTCATCAGGTCTCTGTGAGGCTAGACAAGGCAGCCCAGCAAGAAGAACATATCCCATGTACAGGCAACAGCTTTTGGGATAGCCCCTGTTCCATTTGTTCGGGACTCACGAGAAGACTGAGCTGCACAGCTGCTACTTTTGTGCAGGAGGCCTAGGTCCAGCCCATGTATGTTCTTTGGTTGGCGATTCAGTCTCTGAGAGCCCCATGGGTCCAGGTTAGTTGACTCTGTTGGTCTTCCTATAGGGTTCCTATCGCTTTCACAGAGCCACAATCTTTCTCCCTACTTTTCCCTAAGAGTCCCTGAGCTTCACCCACTGGCTATGGGTGTCTGCATCTGACTGAGTCAGCTGCTGGGTAGAGCCTCTTAGAGGACAGTCATGCTAGACTCTTGTCTGCAAATATAACAGAGTATCATTAATAGTGTCAGGGGTTGGTGCTTACTCATGGAATGGGTCTAAAGTTGGGTTGGTTATTGGTTGGCCATCCCTCAATCTCTGCTCCATCCCCCATGCCTACATTTCTTGTAGACACGATAAATTTTTGGTCAAAAGGGTTGTGGGTGAGTTGGTTTCACTGCTGTTCCACTGTGGATTCTACAGGAGGTGGCCTTTTCAGGTTCCATATCCCCATTTCTGTGAGGCACAGCTAAGGTCACCCCCATTAATTCTTGGGTACCTCCTCTATCCCAGGTCTCTGTCTCTTCCTGGTGATGCCCCACTCCCGTCAGTCGTAGATTTCCATTCATTCTCATGGCCATCTGGTCATCTCTCCTGTCCTCCTTACACCTGATCCTGACCCCCCCCCCCCCAACTCCCGTTCCCTCTCTCACCCAGTTCCCTCCCTCCACCTGCCTCATGACTATTTTCCCCTCTTCTGAGTGAGATTCAAGCTTCTTTGCTTGTGCCTGACTTTTTGTTTAGTTTCTTTGGGTCTGTGGAGTGTAGCATGGGTATCCTGTATTTTACAGCAAATAATCCACTAATAAGTGAGCACATACCATGCATGTCCTTTGGGGATGATATCCTCAAGCTCCATCCATTGGTCTGCAAATTTTGTGATGTCTTGGTTTTTAATAGCTGAATGGTATTCCATTGTGTAAATAAACCACATCTTATCCATCCATTCTTGAATGACAACTGAATAAAGCTGCTATGAACATAGTTGAGCACAAGTGTCTTTGTGGGATGGTAGAGCTTGTTTTGGGTATGTGCCCAGGAAGTGCTATAGCTGTTTTTTTTTTTTAATATTTATTTATTATATATAAGTACACTGTAGCTGTCTTCAGACACACCAGAAGAGGGAGTCAGATCTCGTTACAGATGGTTGTGAGCCACCATGTGGTTGCTGGGATTTGAACTCAGGACCTTTGGAAGAGCAGTCGGGTGCTCTTAACGGCTGAGCCATCTCACCAGCCCATAGTTGGGTTTTGAAGTAGAACTATTCCCAGTTTTCTGAGAAACTACGAAATTGATTTCTAAGGAGACTGTATAAGTTTGCACTCTCACCAGCTGTGGAGGAGTGTTCCCCTTGCTCCATATCAAGAGGAGACAGTTTAAAAAGCAAATTCAAGCTCTCAAGTTAGTAACATTTTCGGGTTAACTGAACAAATCATTTTACATCTCCATGTGCTACACATTGTTACAGATTATTATTATTATTATTATTATTATTATTATTATTATTATTATTATTAGAGACAAGGTCTCTCTATTTATTTTGTAGCCCCCAGCTGTCCTGGAAGTTGCTGTGTAGACCAGGCTGGCCTTGAAATTACGCTCCTATCTTCCTTTTATGAAGATTATATTAGCAGTAAATTAGTCCTCCTTGGGTGTTCTGTGGAGAACAGAGTTGTGTAGAGTTCAGAGCTCTGCTCTATATGGGCTTTCCATATTTTGTGCACTGTTTACTATCTGTTTTTGGGTGTGGTGCTGGTAGCATCTTACTTTATATAGCCTCTGCTGGCTTGGAACTATGTACCCAGGCCAGGCTGGAATTGTGGCAACCTCCCATCTTAATGTTGCTGAGGTGGTGTTGACTGGTAACTTCATCTTGTTTTAAATCTTGTTCTTCACTTTTGTTTTCCTGAATCTCTCTCAGTTGCATTTCTTCTGTGCTTTACTTTAAATCTTTCCATGTCGGCATGTGAAGGACTCTTATAACTGGTTTCCCTGCCTCTGGCTTTAATCCCTTCCAGTTCCTGTTTCATAGGGCCAGTTTATGTTTCCAGAGTTTTTGGTTATCATCTCCTGTCAGGGATACCACCTGAGCTCCTTAAGCTGCTAGTGAAGGTGTGTATGTGTGATTTAACCCCTCCTTACCATTCCAGGATTACCTCCTACCTTGTCTTGCTTTTGGCCTAACATACTTGGCATTCCTTTGGTTGCTATCCCCATTACTGCCAACTTCCTGAGAGCATTGTGCTCCAGTAGATACACACCTTTTCTCCTCTTCCAACCTAGAGAGGTTTATGTTCCCTGAGTTTTTGAGGCCCAACAATATCTCTCTCTCTCTCTCCCTTTATTATTTTTCTATTTTGCAATGCACAAGATTGCTTTAAGTTCTCTGACTCCTTTTCTTCTAAAAGATTATCAAATTCTTGAGGTTTAAAACATAATTTGGCCTTTATTCCTATTGTTAAGGTATATTCAGCACAGTAGAAATAAAAATGCCTACAATTGATCACTTTATTAAGAAATTCAATATATTGAAATACACTTTTTGATTTCACTAATCCCCTCATTTACCCAAACTACAAAACGGCCCAAAGTGGTTACTTATTAACCCACAACAAAAGAAACATTCCCTTTAATCCCAGCACTCGGGAGGCAGAGGCAGACAGATTTCTGAGTTCGAGGCCAGCCTGGTCTACAGAGTGAGTTCCAGGACAGCCAGGGCTATACAGAGAAACCCTGTCTCGAAAAACAAAAGAAAAACCCAAAAACAACAACAAAAAATTCCCACAGTATGTCTAATTTCCCTTTTTTGTTTTGTTTCTCAACAGGGTTTGTGTGTGTAGCCCTGACTGTCCTGGAATTTGCTCTGTAAACCTAGCTGGCCATGAACTTAGAGATTCACCTGTCTCTGGCTCTGGAGTGCTGTGATTAAAGGTGCACATCACCATGTAGGCCTTTAGTATAGGCTATGGGTTTATGAGTCCTCCTGCATCCTTCCAACCCTTCAGTTTTACTGTGGTTGTTTTACAGTTCTTGGATTGACCGCACTCTAGGTAAGTGCTCTAGCACTGAACTCTCAGTCCCCTCCACCTCAAATTAATTATTATTTTTTAGCCAAACCTCATGGGCTTCTGGTTTCATAGAGCTGAACTACTTACTGACAAGGTATAAACTGTGATTTCTTCTATAGTTCTAGAGGAAAAAACTCCACTGTTTGGAGTTTCTCTAGTACTATCCAGTTTTTGTTTCCTACCTCATTCCTGTAGATAACAGCCTAATATTATAAGCTGTATGCTCAGCCTAGGATTTTGCAGTGTTGCATCTGAATCAGAATCTCCTGGAGTGCTGTTAAAGCCAGAGCCATCTGGGGCTCACAGAAGCTGGCTACATAAGGAAACATTGTAAATTTACCATTGGACTCCTAGGTATTTTAGTTTAAGAAACTTTATGGGCCAAGGATGTTGGTACAGCTACCTACATACTAAGTTCAAGGCCAGGCTGTCCCTGCCCCTCAGTCGCATGACCTGTCACTTAGGAGTCCCATGTAGGACATTAACTTGGTACTGATGACACAACACTCATTAGGTGACACCTGTGTAACAGATGTTCTAAATATTTCATGTATCAGTTCACTTAATTCTCCTAAGTCCTCCAAAGTGGGCACTACTCTTAGCCAATGGTGTTTTAAGGCAACCTGGCTTTGAACTGCTGAATATCCCTGAAAAACTTATCTTGACACTTTCATTTCAAGTGCTGGAATTGCCGGGTGTGGTGGCATATGCCTTTAATCCCAGCACTCAGGAGGCAGAGGCAGGCGGATTTCTGAGTTCGAGGCCAGCCTGGTCTACAAAGTGAGTTCCAGGACAGCCAGGGCTATACAGAGAAACCCTGTCTCAAAAAACCCAAACCCAAAAACCCAGAAACAACAAATAATCAAGCTGAAATTATATAAGCTGACCCCCAAGTCTATCATAAGAGATAAGCAGGACTGAGGACTTAACCCAAGGCTTCCCTGGAAACCAGGCATTACACTAAAAACTACACCCTCAAGTCCCACTATCCAGGTTGTACCCAATAAACAAAAATAGAACTGAGGCACACAGACACCAAGTATTTTGTTTAAAGTCATAGCTACTAAATAAGACTTTGGTTTAAAATTCAAGTGGTCTAATCAGTCTGCTGGTAACCCAACAGTTATCCTAAGAGATGAAGAAAATGAAACTCGATTTACTCAAAATTACCCAGGAAACTTCAAAATGTATGCTTTTCTACTTCATCTGAAAAGGAGTTAAGCTCTAAAGCTACCAAGGCTGGGCTGAAATCCTGTTTGTGATGCATAAAAGCGTTGTGATTTTGACAAAGTTAATTCTCTCTGCTCCAAATTTCCTCATTTTCAAAATATGGATAATAGGGCCAAGTGAAATGCACTCATGCAGGAGCAGGGTACCTTGGTGCCTTCCTCTGACCTTTCTGCCTTGATTGGTCCCTCACTGAGCTGGAAGCTTGCTTTAGGCTAGCCTGGCAGGCCAGTGAGTTACTGGGATCTACCTATCTCCTCTTCCCAAAACTGGGGTTACAGGCACAGGTAACTGTTGTTGTTGTTCGGAACTCAAATTCAGGTCTGCATGTTTGCAGAACAAGGGCCCCAACCCACCAAATCAGCTCAACTTAGACTTGTAGCCTCTCTATCCGTGACTATTACAACCGCGTCATCTTTGTACAGATGGTAGACAATTGCTTACAGCAAGTTTAACCTTAAAATTCCCAGCA
Organism: Mus caroli; assembly: GCF_978045245.1. NCBI lineage: Eukaryota > Metazoa > Chordata > Mammalia > Rodentia > Muridae > Mus > Mus caroli. Next base: position 92,270,412 of record NW_028227259.1, on the reverse strand, counting down.
AACTGAGAATCACAAATAGCAACCACCACCAATCACCAGCAGAGGGATATGGAATTTCTACCTTAGTTACCATAAAAAGGATTACTAAAAAATACAATTGGTGCAGTTATCCTTTCTGTCACATTTAGCCAAAGCTGCTTTTTTACCACAGATGCACGGTAAATGCATATGTACAAATATTCTGCCCCAAGAATTACAATTATAATTGAAGTCTGTTAGATCACTTTTGCAGGCTATCTTACAAAAAAGAGACGAACAAAAAACCCCCCATGACTGTCAAAGGTACATAGTCTCCACATGAAAACTTATATAAAAGTGTTAATTTCATTAACACTGCACAACTAGGTGGGGAAGCTTTCTAGGCTAATGTGCTAAAATATTACACAGCATTTTTTTTTAACCCTCCAATTACAATTCTTAGTAGGACTTTAATGGACGAATAAAGTAGCAACACAGGGCTGGAGACAGCTCACTTGTATGAGTGCTTGTTAGTTATGCACAGGGTCCAGGTTCAAGTTCTCAGCACCCAGTACAAAAGACCAACCAACAAAACCCAAAGCAACAACCCCTAATTCCCTGTTGACAACAGAGTTTAAACTTAAAAAAAAAAATTAGGTATTACAAACACAATCACTTTACTTCAAAACACTTTTTATTGACCTAAAATAATTGCCAAAAGCTAGGCCAAAGAGCAACTATTTTACTTAAGCTTAATGCTCTTCTTAACTCCAGCACGAATGCCAGAGAGTTCACCACTGTACCGCTGTTCTTCTCTGCGAACTTCACGAACCTGACCTCGGCGTCGGATTTTGGCTCTTCTGAACTTTTCCCTATGTTTCACTCTGGGATTTCTATCAATCTTCTTTCTCCTGGGTGTAAGCCCCCTATTTTTAGCAATCTGGTAGGTAATGGCTCTCTTTGCATTTTGCTCTTCGAGGGCCTGTTCTTCAGCACTGTTTTCTTCCTTCTTTCTCTTCAACTCTTGCCTGTCTTCCATTTCCTTATAGTACTCTAGAGCAGCCCCATCAAAATCAGGCTCATCAGTCAGGGCAGCGGCAGAGGCAGCAGCCTGCTTTACAGTCTTGGGCTTGGTTTTGGTTAATTTTGCTTTTGGAGTCATTTCTTTCTTTACAGCACCATCCTTGGCTGTGAGGAGGTGACGGATTTCGGAGGACAGTTTCTGATCCACAACTGACAGCTTGTTGATCAGATTTCTGTAGGTAACAAGCCTTTCTATAACAGGATGTCCATGTGCAGGGACTCTCCGGGCTTTTAAGATCAAATAAAAGCTAATGTTGGCGCAATAGTTCAAGTAGAGATTATACTTAGTCTTCAGGTATTGGCTTCCTCTTCCAGGTGGAATGACCCCTTTCTCCACCATCTGTAACAAGGGTTCTAACTCATCCTTCACCTCTGTCAACTTGGCTTGGAGATCTTCTATGAGCTCTAAGAGCTCTGGTGATTCTTTCTTCAACATTTTCAGCTTCTCTTTTACCGAGACTTTAGCCAAATCCTTCACAACCCTTGTCTCAGCTTCGTCTACCTGGGGCACGGGCTTTGCAAAGGCCTCCACCCAAGCGACTCCAAAATCATCCTCTTGCAGGGCTTGGGCCAAGCGCCGCTGAATTATCTGTGCCTCCTCCTCTTCCTCTCTTTCCTCCTCTTCTACTTCTTGCTGACTCTGACGGCCTCGGGATTTGGAACCATAGTCCGTATCGTAATAAAGCTTTTTCCTCTGACCCCAGGACAAGCTAGGGTCCACAGAGGCCTCAGCCTCACTCTGCACGGAGCTTCCGCCATCATCATCCTCTTCACCCTCCTCCTCCTCCTCCGAACTCTCTCCATCTTCGTCATCTCCATCATCAATATTTAGAGGTAGCACCTCTTCCTCCTCATCGCCATCCTCCTCCCCACTCTCGACTTCGTTCCAGCCCTTAGCCAGGACTGCCCGAGATCGCGCTTCATGGAACTCATCTACCTGGTCTTGGTAGTAGCTGGAGTCCCCTGGAGAGGGTGGCAACCCTAAGTCGTCCTCATTTTCATCCGTGGCGGTGCGACCTGCCTGGGCCCGCACGGCGGCCCACTGAGCCGCTCCACGCCGCCGTGATCGCTTCACCATGGCTCACCAGCGGTTCCGGGTTCCCAAGCGACGCCGCGATTTCCGCCACTTTTGACCTCTGCGCAGAAACGACGATGCCGGCAAGAGGAGGTTTTCAGCACCAGCACGCTCCGCGCCACCCAAGTCGGTGACCACCGGAGCAGAGAGTCTGGGAAAGGCCCGCCTCCTTCCGCTCCCAGGGTGCCCTCCGCGCAGCGCGCGCACCTAGACTTCCGCTCTTCTCTTCCCCCCCCCCCCCGCCCCCGCCCCCGCCCCCCCAAAGCGTAATCCCGCCGTCGTGCCTTTTTAAAAGTCAGTCGGTTCCGGCGAATGAAAACACTTCCGGGTAGGAACGCTAGGCAAAGGACATTTCCGTTCCGCGGATCCTTTTGTGGCGACTTCCGCGCTCTCTCTCTCTCTCTCTGGTGACTTCCGGCGTGAAGCCGGAATCCCTCCAGCGTCGCCGCGAGACAGCCGGCGGCCGACAGAGGGAGTTGGGCATTTACGTTCCCACGCGTCGGCAGGGCGCCCACTGGGCCACGCTAGACAGTTACCAAGCTCACAGTTCGTGTTCTCCGTTTGCCAGAGTGGAAGATAGTCAGGGTTTTGTTTAGTTTTGTTTTTTGTCTGTCTTGACTTCTGAAGCCGGGACTCGCCATGTTCTCAGCCTCAGCCTCCCGGATTGGTGCTTTTCTCTGTTTTTGCCTGGGAGTTGCTACCGTAGGCGCCGCGTTTCCCGGCCCCGCGCGGCGAGTCTCTACTTTTAGGCGACCCGAGGGAGGACTTCGCGGTTTTTGGGGGGCGATGTTCACGGGAAGAGTAAAAGACGCCGCGGTGTCCTTCTACTGGAATAGTTTCGCTTTTCTAGACGTTCTGGAAAACACTGTGAGGCTGTCAGCCGCGGACCGCCGATAAAGGACAGCCTCCTATGTATAGAATCGGGTTGCAGCATTTAATGATTATTCATTGTTGTGTTCTTCAACATTGATCAAGCACCAAACTTGCGTGGCAGCGTTTTAGGCGGGGGGGGGGGAGGGAAGGGGAGGGGAAAATAGATTTAACGAGGGAGGGGAGGAGAAGAGAAAGAAGAGGGAGAGAGGAGAGAGGGAGGAGGAGGGAAGAGGAAGAAGAGGAAAAGGAAAAGAGATAGAGGCCAAAATAGGAGACCTTGTGGTCTAGGAGGGCGCATGGGTACACCAAACAGAAAACTCAGTCAAATGGGAGAAGTGACATGTGGGTCTAAGAGAATCGAACTGGTGTCAAGCTTAGAAGACAGGGCTACCAGCTAAGCAATCTCAAATGTATGACCTTTTATGTCAGCTTCCTTATTTAAAAGGATATACAAAGTCGTGATTATGCATACCACATGGGGTCTTGTCTTACAAAACAAGACAGCAACAATAAATACAACCCTAACCAAACACACACACACACACACACACACACACACACACGATCATAAAAAGGATTTAAGGACCTGAGGGTAATCTGCCTGTTAACTCCCCTTATTGTCATGGGCTGATTCCACTGGCATGTCTCCCCTGGTGTTAGGCCAGGTTAAAGAAGGTAGCCTTCCCAGATGGAGAAGAACAATCTTTGTTCTTTGGTCAAGGGTATGTGAATAGCTACTTGCTACATTCCCCTGCTAGAACCTGTTAAAAAGTCTCCCAAAAAGGGTTTACCATTTCTTCCCCAAATTAAGGGATTTGTGCTGTATTCAAAACAGCTTAAAAAAAATCCACTAGGGGTTTCCCCCTAAGTGTGGTACAGAGAAATGTTCAATATTTGTTCAGTGAATATGTATAAAAAGTATATTTGGTTTCATACCTTAGGTGCTATATAAGGCTTAGTGAATGCTATATACAAATGCAAACATCTTTGAGACATAAACTGAACTAGAATGGAGTCAGTGACCTTCAGTTTTAACTTCAGATTAACACACATGGAGAGTTGCAGGCAATTAGTTGAAGGCTAGGGAGTATGCTATAGAAATCAGAGCCATAAAATCCCTCACCAGGATTTCACATTTAGTTGTTATCACCACCTTTTACATTAAGAAAATACATTAGGGTGCTCCTCGCCCACCACCCGCAGTCCTCCGTCAGTTCTCTCCTTAGCCCGGTGTCTCCCACGGAGCTTCTAGTCCTTGTCTCGGAGCTCGTGGACTCGCAGACGGGCATCTTCAGTGCGAAGAAGCCAGACTCGGAGTCGTCGCCTCGAGCCTTGCACCTGAGAAGTTCCAGGTACTTTGTACAGCTGCATCCCAGAAGCTGTGTGTTTTCAGCACCTTTATAAGTGATGGCTGCCATCAGGAAGGAACTGGTGTTTGTTTGTGATGGAGCTTGTGGTAAGACATGCTTGCTCATAGTCTTCAGCAAGGACCAGTTCCCAGAGGTTTATGTGCCCACGGTGTTTTGAAAACTATGTGGCAGATATTGAAGTGGATGGAAAGCAGGTAGAATTGGCTTTATGGGACACAGCTGGACAGGAAGATTATGACCGCCTGAGGCCTCTCTCCTATCCAGACACTGATGTTATTCTGATGTGTTTTTCCATTAACAGCCCTGATAGTTTAGAAAACATCCCAGAAAAATGGACTCCAGAAGTCAAGCATTTCTGTCCAAATGTGCCCATCATCCTGGTTGGGAGCAAGAAGGACCTTCGGAATGATGAACACACAAGATGGGAGTTAGCCAAAATGAAGCAGGAACTAGTAAAACTTGAGGCAAAGATATGGCAAACAGGATTGGCGCTTTTGGGTACATGGAGTGTTCAGCAAAGACCAAAGATGGAGTGAGAGAGGTTTTTGATTTGGCCAGGAGAGCTGCTCTGCAAGCTAGACCTGGGAAGAAAAAGTCTGGGTGCCTCATCTTGTGAAGCATTGTGAAACGCAGCCTCATGTGGTTAATTTGAAGCGCTATATATTAATCTTATTGTATGATTACTGGCCTTTTCATTTATAATTTACCTAAGATTACAAATCAGAAGTCATCTTGCTTCCAGTATTTAGAAGCCAACCATGATTATTAATAATTTCCAACCTGTCTGACCAGCCAGGGTCCTTCTGACACTGCTCTAATAGCCCTCTCTGCACTCCACCCACACCAGGCACTAATTCAAAGAATTTCTTCTTGCTTCCTTCTAGAAAGAGAAACAGTTGGTAACTTGTGAATTAGGCTGTAACTACTTTATAACTAACATGTCCTGCCTACTTTCTGTCAGCTGCAAGCACTCTGGTGAGTCACTACTTCAGAGCTTTCCTTGTGAACAGACTCCATTGCCAGAGCTCTGGGGTGGGCATCCAGTTTTTTGAAAACTTGCTCAGTCAGAAAGGCCCAAGTCCAGGCAGCTGTGGCAGTTACAGCTCTGTGCTCTCCTGTTAGTTACCTTAATAGTTACTGTGTAATTAGTGCCACTTAATGTCTGTTACCAAAAATAAATATATCTACCCCAGACTAGATGTAGTATTTTTTGTATAATTGGATTTCCTAATACTGATATTTGTCATTCCCACAGAAAGTGTATTGCTGCTGCTTCTGCTGCTGCTGCTGCTTCTTCTTCTTCTTCTTCTTCTTCTTCTTCTTCTTCTTCTTCTTCTTCTTCTTCTTCTTCTTCTTCTTTTTAGTTTATATGTAAGTACACTGTAGCTGTCTCCAGACACTCCAGAAGAGGGAGTCAAATCTTGATACAGATGGTTGTGAGCCACCATGTGGTTGCTGGGATTTGAACTCAGGACCTTTGGAAGAACAGTCGGTGGTGCTCTTACTCTCTGAGCCATCTCACCAGCCCGTGTATTGCTTCTCTCTCTCTCTCTTTTCTTTCTTTCTTTCTTTTAAAGAAAGTGAATTTGGAAATAAAGTCAGATGGAAAATTCATTTTTAAAATTCCCATTTTGTCACTTTCTCTGATAAAATATGGCCATATCCCCTATTCAGCCCTATATATCATTCCAGTACCCCTTTCCAGACTGGACTAAGTAAGTAGGAATTTGGTTTCCCGCCTGAGGCAGTTATACTTTGGAGGTGGCATAGCCTTTCTCACCTGGACTGCAGGGTCACAGTGCTCCTTTCTCCACACTGTATCCGAGTTGCCTCCCAGAGGAGCCACCAGTTCTTATGGGTGGCAGTGGGTGGGGTTGGGGGTGTCTCTTCTCTCCAGCTGACTAAACTTTTTTCTGTGCCAGTTAATTTTTCCAACTAATAGAATAAAGGCAGTTTTTTAAACTTACTGGAAAAAGAAAAAATACATTAGAGTTGGTTTATTGTGTACTAACTGATGTTCATATTTATTTGAGCATCATACAAGTCTTATTCATAAAATGATAGTTTTAAATTCTGTAATAAAATGTTTTTCTTAGAAGAGAACATTAATACATCTTTTAGAAAAGTGGTATTTTAAAATACACAATACCTTAAGTGCCCAAGGGTGTCTGAAAGCTTTAAAAGCCCTTACACAATTTTGTAAAAAAGGTTTTTTTTTTTTTTTTTTTTTTTTTTTTTTTTAATATAGCCTTGGTTGTCCTTAAACTAGTTCTGTAGACCAGGCTGACCTTCAACTCACAGATCTTTCTGTTTCTCCTCCTGTGTGCTGGGATTAAAGGTGTGAGCCATTAGTGACAAGCTAGAAAATACAATTTAATGAATAGGATGTGGCTAGAAATCCATGTTCTGATAATAAGCATAAACCTCATATTTGAATCTGTTTCTTCTTCATCTTTTTCTTTTGAAAGATTTATTTATTTTATTCATGTGAGTACATTGTAGCTGTCTTCAGACACACCACAAGAGGGCATCAGATCCCATTACAGTGAGCCACTATGTGGTTGCTGGGAATTAAACTCAGAACCTCTGGAAGAGCAGTCAGTGCTCTTAACCACTGAGCCGTCTCTCCAGCAACCCTTCTTTTTTTTTTTAAAGGCAAAGTTAACATAAATTATTAAGGAACAACTGAGAGTGGTACCCTTGAACGTAAGGTTTAGTAGATAGCACTATTAACCACCTATGGTCTATGCTAACAGCAAGTACTAATGGCGTGTGGGCCGTGACACACACTGTGTCGTACATACTGTGTTCAGTTTATACTTCAGTAGAGCCAAAGGCAAACTGAGTGTGTCATCAGATAGAAAAGATACGACCTCAAAGAGCTCATTACCAGGTGCAAGACACTCAGATCACACAGGGACTGGAAGATCATTTCAAGAATTTTTGTTTTGAAAGTATTTTTGAAGACTTTTGCATTAAACTGATGCTATAATAATACTGTATTAAAATTTACACTTATTGTGAAATTTTTTTGTGTTCTGTTCGTTTTTATTTCAAAGTATGTGAAAACTTAGTCATACTTTGATCAAGATGCACATATTATAGGTAAGTTAAAAACTATTTTAAATATTTTAATGGGAATGACTAGATTGATATTTTACTTATTCTTTTAATAAAGAATAGCTTTTATTCATATTATTTGCTTGTATTCCAGTAGTTCCATTATATATTTTTCTAAGTCTGATGAACAGAACAGCTCTGTGAGGTCGTATCTTTTCTATCTGATGGCACACTCAGTTTGCCTTTGGCTATACCGAAGTATAAACTGAACACAGTATGGAACCATTAGGATTATTTACCATTTAAGTGAGAATTTTTTTGCAAGAAAATTGTATTTCTGCTAGAAGTACTGTAATCCTATTACACAGGAGGCTTAGGCAGGAGGATTTTGATTTTTAAGAACAACCTGTTCCATCCTATAAGTTCTAGGCCACCTTGGCCTATAGGTGGTGGCCAGACACGATCTCAAAACAATTTTGTATTCCTGAAAATATAGATTAAGTGATGCTAGAGAGTGTAAGCCCATGTCAATTAAAAAGAAAAACACAGCTCACAGAGAAAATGAGCAGCCATTAGGAAACACTTTTTTTTAAGTGGATAAAAGGTACTGTGTGTATGTGTGTGTGTGTGTGTGTGTCTAGGTGAGTTCAGGGATCTAACGCAGGTTGTCAGGCTGTCTGTCTTTCCTGCTGAGCCATCTTACTAGTCTCATAGTTTACTTCTGTAATTGTGGCAACTACAATTATTCATTGCCTTGAATGTTTATTACATCATTTTGATGTTCAGGAATTAGTAAGATAACTCCTTTTTGCTTTATAAATAAGGTATTCACAGTGCTTTCTTATAAAACATAGGGTTCTATGAATGACATTTGAGAGTCTAGACAATGCTAGGGTACTTCCTTCAGAGAATATATTCTGGGTTGTGAAAGTATTGTCTTATTCTCAGGCTCTATTTCATATTGCACTAGTGAAGTAATAGTAATTAATGATATATAACATTACGAGTGATTGCATGTACCAGATTCTGTCATATCTTTGTTTTTCTTTCTTTCTTTTTTTTAGATGTATTAATTTACTTTAAATGGATGAGCCTTTTGCCTGGTGGCCCAGAAAGGGGTATTGGATATTCTAGAAGTAGAGCTATGGATGTTTGTGAGCCACCATGTATGTGCTAGGAATCGAACCTGGGTCCTTTGGAAGAGCAGCAAGTATTCCAAAACAATTGGTCATGTCTTCAGCATCTCCCTTTTTCTTTGTATATTTGCTTTTTGTTTGGAGACAGTCTCTTGCAGCTCTGACTGGCCTTGACTTGCCATCTATCCCAGAATGACTTGACTCCTGGCTTTCCTTACTCTACCTCCTGAGTGCTGAGATTAAGGGTATCTGACACTACAACCACATTCTTTTTTTTTTTTTTTTTTTGATTATGTCATTGTGTAGCCTTGACTCGCCTTGAATTTGTGATCCTTCCACCTCACCCTCCTGGATGTAGGTGTGGCGCACGCCTTTAATCCCAGCACTCGGGAGGCAGAGGCAGGCGGATTTCTGAGTTCGAGGCCAGCCTGGTCTACAAAGTGAGTTCCAGGACAGCCAGAGCTATACAGAGAAACCCTGTCTCGAAAAACCAAAAAAAAAAAAAAAAAGAGTACTTACTGTCTGCCGGGCGGTGGTGGCGCACGCCTCTAATTTCAGCACTTGGGAGGCAGAGGCAGGCGGATTTCTGAGTTCGAGGCCAGCCTGGTCTACAAAGTGAGTTCCAGGACAGCCAGGGCTATACAGAGAAACCCTGTCTTGAAAAACCAAAAAAAAAAAAAAAAAAAAAAAAAAAGAGTACTTACTGTCATGCCTAGCAGTATAGGCTTTTAATTTTTTATCATTATTTATATTTGAATGATGAAATATCAAATACAGTTTTTATGAACATAAGATAATAGTTGAATGAATGTTTATATTCCAGAATTTAGACTAGTTTCAGATGATTGAGTTTATCAAAAGTAGTTTATGTTTACTTTCAATGAGGCAGTAATAGTAACGATAATAACTTGATATGAGAATAATAGGAAATGTATAGTTAGTGTTACTAACTACCAACTTATTGAGATACACCAATATCACACAGTTCACTATTTTTGGTACAAAAAAGAAAGAAGGATTATTTTTAGGCATAAGAAAGAAAATGGAAGAGATGAAGTATAGTTTCCACTGGTTTCTGTTAGAAACCACTTATTCTGAGACTAATATTGATAGAAACATTTTGCAAATAAGGTTTGTATCTATTTTTAGCCACCCACACAAAAAAATCCCCTAGAAATGATTTGGAAGTGTGATATGAAACTTCCATGGCTATGTGTGTTGAGTATTGAAAGTTTGAAAGCTTGTGTCTTTGGTTTGATTGCCTGACAAAATGAAGAGTTGTTTTGATTTTTTTTTCTTTTATTTTTTGAGATAGGGTCATTTGTAGCCTACGATGGCCTAACACTCCCTAGATAGCTAAAGATGACCATGCAGGCTTACAGGCCTGTGCCACCATTCTCAGTCTTATAGGGTACCAGGGACTGAGCTCAGGTTCCATCTGTGCTAGGCAAGCATTCCATCAACTATGCTCTATATCCTAATATCTTCTCACTCTGAACAAACAAGCAAAACAAAACCCTCTTAGTCCTTCACTTAACATACAAGGCCTTCCTTTATCTGCCTCCTATTTTTCCACTTGGCTTTCTCAACTATTGTATTGTTTCCTAGTTTACATTTTATATTCATGAAAATCTTGTATAGTGGTTTGCACTGAAAGAACTGGAACCGACTGGGTTATATAGGGAGAGTACTCAGAAACTATCAGTGATGGTCTGTTCAGTGACAGCCATGTGAATACCATGAGCAGTGGCTATGGCGTCTTTCTCTAGTTTCATTTGGGAGCCTTGGAAATACTTTTTAGCAACTCAGTATGTTTACAGTATAGGCAAACACCAGAAATTGTAATTTGAGGATATTATTCAGAGATTGGTCTATTGTTCTCTCATTAGTTAATTTTGGGAAGTTTTTTTCTTTTTTTCTTTTTTTGTTCTAAGATAAAAGTGTGTACTTATTTAGTTATTAGTTTTTTTTTTTTTTTTTTTTTTTTTTTTTTTGTGGTGCTGGGATTGAATCCAGGGTCTTGCATGGGCTCTTTGAGTGTTCTACTATTGTATCCCACCCTGACATCACTGTCTGTCTAAGACCATTGAGGGGCCTTAGCAGGCAGATATTCACTGTTAACCTGAGTTTGAGCCTCAGGAATCACTTTGTGGAAGGAGAGAGCAGGACTCCTGGAAGTTTTCTTCTCACACACTCACACAGAATAAGAAAGAGTCATTTTTTTTTTAAATAAAAAATTGTCTACTTACTGTAAATTTTTTCTTTCAAAGTACTTTTGTTTACCCTGCTTGCCATATTAGAGCATTCCTTCATACTATGGTTGTTTGTTACCTAGTATAGTGTTCCAGTACACATATAAAATAGTCATGAATATACTACCTAAGTGTTTACTTTTAGGCCTGAGTAAATAATATTCTGATATCGTGTCAGAAAATTTACTTCATGTTGATAATGAATTGAACTAGGTAACCAAATATACAATACAACATCTATAAACATCCAAATTTATACTCATATAGAATGTTTTAGCTTTCTACAAAACTGTTTTATACAAGGATTTACATGTTGAAATAAATGAAGTGTAGAGTCTCTGGACTCCTTTTGGCATCTGCAATTTATTTCTTTGAATGGTCATGGTTTCTTTGAACTCCCAATTTGTCAATGACATTACAGTCTTCACCTAGACTGTATTCGTCCCTCTTATGTCTGATTTCCACTTTTTTTTTTCTCTCTTAGCTTGTATCTCACTTCTGCTGGGAGGCCTTCTATAACATGAATTATTTCCCCAGCCTACTAATCTCTGCTTCACCATCATGAAAATATCACAATTATCTACTAGGTTGTATTTGAGTCTGATCAAAGGTTATAATTTATTCCCTTTCAGCCTCACCATGTATAATAAATGCCAATGTATGTTTAATGAAGAAAATTGAACCCAAAGTCATTTGCTTTAAAGACCAAGAAAGAAGCTTTGGCCTTACTGTCAGCACTCTTTTAGTTTGTTTTAAAGAGAAATTATTTTAAATGAAAATATGTGTTTGCTCCAATTATACAAGAAAATTATGACCCCCAAATTATTGCAGCACTCTTATTGCTGCTATAATTATTATCACAAACTTCATGATGTAATGATGCAGCCAGCAGAGATACGAACAACACAGGGACCTCGAAAGGACAGTAATAGACAGAGACACAGGACTATGGGTTCACTTCAGGAGTGGATAACTTTTTTTATTAGATATTTCTTTATTTACATTTCAAATGCTATCCCGAAATTCCCCTATACCCTCCCTCCACCCTGCTCCCCTACTCATCCACTCCCACTTCTTGGCCCTGGCGTTCCCCTGTACTGGGGCATATAAAGTTTGCAAGACCAAGGGGCCTCTCTTCTCAATGATGGCCGACTATGCCATTGTCTTAGTCAGGGTTTCTATTCCTGCACAAACATCATGACCAAGAAACAAGTTGAAGAGGAAAGGGTTTATTCGGCTTACACTTCCATACTGCTGTTCTTAACCAAAGGAAGTCAGGACTGGAACTCAAGCAGGTCAGAAAGCAGGAGCTGATACAGAGGCCATGGAGGGATGTTCTTTACTGGCTTGCCTCCCCTGGCTTGCTCAGCCTGCTCTCTTATAGAACCCAAGACTCCCAGCCCAGAGATGGCACCACCCACAAGGGGCCTTTCCCCTTTGATCACTAATTGAGAAAATGCCTTACAGTTGGATCTCATGGAGGCATTTCCTCAACTGAAGCTCCTTTCTCTGTGATAACTCCAGCTGTGTCAAGTTGACACAAAATTAGCCAGTACAGCCATCTTCTGCTACATATGTAGCTAGAGACAAGAGCTCTGGGGGTACTGGTTAGTTCATATTGTTGTTCCACCTATAGGGTTGTAGACCCCTTCAGCTCCTTGGGTACTTTCTCTAGCTCCTCCATTGGGGGCCCTGTGTTCCATCCTATAGATGACTGTGAGCATCCACTTCTGTATTTGCCAGGCACTGGCAAAGCCTCACAGGAGACAGCTATATCAGGGTCCTTTCAGCAAAATCTTGCTGACATATCCAATAGTGTTTGGGTTTGGTGGCTGAATATGGGATGGATCCCTTGGTGGGGTAGTCTCTGGATGGTCTAGGAATGGATAACTTTTATTTTCTCAGATGTTCTTTGTATATTGTTTAGCTAGCTACTGGAGATGGCATTGCAAAAAGAGCTTGGACAGTCTTTATGATTCCTTATCCAAGGCCCCACTTCTGCACTTTCTGCCCTTGTGGTCTTGTGTTCCCTCAGAAGACCTTCAACCCAGCCTTAGTGCCTGAAGTTTTCCAGTCACATGGCTGTAGTGGTGAATTGTTAATTCTCTCTCAGCTTCTGGAAGGTGATCACACTTCTTGCCATCCACTCAGAGTTCTCTGGATTTGTGAATGAAACACACACACACACACACACACACACACACAGAAAGAGAGAGCGCCTTACTAGCTCAGTGAGTGGTTGGGCACTTCCTGAACCTCCCTGAGGCTAGCACACAACTCCCTTCCAGTATTCCTGAGTTAATACTTTCTAAATCTATATTTAGTCTTTGCTGCCCTGTTTCTGGGCAGCCCTTCCTTGGGGTTGCTTTCCCTCTGGACGTACATTTCAGTCGTCTCACCCTCCTCTCCTTCACCATGTGGTCAGTCCTATTCTCCTCTCATGGCAGAATCCCTACTCCCTTCCTTCGTCCCTTGTCTGGGAAATCTAAAAGTCCTGCCTCCGTCTCTCTGCCCAACCATTATCCATTGGCAATTTTATTTCCCAGTCAGAACCAAGTGGGGGCTCTCTTCCTTTAGCCTACATTTGGGACACTGCAAACAGTTTTTTTTTTTAATTTTTTGGGTAACACAATTAGCATGAGAACACCAGCCGATATATCCTCCCCCTTTTCTCTTTCCGATATACATTGAACATAATTATAACAGTTATACAAACTATGAGGTGTGATATACACTAAAACTGTCCAGTCCATCATCAATTTTGTCAATTTAAATAAAGTACTCTACACTCTATCTTAAAGAGTTTACAATTCTATATCTGAATTAGGTTCTGATTTTAACTTGTATTACCATCTGAAAACCATCCTTTCAAATCTATATCATCTTCCTTAATGTTAACAACCTAAGTTTGATTATGAGACTATAATTAGCCTTTTTTTTTTTTTTTTCCGAGACAGGGTTTCTCTGTGTAGCCCTGGCTGTCCTGGAACTCACTCTGTAGACCAGGCTGTCCTCGAACTCAGCAATCTGCCTGCCTCTGCCTCCCGAGTGCTGGGACTAAAGGGGGGGGCGCCATCTCCGTCTGGCTTATAATTAGTCTTTAACTCCATCAGAAACAAAAGAACGAATTAAACAACAGAGGTTGCTCAGAGAATGGAATTGCAGACCATATGGACCCCAACAGCTCACTATCAAGCATGGATTGTTACTTTAAGTAGGTTAGAGGCCTGATGTGGTCTCTTTGGATCAAAATCAAGTTGTTCGAAGGGCTGTGTTCTTTTTGGAGTCTCTGGGGAGAGTCTGTTTCCATGCCTTTCTGAGCTCTAAGGACAGTGCTGTCACATTCCCCTACTATGGCTCCTTCAGTATCTTAGCATCTCTCACTCTTGTTCCTATGACCTCTCAGCAATAAGAATCCTGCGGTTGGCTAACTTGGACCCACTTGGACAACTCAGGATGATTTCTTCTTTTTTTTTTAATTTTTAATATTTTTATTACATATTTTCCTCAGTTACATTTCCAATGCTATCCCAAAAGTCCCCCATAGCGCCCCCCCACTTCCCTACCCACCCATTCCCATTCTTTTGGCCCTGGCATTCCCCTATATTGGGGCATATAAAGTTTGCAAGTCCAATGGGCCTCTCTTTCCAGTGATGGCCGACTAGGCCATCTTTCGATACATATGCAGCTAGAGACAAGAGCTCCGGGGTTCTGGTTAGTACATGTCTTAGTTAGGGTTTTACTGCTGTGAACAGATACCAGAACCAAGGCAAGTCTTATAAAAAGCAACATTTAATTGGGGCTGGCTTACAGGTTCAGAGGTTCAGTCCATTATCATCAAGGTTGGAGCATGGCAGTATCCAGGCAGGCATGGTGCAGGAGGAGCTGAGAGTTCTATGTCTTCATCCAAATGCTGCTAGTGGAAGACTGACTTCCAGGCAACTAGGGTGAGGATCTTATACCCACACCCACAGTGACACACCCATTCCAACCAGGTCACACCTATTCCAACAAGGCCACACCTTCAGATGGTGCCACTCCCTGGTCCAAGGATATACAAACCATCACATTCCACTCCCTGGTCCCCATAGACTTGTTCAAAAACATGAGTCTATGGGGGCCATACTTAAATATAGCATAACGCAAAATGCATTTAGTGCAACTTTCAAAGTCCTCATAGTCTATAGCAGTTGCAACAATGTTAAAAGTCCAAAGTTCAAGGTCTCTTCTGAGATTCATTCAACTTAATTAACTAATCCCCAAAGCAAGGCAGGAAACCAGCTGGGCAGACTCCAAACTCTGCATCTCCATGGCTGATGTCAAAGTGGTCTTCAGATCTCCACTCCTTTTTCGTCTTTTTTGACTACAACAAACTGCTTCCTCCTGGGCTGGTTCCACTCCCTGTTAGCAACTTTCCTCAGCATGTATCCCATGGCTCTGGCATCTTTAACATCTTTGAGTCTCCAAGGCAATTTCAATGTTACAGCTTCTTCTTTCAGTGTCTGGGATTCCACTTGATCTTTTGGACTCCTCCTAAGGACTGGCATCACTTCTCCATCTCTGTCCTCTGTAGCACTCTATGCTCAGGTTGATCCACTCCATTACGGCCTCTGTTCTTGGTGATCATCCCATGGTACTGACATCTTCAATACATTGGGGTGTTCCACTCCAACTAGGCTTCACCAATAGCCTCTCATAGGCTCTCTTCAGGGTGCCAAGCCTCAAATCCTTTACATGACCCCTTCAATCCTGGGCCATCAACTACAGCTGAGGCTTCACTTTCTCCAATGGCCTTCCCTGGCCTCTCACAGTGCTAAGCCTCAGCTTCTCTCCATTATCCCTTCATTCCTTCACAAGCAGTACCACCTGAGTGACTCTTACACATTACCAAGTCCAGCCGCAGCATGAGGTACAACCTTGGGTATCTCTGGAACACAGCTTCTTTGTGCTCCCAGAAAACAATTTCCAGAAGATTTCACCTCAGTGATGCTGGTCTCTTCTTAATCACTGCTAATTCCTTAGCTCCAGCTAACCACCATCAATTTTCCCAGTAGTTCCTTCCATTCTTAACTCTAGATCCAGAACCACGTGGCTGAAGCTGCCGAGTTCTGCTGCTTACAGGAACTAGAACATGATCCCCTTGTACTATTACATTATCATTAGCTTTATGTTTTCTAAATCCTTCACTGCCTAAGCTTGGCTATCCTGGTTCTTGCTCTGTAGATTGACCTTGAATGCAGAGATCAGTATTCGATTAAAGGTGTGTACCACCATGCCTGGATCTAATTAAGCTGGGTAGAATCTTGCCCCAAGGTCCCACTCCCTTAATCTGTTATCTCCTAGAACACAAGATTTTGCTCCATTTCACTCCCTGGTACTCCTTTAATATTCGAACAATTTATTTTATATTTTGCCTTTCTAAGCTTGCTATGCTTGTTCAAACTTCTCTTTGTGAGACTTAACCAGAGAACAAAATCTCTGCTGGGCTTTTTTGAAACTTCTTTTGTCAATGCAATTAATCCAAGTCTCTTCACCTTAGCCTCAGGCAAACTTTTCAGACAAGGGCAAAAAGTAGCCACACTCTTTACCAAAATACCACAAAACCAGTCTTTATGCCACATTCTGAAATTCTTCTCCTTTGAAATCTCTTGGGCCAGGTCAACACAGTTCAAATTACTCCCAGCAATTAAGTCTTCCATATTCCTACTAGGATGACCCATTAAGCCCCATTTAAAGCATTCCATTGCTTTCCAAATACAAAGTCCCCAAATCCACATTCTTTCGAATAAAAACATGGTCAGGCCTATCACAGCAATACCCCACTCCTGGTACCAATTTGTCTTAGTTAGGGTTTTACTGCTGTGAACAGATACCAGAACCAAGGCAAGTCTTATAAAAAGCAACATTTAATTGGGGCTGGCTTACAGGTTCAGAGGTTCAGTCCATTATCATCAAGGTTGGAGCATGGCAGTATCCAGGCAGGCATGGTGCAGGAGGAGCTGAGAGTTCTATGTCTTCATCCAAATGCTGCTAGTGGAAGACTGACTTCCAGGCAACTAGGGTGAGGATCTTATACCCACACCCACAGTGACACACCCATTCCAACCAGGTCACACCTATTCCAACAAGGCCACACCTTCAGATGGTGCCACTCCCTGGTCCAAGGATATACAAACCATCACAGTACATCATGTTGTTCCGACAATAGGGTTGCAGATCCCTTTAGCTCCTTGGGTACTTTCTCTAGCTTCTCCATTGGGAGCCCTGTGATACATCCAATAGCTGACTGTGAGCATCCACTTCTGTGTTTGCTAGGCCCCGGCATAGTCTCACAAGAGACAGCTATATCTGGGTCCTTTCAGCAAAATCTTGCTAGTGTATGCAATGGTGTCAGCGTTTAGAAGCTGCTTATGGGATGGATCCCTGGATACGGCAGTCTCTAAATGGTCCATCCTTTCATCACAGCTACGAACTTTGTCTCTGTAACTCCTTCCCTGGGTGTTTTGTTCCCAATTCTAAGAAGGGGCACAGTGTCCACACTTTCATGCGTTTAGTAAATTGTATCTTATATCTTGGGTATCCTAAGTTTTGGGCTAATATCCACTTATCAGTGAATACATATTGTGTGAGTTCTTTTGTGATTGTGTTACTTCACTCAAGATGATGCCCTCCAGGTCCATCCATTTGGCTAGGAATTTCATAAATTCATTCTTTTTAATAGCTGAGTAGTACTCCATTGTGTAAATGTACCATAATTTCTGTATCCATTCCTCTGTTGAGGGACATCTGGGTTCTTTCCAGCTTCTGGCTATTATAAATAGGGCTGCTATGAACATAGTGGAGCATGTGTCCTTTTTACCGGTTGGGACATCTTCTGGATATATGCCCAGGAGAGGTATTGCTGGATCCTCCGGTAGTAATATGTCCAATTTTCTGAGGAACTCCCAGACTGATTTCCAGAGTGGTTTTACAAGCTTGCAATCCCACCAACAATGGAGGAGTGTTCCTCTTTCTCCACATCCTCGCCAGCATCTGCTGTCACCTGAATTTTTGATCTTAGCCATTCTGACTGGTGTGAGGTGGAATCTCAGGGTTGTTTTGATTTGCATTTCCCTGATGATTAAGGATGTTGAACATTTTTTCAGGTGCTTCTCTGCCATTCGGTATTCCTCAGGTGAGAATTCTTTGTTCAGTTCTGAGCCCCATTTTTTAATGGGGTTATTTGACTTTCTGGAGTCCACCTTCTTGAGTTCTTTATATATATTGGATATTAGTCCCTTATCTGATTTAGGATAGGTGAAGATCCTTTCCCAATCTGTTGGTGGTTTTTTGTCTTATTGATGGTGTCTTTAGCCTTGCAGAAGCTTTGCAGTTTCATGAGGTCCCACTTGTCAATTCTCGATCTTACAGCACAAGCCATTACTGTTCTATTCAAGAACTTTTTTCCCCTGTGCCCATATCTTTAAGGCTTTTCCCCACTTTCTCCTCTATAAGTTTCAGTGTCTCTGGTTTTATGTGAAGTTCCTTGATCCACTTAGACTTGACCTTAGTACAAGGAGATAGGAATGGATCGATTCGCATTCTTCTACATGTTAACAACCAGTTGTGCCAGCACCATTTGTTGAAAAAGCTGTCTTTCTTCCACTGGATGTTTTTAGCTCCCTTGTCGAAGATCAAGTGACCGTAGGTGTGTGGGTTCATTTCTGGGTCTTCAATTCTATTCCATTGGTCTATTTGTCTGTCACTATACCAGTACCATGCAGTTTTTATCACAATTGCTCTGTAGTAGAGCTTTAGGTCCGGCATGGTGATTCCACCAGAGGTTCTTTTATCCTTGAGAAGAGTTTTTGCTATCCTAGGTTTTTTGTTATTCCAGATGAATTTGCAGATTGCACTTTCTAATTCGTTGAAGAATTGATTTGGAATTTTGATGGGGATTGCATTGAATCTGTAGATTGCTTTTGGCAAGATAGCCATTTTTACAATGTTGATCCTGCCAATCCATGAGCATGGGAGATCTTTCCATCTTCTGAGATCTTCTATAATTTCTTTCTTCAGAGAGTTGAAGTTTTTATTATACAGATCTTTCACTTCCTTAGTTAGAGTCACGCCAAGATATTTTATATTATTTGTGACTATTGAGAAGGGTGTTGTTTCCCTAATTTCTTTCTCATCCTGTTTATTCTTTGTGTAGAGAAAGGCCATTGATTTGTTTGAGTTAATTTTATATCCAGCTACTTCACCGAAGCTGTTTATCAGGCTTAGGAGTTCTCTGGTGGAATTTTTAGGGTCACTTATATATACTATCATATCATCTGCAAAGAGTGATATTTTGACTTCATCTTTTCCAATTTGTATCCCTTTGATCTCCTTTGTTGTCGAATTGCTCTGGCTAGGACTTCAAGTACAATGTTGAATAGGTATGGAGAAAGTGGACAGCCTTGTCTAGTCCCTGATTTTAGAGGGATTGCTTCAAGCTTCTCACCATTTACTTTGATGTTGGCTACTGGTTTGCTGTAGATTGCTTTTATCATGTTTAGGTATGGGCCTTGAATTCCTGATCTTTCCAAGACTTTTATCATGAATAGGTGTTGGATCTTGTCAAATGCTTTTTCCGCATCTAACGAGATGACCATGTGGTTTTTGTCTTTGAGTTTGTTTATATACTGGATTACATTGATGGATTTCCGTATATTGAACCATCCCTGCATCCCTGGGATGAAACCTACTTGGTCAGGATGGATGATTGTTTTGATGTGTTCTTGGATTCGGTTAGCAAGAACTTTATCGAGGATTTTTGCATCAATATTCATAAGGGATATTGGTCTGAAGTTTTCTATCTTTGTTGGGTCTTTTTGTGGTTTAGGTATCAGAGTAATTGTGGCTTCATAGAATGAGTTGGGTAGAGTACCTTCTGTTTCTATTTTGTGGAATAGTTTGTGAAGAACTGGGATTAGATCTTCTTTGAAGGTCTGATAGAACTCTGCACTAAACCCATCTGGTCCTGGGCTTTTTTTAGTTGGGAGACTATTAATGACTGCTTCTATTTCTTTGGGGGATATAGGGCTGTTTAGATCATTAACCTGATCTTGATTCAACTTTGGTACCTGGTATCTGTCTAGGAACTTCTCCATTTCATCCAGGTTCTCCAGTTTTGTTGAGTAGAGCCTTTGGTAGAAGGATCTGATGGTGTTTTGGATGTCTTCAGGATCTGTTGTTATGTCTCCTTTTTCATTTCTGATTTTGTTAATTAGGATGCTTTCCCTGTGCCCTCTAGTGAGTCTGGCTAAGGGTTTATCTATCTTGTTGATTTTCTCAAAGAACCAGCTCCTTGATTGGTTGATTCTTTGAATAGTTCTTCTTGTTTCCACTTGGTTGATTTCGCCCCTGAGTTTGATTATTTCCTGCCGTCTACTCCTCTTGGGTGAATTTGCTTCCTTTTGTTCTAGTGCTTTTAGGTATGTTGTCAAGCTGCTAATGTGTGCTCTCTCTAGTTTCCTTTTGGAGGCACTCAGAGCTATGAGTTTTCCTCTTAGAAATGCTTTCATTGCGTCCCATAAGTTTGGGTATGTTGTGGCTTCATTTTCATTGAACTCTAAAAAGTCCTTAATTTCTTTCTTTATTCCTTCCTTGACCAAGGTATCATTGAGAAGAGTGTTGTTCAGTTTCCACGTGAAGGTTGGCTTTCTATTATTTATTTTGTTATTGAAGATCAGCCTTAGTCCATGGTGATCTGATAGGATGCATGGGACAATTTCAATATTTTTGTATCTGTTGAGGCCTGTTTTGTGACCAATTATGTGGTCAATTTTGGAGAAGGTACCATGAGGTGCTGAAAAGAAGGTATATCCTTTTGTTTTAGGATAGAATGTTCTGTAGATATCTGCCAGATCCATTTGATTCATAATTTCTCTTAGTTTCTCTGTGTCCCTGTTTAGTTTCTGTTTCCATGATCTGTCCATTGGTGAAAGTGGTGTGTTGAAGTCTCCCACCATTATTGTATGAGGTGCAATGTGTGCTTTGAGATTTACTAAAGTTTCTTTAATGAATGTGGCTGCCTTTGTATTTGGAGCATAGATATTCAGGATTGATAGTTCCTCTTGGAGGATTTTACTTTTGATGAGTATGAAGTGTCCCTCCCTGTCTTTTTTAATGACTTTGGGTTGGAAGTCAATCTTATCAGATATTAGAATGGCTACTCCAGCTTGTTTCTTCATACCATTTGCTTGGAAAATTGTTTTCCAGCCTTTCATTCTGAGGTAGTGTCTATCTTTTTCTCTGAGATGAGTTTCCTGTAAGCAGCAAAATGTTGGGTCTTGTTTGTGTAGCCAGTTTGTTAGTCTATGTCTTTTTATTGGGGAGTTGAGTCCATTGATATTAAGAGATATTAAGGAAAAGTAATTGTTGTTTCCTGTTATTTTTGTTGTTAAAGTTGGCATTCTGTTCTTGTGGCTGTCTTCTTTTAGGTTTGTTGAGGGATTACCTTCTTGTTGTTTCTAGGGCATGGTTCCTGTCCTTGTATTGGTTTTTTTCTGTTATTATCCTTTGAAGGGCTGGATTCGTGGAGAGATAATGTGTGAATTTGGTTTTGTCGTGGAATACTTTGGTTTCTCCTTCTATGTTAATTGAGAGTTTGGCTGGGTATAGTAGCCTGGGCTGGAGTTTGTGTTCTTTTAGTGTCTGTATAACATCCGTCCAGGATCTTCTGGCTTTCATAGTCTCTGGTGAGAAATCTGGTGTAATTCTGATAGGTTTGCCTTTATATGTTACTTGGCCTTTTTCTCTTACTGCTTTTAGTATTCTGTCTTTATTTAGAGCATTTGTTGTTCTGATTATTATGTGTCGGGAGGTATTTCTTTTCTGGTCCAGTCTATTTGGAGTTCTGTAGGCTTCTTGTATGTTTGTGGGCATCTCTTTCTTTAGATTTGGGAAGTTTTCTTCTATAATTTTGTTGAAGATGTTTGCTGGTCCTTTGAGTTGAAAATCTTCATTCTCATCCACTCCTATTATCCGTAGGTTTGGTCTTCTCATTGTGTCCTGTATTTCTTGGATGTTTTGAGTTAGGATCTTTTTGCATTTTACATTTTCCTTGATTGTTGTGCCGATGTTCTCTATGGAATATTCTGCACCTGAGATTCTCTCTTCCATCTCTTGTATTCTGTTGCTGATGCTTGTATCTATGGTTCCAGATTTCTTTCCTAGGGTTTCTATCTCCAGTGTTGCCTCATTTTGGGTTTTCTTTATTGTGTCTACTTCCCTTTTTAGGTCTAGTATGGTTTTGTTCAATTCCATCATCTGTTTGGATGTGTTTTCCTGTTTTTCTGTAAGGACTTCTACCCGTTTGATTATGTTATCCTGTTTTTCTTTAAGGATTTGTAACTCTTTAGCAGTGTTCTCCTGCAATTCTTTAAGGGATTTTTGTGCTTCCTCTTTAATGTCTTCTACCTGTTTACCAGTGTTCCTTTGTATTTCTTTAAGTGTGTTATTAAAGTCCTTCTTGAAGTCCTCTACCATCATTATGACATATGCTTTTAGATCCGTGTCTAGCTTTTCCGGTGTGTTGGGGTGCCCTGGACTGGGCGAAGTGGGAGTGCTGGGTTCTGATGATGGTGAGTGGTCTTGGTTTCTGTTAGTAAGATTATTACGTTTACCTTTCGCCATCTGGTAATCTCTTGGGTTAGTTGTTGTCACTGTTGTCACTGTTTAAAGATTGGAGCAGAAGCTGTGTTCCACTCACCAGCAGTCTCAAAATCCTGTGGCGGGGGTAGTGGGTAGCTGGCGGGTGTCAGCCGACCCTGAGCTCTAGCTACCCCGGTGCTGGTCCGGCCGGAAGAGGCCTGTGGTCCTACTCAGGCCGGTTTTCTGCTTCCCTAACTAATGCAGTCTCAGGTCCTGCGCGCAATTGGATTGGAGCAGAAGCTGTGTTCCACTCACCAGAAGTCTTAAGATCCTGTGGCGGGTGTTGTGGGTAGCTGGCGAGTGTCAGCTGACCCTGCGCCCTAGCTACCCCGGCGCTTTTCTGACCGGAGAGGCTTGTGGCCCTACTGAGGCCGGATTTCTGCCTCCCCAACCAAAGCAGTCTCAGGTCCCGCGTGATTGGACTGGAGCAGAAGCTGTGTTCCACTCACCAGCAGTCTCAAAATTCTGTGGAGGGGGTCCTGGGTAGCTGGGGGGTGTCGGCTGACCATGCGCTCTAGCTACCCCGGTGCTGGGCCGGCCGGAAGAGCGATGATTTCTTCTTTTTTTTTTTTTTTAAAGATTTATTTATTATATGTAAGTACACTGTAGCTGTCTTCAGACACTCCAGAAGAGGGAGTCAGATCTCGTTACAGATGGTTGTGAGCCACCATGTGGTTGCTGGGATTTGAACTCTGGACCTTCGGAAGAGCAGTCGGGTGCTCTTACCCACTGAGCCATCTCACCAGCCCCGATGATTTCTTCCTAAGGTCAGATGAAATTAACCTTAATTTCAGCTGCAACCTAAATTCCCCACTGCTGTGTAATGTAACTTATTCACAGGTTCTAAGGAACAGATATGGCCATATGTAGTATTTAAGTTGATCTGAATAAAAAAGGTTATTTTCAGTAATGTTAATAATCATAAATGCCAAAAGAACCAAGTGCTGTTACATTTCAGCCATATTCTAGGTACTTTATACTTATTATCATCAGTTTTAATGACATGTATGCCTCAGCTATGCCTGTTTTATAAATGAAACAAAAAAGAGATTAGTTTTATTTTTTCAGTGCTAGAGATCAAACCCAGGGCCTTGTGTATACTATTTCTCTGCAGGCTTAGCCCAGGAAAAAGAAATTTTAAATAGCTTTCCAAAGTCTTATTGAACCCAGACTGTTGTGGGAAATATTAAAAAGAATGGAAATTCCCATGCTGTGCTGGGCACCAGCGGGCCACATGGCTCCAGTGGGGTGTTCTCAACTCAGAGGTCTCTCTAGCTTGGAGTTCCCGAAATGACTGGCTTAAGTTCCCTTGGCGGGTTGTTGCCTTGCCAGTCCCATGTAATGACCACCCAACCCAAGGTCAGATGCCACAACACCCAACAACCTGGTTGAAACAAAACTCTAGAAGCTAATAAGATTAGTCATATTTATATGCTCAATTCACAAGATGCCCAAACAATAATATCAGAGTCAACTGTTAATGATACAAACTGCCCATCTAGATTAGACAAGTTACCCCAATTTTTCTATCCCAATATGATCTTATGTCTACCTATGGCTATTTAAAGTCACACGGAATCTGAATCATCCTGCTCATTGCCCTCCATCTTGCTTCCTTCCTCTCTCCTGATTAGCTCCGTGTCTCTGCAACTCTTAGCGCTGCTTCCCTTTCCCCTGTCCAATCTCAGGCTTCTTGTTGTATAAATAATTGAATCAACTGGGCAGGGAAAATCTCGCTACACATCACACTTTCTGTTCAAATAAAAAACCCTTTTATCTCAAATATAAATTGATCACAAATATTACCATTTTGTAATGTATAAAGTACAAGCTAGACCTAACACCCAGTCCAACATTTTTTTGTCAATAAAATAGAACTCTGTCCTCTTCCCTAACTCTAAGGGCTTATAATTCTACACTTGACTTATATCCTGGTTTTAGATTGTTTGCCATCTGAAAACTGTCCTCTCAAATCTGTTTTCTCAATGGAAATAGCCTGGGTTGGGCTATGAGAC
The DNA here is from genome assembly GCF_978045245.1 of Mus caroli. Classification (NCBI taxonomy): domain Eukaryota; kingdom Metazoa; phylum Chordata; class Mammalia; order Rodentia; family Muridae; genus Mus; species Mus caroli. The sequence goes on along the minus strand of NW_028227259.1, from coordinate 92,245,911 downwards.
CATAGAATTCTTTCAACCCCATCAGAAATCCAAGAATGACCAACATATCTGAAGATATAGGAGGCTGACCATGAGGTGGGCCGTTGTTGCATGGGGGTTGGAGGGCCGTTGCAACGACCCGCCAAGGGAACTTAGCAAGTTGGGTACAGCTGTTTCAGGAGCTCTGGGCCAGAGAGACCTCTGAGTTGAGAAAACGCCACTGGATCCATGTGGCCCACCAGTGTCTGGTGTAGTGTGGGAATTGCAGTTCTTTTTAATATTTCCCACAACAGGTGGCAAATAGAGAGCCACAGATAGATGGTATAGCAGGATGGCTGCTCTAGGCAGAGAGATTAACAAGTAAAAACTGCCAGCCAGGCGTGGTGGCACACGCCTTTAATCCCAGCATTTGGGAGGCAGGGGCAGGCAGATTTCTGAGTTCGAGGCCAGCCTGTTCTACAAAGTGAGTTCCAGGACAGCCAGGGCTAAACAGAGAAACCCTGTCTCGAAAAACCAAAAACCAACCAAACAAACAAAAAAATCCAAAACTGCCTGCTTCCTATAGGCAGATATTAGTGAAAGTTTGAATTAATTGCTCTAAAGATGGTATGAAGTTATATTGCTCTATTACACCTTACAGGATACTCAAAATCTGTCTAATGTGTTCTCCACAGGAATCTTGGGTTATCATCCTGCTTGGCAACATAGATAAGGCCTAAGAATAGGCCTTTGGATTGTTTTAATTTTCACAATGGGTGTGAGTTTGAGTTTTGTGGTTATATTATTCCTCTGGGAGAGAGGTCAAAATAAAGGTTTTTCTGGTTACTGCGTGTACTGGCTAGTTTTGTGTCAACTTGATACAAGCTGGAGTTATCACAGAGAAAGGAGCTTCAGTTGAGGAAATGCCTCCATGAGATCCAGCTGTAAGGCATTTCTCAATTAGTGATCAAGGGGGAAAGGCCCCTTGTGGGTGGTGCCATCTCTGGGCTGGTAGTCTTGGTTCTATAAGAGAGCAGGCTGAGCAAGCCAGGGGAAGCAAGCCAGTAAGTAACATTCCTTCTCGGCCTCTGTATCAGCTCCTGCTTCCTGACCTGCTTGAGTTCCAGTTCTGACATCCTTTGGCGATTAATAGCAATGTGGAAAGTGTAAGCTGAATAAACCCTTTCCTCCCTAACTTGCTTCTTGGTCATGATGTTTGTGCAGGAATAGAAACCCTGACTAAGACACTGCCTCAAGGATCTGCTGATCTGGGAGAGATGTTTTTTCTTTTCATTTTTAGAAAAGGTGATTAGTGTCTATACGTCTTCCAGAGTAACATGGAACAGATTTTGTTGCGCACACCTTGGCCGGCCGGCAAGGAAGACACAACACGGTTGGATTCTTCCCAACAGCCTTTATTGCAGGAACACCTCGATGTTGCTACAGGGACCCCAGGAAACCAGGAAGGTCTGCTTATATACTATCAGCCCCCATGCACTCACAGCAGGCCACGTCACCTCACCAGGCACGCAGCTTCAGCCAATCAGGGCGGCAGGGGCATGTCTCCACCAAATATGGACTTGTTTACACCACCAGCATCATGGTGCACCTGTGCAGCTCTCACGATGGTCGTGGCTTATTTTCAGGTGTATGAGGAAGTCAGGTGCAAGTCGTAAGACTTAGCTGCAGTCCCGGGCACCATCTTGGGACTGCTGCCACACCCGCTCCTCACAAGATTTGATAGAGGAGACCCCCCAGAGAACTAGATTCCAGAGAATCAAACAAAAAAAAGTTATCTTGATGATACTAAAATTTTGTTTTGATATTTGTATATTACAGAATATACAGCCTTGGTGAGTCTCATCTTGTGGGTGCAATAGCATAGATGTATGTGTTTGTGGAGGGACAACTAGAGTCTCATCCTCAGGAGTCCACTTCCTTTGAGATAGGTCTCTCATTCACTCAGAGCTCACCAACTAGGACATACTGGCCCATGAAAACCACAGATCCTCCTTCCTGTGCCTACCTCCTCAGCATTGAGATTATGAGCACTGCCATGCCAGCACACCTGAAATTTACACGGGTTCTAAACATCAAATTCAGGTCCTTGTGCTTACAGGGCAAGTGTTTTTACTGACTGAGCCAACCATAGCCCTGCATTTGATATTTTTAAATAACTGATTGGTCATTTTTCATGTATTATTCTTTTTCCATGTTCTCAAGAAAAATGTATTTAATGTGGTAATGATGGCAAATACAAACACTGATAAAATAATTAGAATAAGGAAATATGTATCTTCTGAACTATATTCTCTCTCTCACTTTCTTTTCTTTTCTTTTCTTTCTTTCTTTTTTTTTTTTTTTTTTTGGTTTTTCGAGACAGGGTTTCTCTGTATAGCCCTGGCTGTCCAGGAACTCACTCTGTAGACCAGGCTGGCCTCAAACTCAGAAATCCACCTGCCTCTGCCTCCCGAGTGCTGGGATTAAAGGCGTGTGTCACCATGCCCGGCTCCTCTCTCATTTTTTTACTCTCTCTAGAGCAGTGGTTCTTTAATATAGCCTAATGCTGCAACCTTTAGTTCCTCATGTTGTGGTGACCCTCAACCATAAAATTATTTTTATTGCTACTTCATAAGTGGAATTTTGCTACTGTTATGAATTGTAATGTTAATATCTTATATGCAGGATATCTATATGTGATGACTGGACATGACCTACAGGTTGAGAACTGCTGTTCTAGGTCTCACACTAACTGATACTAGCCTGGGATTTACTATGTAGCCCAGGCTGTGTTCAAACTCCTGTCAATGCTCCTGCTTCAGTCTTCTGAGCACCAGAATTATAGAAATGAGTCTTGCTCTTTAATCTAACAAATCTGCTGTATATGTATGGATATGTATATGAATGTGCTTGTATGGGCTCATGTGTGTGTGTGTACATGTGCATGTGTATGTGTGGAATGTGTGCATATACACAAATGTGTGCTTATGTGTGTATGTGCTTATGTGTGTGTTGGTGGTGCACACTCATTGAACTATATCCTCAGCCCTATGGTTCCCATTTGGTTTTTTTTCATATTCTTTTTTTAAGTGCCATTTGAAACTGCTCTTTAAGAACCCCACTGTGCTTCAAGGAAGCATTCATTTAGTGTAAGAGAGAAATTATATACATATGAAGAAAATGACTTTAAAAAGGTGAAGGAATGTGCTAATTTATATAAGGTAATGTGGGGACACAAGTGGAGTTTATTGCAATCTATTTTAATAGTAAAGGGTGACTTGAATTAAGTTGTGACTTGCTAAGATTAAATTAAAATACTTTATGATTTTTGATAAGGATTGTGTGGTAAACGGTTAAATTTTTGGTAAGGAAATGACAGAATAAAAGAATTGTAAAACAGGAAACAGCAAATAGTATATCACAGGAAAGGAAAGACACCATATTTGCCTGTAGCAGCAGCCTCCTCCCCAAATAGATGATACATTTCCTTAAAGCACAGCTAGACCAGAGAGTACTGGGGCTGATGGACCAAAAATGGTGTTTGAAGGATTCTCTTGGGATGATGTTTGTTATCATGTCAACAGAAAAATGACCATGAACTCTAAGCTTATTTTTTTTTTCCAAATGAAGTTTGGAAGTAGGCCACTTGTCGATTAGGACCTGTGGGTGAGGGTTAGCTTTGGGTTCTGCCAGTCAGCCAACAGGCAGATCTCAATAGCAATTCTATGAAAAACCACTGCAGGTGCAAGTTTATTTAAAAACAGACCACAGCCCAGGTGCAATTCTCCTTATAAACATTTTAACCACAAGCCTGCCCTAAGAGTCTGTGTGGAAAGGTATTTTGAAAATAAAAATGAGTTTAGCTTTTTTCTTGTCTTAAATTTTTGATTTTTAGAAACATTTTGTAATAAGGTTTCTCCCTATGTTTTGAGTTCTTTTAAGATTTAAGATTTTGCTGTTTGATATCCAAATAGAAATTTGACAAATACTGTGATTGACTAAATACCAATATTGAAATTTCTGTATGCAAAAGCCAAAATATTTAGGGCTAAAAATGCTAATTAGAAGAGATTTCTCCATACAGATGAGGAAAAAAATGAGTTTATAAGATTTTGGGGACCTTGGGAGGTAAAATGAACTGAAAGTTAGTCCCTGGTTCCACTTTTGTCTTTAGAATCACAGGCTGATTTTAAAATTCAGATTAGAGTCTAGTGTGTGCACCATACACCCATGATTCCAGTAATTCAGAGTTGGAGGCAAGGAAATCAGGAGTTCAGGGCCAGCCTCATCTCCATAGCATGTTTGAGGCTAGCCTGGGTTACATGAAACCCTGTGTCAACAAAGGAGGAAACAAACAAAAATCCAAAATAGATTATATTTTTTATTTATTTCTTTTTGTTTTGTGATTTTCTTTTTTTGAGACAGAATATCATGTGACGTAAGTTACTATGTAGCTGAAAAATGACCTCAAACTTGGTATCTTTGTACCTCCATCTCACAAAGTGTTAGGATTATAGGCATGAGCCACCGTGCCAAGAAAAACATGTAAAATTGAAAAAGGAAAAAAATTTCTCTTGGGCCAGTGAGATGGCTTAATGTGTAGAGAAACTTATGGCAGAAGCCTAACCTCCAGGTTAGTGGAAGGACAGTACTGACCCCCAAATGTTGTCTTCTTACCTCCACATATGCACTGTGCATACATGGCTGCACTCACACAACTATACACACACATAGTAATAATATTAATAATAGTAAAGAAAATGATTGTTACACATTTCTCTTATAAGGAAGCATATAGTGTCATTTACATTTTCCTCCTCACTCTGCTGCATGTAGGGGGTTTTCTTCCTTGCTCCATGACCTGTGCAGACATGTCTTCCCCATCTAATTCCATTCATGTGATGTTTCTTTTATTGCAGTAGTATTTTTTTTTTTTGTTGTTGTTGTTGTTCCTGTGCTAGGCAGAAAAATGACCCCTTCACAATGCCCATGCCTTGTGCAGGACAGATGATGTAATAGTTAAGAGTACTTGTTCTTGGAATTTGTGACTCGAGCTGTATATATAGCAGAGGGTGGCCTAGTCGGTCATCAATGGGAGGAGAGGCCCTTGGTCCTGTGAAGGCTCTATGCCCCAGTATAGGGGAATGCCAGGGCCATGAATGGGAGCAGGTGGGCTGGGAAGCAGGGGTTGGTGGGAGGGGATAGGGGATTTTCAGAGGGGAAACTAGGATAACATTTGAGGTGTAAATAAAGAAAATATCTAATAACAATAACAAAAAGAGTACTTGCTCTTGCAGGAAAGCCAGGCTCTATTTCCAACAACATCGAGTTATGGTTGCACCGTTCATAACTCTGGTTCCAGGGCAGATTTTGATGTTAAAGGGATGTTAAAGGGGGGATGTTCTCAGGTTCTAGAATCTCAGAAAAACTTGAAGCCAGCAGGGCAATGGGGAATAGGTTTTAACAAAAGCAAGAGATAAATTCTGCCAACAGTTTGAATGAGTTTGAAAGTGGCTTATCTCTCAGTGTGTTGAGATAAGAGTCTGGGGACAAGGAATATAGCTTGGAGACAGACTGCTGTCAAGCACATGGGCCTCCAGTTCACTGCCAGTGCAAAAATAACCAAAAACCCCCAAATCTACAGCTTAGGTTGACAGACACTTCAGACTAAGATGCAAACTTGGAGTGAACTGATTAGCCTGGCCTACCTATGGATGTAACACAACTCCAGAAATCATCAATGGTGGTGTTTGAAATCACTCTGTATGGTCATTTGTTATGAAGCTTCATCTTGTTTATTCATGTTTCTGCCTGGATGTGCCTCCTCAAAGCCTTTCCCAGGAATACTCTCTGATGGAGGTGACCCCAGCCCTGCTTCACATGCTCGTCATATTATTCTTGTGCGGATTTCTTTTTGAGCGTATATCACAATGTGTGAGTTTTTATTTAGCTTTCTTTTTCTTGCTAGTCTTCCTGATCAGAATATAATGTCTGGAAGACAGGGCCTTTTAGAACGTAGAAAACAACACAGCAAGGGTCATGCTGGGGAGGATATATTACCAGTAAGAACAAATGGTTTAGCTACGTTTTATCGTAGGGAAATCCACCATCCTCCCTTTTCAGACAGTATCTGTCTTTGTATCCTTCACTGGTTTTGAATTTATGGCAGTCTTCCTGTATCAGCCACATGAGTGCTGAAATTGCAGGAGTGAGCTACTATGCCCAGCTAAAAAACTCTGTCCTCTATTAGTAACCAGGTACATCACTGATGGTGGTAACCTGGGACATTTGGGAAGCTTTAGTTTGTTTAATGTTGCACTGATATTGAATATATTTCACATGCGTTTTATTCAAACACCTGTTTCCACTTCTGAATGCTTTGTGTTTATGAATTCACTGTTCTCTGCTTTGAAGATTTTACCTCTAGTTCTAATCGAATCTTCCCTTAGTTTACTTCTTTGAGTTGATCCAACAACTCTTACCTTCCCCTAATCCTAACCCTTTCTGCTCTGCCTTTAGTGTCAAAGTTATAAAAGTTAGAGAAAGAGTTATATGGAGATATGGTAAATGCTGTGTTTCTGACGGGTCACTGTCATAGCTACATGGTAAGCTGGGTTTTGGGAAGAGAAATCTCCATGTCAGTTTCCTCCTTATTTATTTTTGTGGGAGTGCCTGTTAGTTGTGGTTGGCTGAGTGTGTTATACAGCACCTCAAGCACATGTGTTCATCTTCTTCTAAAATCAGTACATTTTCTTTTTAGAATTGATGTGTTTAGAGTCTGTTTACAAGAATGCTAAGAAAAATCTGAAGGATGACTGTTCTCTCTTACCTCCTGTATCCTTTATGATAATACCAAGGGAACTATCAAATATATTAAGGAGTTCACATATGTATTGCACCTTTTGTAGCATTTTTGGGAATACTCAGAAGTTATTTTAATAGGGATTTATTTTTTATGTATATAGGTGTTTGTCTGCATGCATGGATATGTACTATGTGTGTGCTGTGTAACCAGGGAAGCCAGGAGAGGGGATCAAACTCCCTGTACTAGAGTTATAGATGGTTGTCAGCTGCCACTTGGATGTTGAGAACTGAACTCAGGTCCTCTGCAAGAACAGCCAGTACTCTTAATTATTGAGCTTTCTCTCCAGTCCCAGAAGTTTTTTTTTTTAAGTCGAAAAGATTATTAGATTATTTGAAATTTATAGATTGACATTTTGTTCAATATTGAATGTGTACTTTGTTTTTTCTATTTGTTGGGTGATTTGGGAAATGTTTATTTATTATTACAACTTGTTTTTCCACTTCTATTTCAAGGTCAAATGGGAAATATGAAGCATCACACTAAGTGTAGAGTGTAACCCATTATAAAGAATATCAAGAGATTTCTGCTCCATCTTAGACATGCAGCCAAGAAGGCTATTAACATATCACCTCTTTAAAGTGTCCAAGGGGCAGAATGCCAGGCTGCTATCAAAGATTCCCTTATATGAGTGGAGGCTTTTACAGGGAGAAAAGTCACTGAAGATAGAGGATAAAGGAGAGATTGAGCATATTGCCAAGTACTCCTTGTTCTTTTTTGGATGAAAAGGGAAATTTCAGTTTGAAGCTGGCCTTGGTTGCTCATGCCTGCAATCCCAGCACTTGGGGCGGAGGCTGGAGTTCAAGCTCATACAGAGCACACAATAAGTTTTAGTTCAGTCTGAGATGCAGTGTGAGACTGCTCCTCCTCCTTCAACAACAGCAAGAAAACAACATTTCAGTCTTTTGGTCATGTATCTATATGACCACATGATTTGACTTGAAATGAGTTGATGCACACAAATGTACTTATTAATGGGTTGTTAGGCTGTAGATAGGACTTTAGAGGACTAGCTTAGAGAACTCTCCCGGCACGCAGCACTGCTCCACTGAATGTCTTTCTTGCTTTCTTGCTTGCTTCCTTGCTTCTCTTCTCTTCTCTTCTTCCCTTTTCTTTCTTTCTTTCTTTCTCTCTCTCTCTCTCTTTCTTTCTTTCAAAAGATTTACTTATTTTATTTATATGAGTACACTGTAGCTGACTTCAGACACACCAGAAGGGGCATCAGATCCCATTACAGATGGTTGTGAGCCACCATGTGGTTGCTGGGAACTGAACTCAGGACTTCATGGAAGAGCAGTCAGTGCTCTTAACTGCTGAGCCATCTTTCCAGCCCCTGAACATATTTCTTAATAACATAAATGAAATTTAAAACTGATGGTACATGTATCATGGTTGCACACATTGTGAAATTGAGGGAAATAACTAATGTGCTGGTTTGTAAAACATTGATTCCAAAGGATTGTAATGTTGGTCCGAATTTAGCAAGACAACATTTAACACGTCAAGTGATTCCAGGTAATCACTAGACTACACAGGCAAACACTGGTCTCAGACCCTGTATTGCCAGCCTAAGATACTCCCTTCCAGTGACCAAAGTACAGTACAGAATCATATTTAGAGTTACACACATAGTTATATACAATGGGCACACTAAGCTCCAAGATAATGAAAACAGGATGGAGGATAAGATTAAGAGATGGAAAGACCAAACCCAGAACTTTCCTCCCTTCATCTTAGTAATCACAAGTAACATTATCTGCTTTATACAAAAGAATTTGAGAAATCATTGCTTTGTTTGGGGGATATATCCAAATTTCCCAAGGAAGGCACTTGAGGCTTGAGTATATTTTCAAAGAAATAGTGACTTACACTATCCTTTAACCTTTAAGGGGAAAAGCGAGTCAGGTCTCATGTATCCCAGGCTGACCTTTGATTTGCTATGAAGCCAAGGTTGGCCTTGAACCCATGATCTTTTTGTTTCTATCTCTCTAGTGCTCAGCAATTCATCCATTATTTCTCATTCATATTCTCAGTCTGTGTGCTATAGCCTAAGGTGGTCATTTAGAAACTATAGTTGGAGGAAGAAATCTTAGGTGGTTGATATTTGTTTTGATTTCCATAATTACCACAAATGTCCTTTTAATGTGTTTGCTTTTCTGAGAGATAGAATTGCTCCCATGCCCTCTCTCCCTATTTCTCTCTCTCTTCTATCCTTTTATTCTCCTGGAGTCAGGGTCTTGCTACATTGGTAGATTGGCTTTTAACCCATGATCCTTTCACCTTAGCCTTTTGACTCCTTGGTTACCAGGAGAATGAATTTTCCTTAAACCCTAGTAATTCTTAAGTCCCATTCAGAGTAGTATTTAAAATGAGAATACACTTTGATGGTGTAGTGACATCGTTTCTTCTCCTGCCTGCCACTTTGTTTTTGCTAGACTTTTACTAAAGATTCTGTTTAATTTTTAAAAATTATTTTATGTGTATAGGTTTTTGCCAGTATGTATGTCTGTGTATCATGTACATGTCTGGTGCTTATGGAGGTCACAAGAAGGTGCTGGATCCTCTGGAGCTGGAGTTACAGACAGTTGAAAGCTGCCATGTGGATGTTGGGAATTGAACCTGGGACCTCTGGAAGAGCAGCCAGTGTTCTTAACCGTTGACTCATCTTTTCAGTCCCTCACGACAGATTCTTTGAATGAATGTAATTATGTGCTAGGTTTCATATCTCTGTTGTTTCCTACATTTAGGTTGCCTACTTATGACCCTGAATTATTGTTTATTGCCTCTCAAAAGTCCAGAAGACAGAGAATTAAAGATAAGAATCAAAATAATAATACACTTTGGCTACAGTTACATCAAACATAGTTATCCTGTTTCCAAGACAGAAAATTCTAGGATGTTGGAGATGGGAGTAGGAGTTTCTCTACCCAGAAATTCAGGTTTTTTCTTTGTTTCTTCTTTCTTTGTTTCTTGGTTTCTCTCTCTCTCTCTCTCTCTCTCTCTCTCTCTCTCTTTCTCTATTTTTTTTTTTTACATTTGAAAGTAATTAAGTGAAAAAGATTGAGACCAAGTACTCCAGTGAGTTATTTTTCTGTTGAGACACCATGGATATTGTAGTATGTGGCTCTGAAAGGAATCACTGGGCAAAAAAGTAGAAAGTCGGCCTGTCTTATTAGAGTAAAATGTAACATTAGCTAAGGATCAATTAATTTCACAATCTGCTTATGAAATAACTGAGAGTGGTAAGAATAAGCATATGGATGCTTAAATATGATAATTTGTTAGGTAAAGACTACAGAGAAACTGCTATAATATATTCTTTAAAACACAAAGGCCTTGATTACTTCTGTTTCTTCATTTCTTTTCTTCTCTTTTCCGTCAGTCATCATTCCAGCAGTGACAAAGGTCAAACATTTGATTTGAGGTCTAATATGAGTATAAGTAGAGAACTCATATTTAAACATTCTCAACAGGGCCCTGACTCTACATTCTAGTTAGTCTTGGGGTTCATACATTGCTGAAGCACAAATGAGTCATCAAATCCCAGCTTTCTCTTAGAGGGAAACACGTAAGTATGAACCATGTGCTTCTTTCCAGTGTAGCATGCAGTTCAAACCTGAAGCACCGCTGTGATGACTGCAGCTCACCTGCTCTGGGGTTATTTTAAGAAAGCAGAAGCAGCATCATTTGCACACCCCTTATAGACACACAGTTGGCTATTTGGCTTCAGTCTTTCAACAGTGAAGACAAGATGAAGACCCACTTGCTTCTCTGGGGAGTCCTGGCCATTTTTGTTAGGGCTGTCCTTGTAACAGGTAGGTGGTATCTATACAATAAAGCCAGATAAAAGGGAAAATATGTGTTTCAGGTCTAAAGACTTAAATCTACTCTTCTACTGGCTAGCTGGACAGCTAGCTACCTTCTAACCTCATTGTCAGTGATATATATATATATATATATATATATATATATATATATATATATGAATATATATGAATATATATGAATGATTCATTGTATTCTCTTTGTTTTTTTTTTTTTCCTTCTGTTTGGCTACTCCAGATACTTTGGGGGTATCTATAAGTGTGGCTACACTTATAAATTCTCATGTATAACTTTAAAACCAATAGCTCTCCCTTGAGTCTCTTTAATTACTATTCTAGAGAAGTGAGGTAATAACTGTGGTAATTATGGCATAGATTGTATTTTGATTTTTATCTCCCCAGAGAAATGGAGTCAGAGAGTGAAAACTGACTCTCAGTTAAAGCTTCAGTGCGCACCTATGCATTTATTCATTTTTCTGTATAGTGACACTGTACATCAAATTGAACTCATAGCTAACAATATTTTCTAAATTGTTTTTTCAGCAAAGCTTTGCAGACAGTACTTTACACTGATATATACTCTCACCTTTTATAGAACTCTTCTAGGAAATACTAATACAGGCCTTGTTTCTCTTTCTTGTTGAATCTGTATATTGATTGTGATTATTGTTATGAAAAAATATCGATAGTTTAGGAAAGTTTTGGTGGAGAGTATTAAATCTTACAAAATAAGATAGTCTTGGGAGAAAAGATACTTCTCATACGATTTGAGGGAAATCTTTTTTACAGGAAGCGATGGTAGTTGTGGAAGGACTCTGTTTGCAGTTGGGTTTATAAAGACTGGCTTTCAAGATTGCTTTGATTGGGGAATAGTCTAAATTTATGCTTTATTTTTCATTTAGGTGTTTTCACTGAATTTTACCATGTGCTATCACTAAAATAATTAGAAGCATTAGATACAAATCAGAATTCCTTCAGGCTAGCTGATCTTGAATTTTTCCAACGAAGAAAAAGAAAATTTCTTTTAAAATTTCTTTGCTCTTTTCGACTAGAAAAGAAAACAAATAGAAAGACTAGGACTTATGAACAATAAAAATTAAAGTTTTTGATCCAGGCATGGTGGTGCACACTTGTAACCTCAGCACTCAGGAGATGGAAGTAAGGGGTGGAGAATTTAGAATCAACCATAGCTGCATAGTGAGTTTCAGGCTATCCTGGGCTACATGAGACTCTGTCTGCTATCTTCAGATAAGAAAGGCAAATTATCTCATCTTAGCACATAATGCACTTAAAAAAAAAAAAAGACAGACAATATCTCTTTATGTAATGCAGGGTGTCCTGGAAGTTCCTAGGTAATCCAGGCAGGCCTTGAATTTCCCATCCTCCCTCTTCAATTTCCCAAGCGCTGGAATAGCAGGCCTGCACAGTGACACCAAAGACAACATAGAGTTCTGTTTTCCTTTTTCATGATATAGTTTACCTTTCAAACCCAAGGTGACGACGAAGCGACCATTCTTGCTGACAACAAATGCATGTGTACCCGAGTTACCTCTAGGATCATCCGTTCCACCGAGGATCCTAATGAGGACATTGTGGAGAGAAATATCCGAATTGTGTATGTGACAATCACGTTGCTTTTCTTTTCTCTGTTATAAGAAGATACTTTGTGTTATCAAGCTTTCTTTTCTTTTTCAAGGGAATCATGCAAGTTTTTCTGAAACAGATCCCTGTAGCAGGGAGGGGCCTTGACAGGGGTTGCCTTGTCTAAATGTAGTGTCTTAACCCGCTTTTGATGTGTAGCATCTTTAATAAGATTGAGTCATGAGTTAGATGAAATTGAACTTTGATAACAAGGACATTTTACAGAAGTTGAGGGCAGAAACAAAGGGAACTGGAGGTTCCTACTTAGTCACCAACATGCCCGTTTATAAGCAGCGATTTCAGTTTGAATCAGAATTTTCAGTTATTCTTTATCAGCTTAAACTGCAACTTCAGATAACAGTAAACACTCAACTTTCATTCCATAGTTATTGACTATTGAGTATTATACATTGTGTTCCTAAAAGACGAATTAAAATTGATTGAATTGACCTTTTGCTCATAAATTGGAGTCATCTATTCATTTTATTTCTCATATAGCCCAGGCTTATATACTGGTAGTGCTTAATTAATAGCAAGAATACTGATAATACTTGAGAAATAATGCAATTTCTATTTGAGCCAATCAGTGACAAGTTTTTCTTGTTAAATACTCCCACCTTAATAGTTTTCTCCAATCAAATACTCTTGCAGGAAGAGAACATAGCAGTCAATTCCAGCTATCAATAGGAATATTATGATTAAAAAAATTGTTTCAAGATTTACCTGCATCACTTTGCAATTGTGCACTCTTAACAAATATCAAATTATTTGTCTACTCCAAATCTAAAATTTCTCATCTTTAAATAGAAGAAAAAACAAGCCTACTTTATAGGATTATTAAAAAAAATGAGAATATCTATTGTTTGTAAAGGTTGTGCATACCTGTTGCATATTGTAACAACCCTGTTATTTACTTAACTTTGTGCTTGCTAATCTTATACTGTAGTCCTGAGAAAATGCTGTGGAGCTCGCTTTCCCAGTATTGTTGTCAGTATGCATTACACGTGTGCCTTACCTCCCTACCAAGCTTAGCGTAACTCTCCATCATTCCTGCTATTTCATTCCTGTTGAACAAAATGAAACAGACACCAAGCTCTAGGAGTCCTGGAGTGTGTCTTTATTTCTCCACCTTTGCAGTGGTTTTTACCTTTTCTGTTTTTACATCTACTGGATCCCCTGTTTAAGAATTCTTCCTGTTAGCCCTTTAAAGCTTGGTTAGCTCTTCCTTAGTCTGTGTGTCTAAATTTAGCCATTGAGTTCCACGGGAGGTTTTCTGAAACAGATTCTCATAGCAGGGAGGAGTCTTGAAAGTGGTTGTCTTATTTATTTATTTTTTGACACTTCAGCACTTTTTTTTTGACCAAAATATTGTAGAAATTTATTTATTTAATTGGAATTCTGAGTATGATTTAAAATGAATTAGAGGGTCTGAACTTATTATTATTATTCTTTAATCTTTTTTTACAGTCCAGTTGTGATCCCCCTCCTGGTCCACCCTCTGACTGTTCCCCATCCCATTCCTTCCCCACAGCGCCCCTTCCCACTTCCTGGGGCCTCATTTCAACTTTTTATTAATTATTTTATTTATTTACACCCCAAGTGTTGCTCCCAGAGTTTCCCACCCCTTTTCCCCTCCCTTTAGCCTCTGAGAGAGTACCCTCCTACCCTTCCCCCCACCCCCCTTCTCCAGGGCATCAAGTCTCTACAGGACTAGATACATACTCTCCAATTGAGTCCAGACAAGGCAGTCACTCCTCTGATACTTATGTGCCAGGGGCCTTCAACTCCTATAATCCTTCCCCTAACTCTTCCAAAGGGGTCCCTGACCTCAGTCTAATAGTTGGCTCTAAGTATCTGCATCTGTCTCAGTCAGCTGCTGGTTGAGCCTCTCAGAGGATAGCCATGCTAGGCTCCCATCTACAAGCACAACATAGCATCAGTAATAGTGTCAGGGCTTGTTTAAATGTAGTAGTTTTAATCCACTTTTGCCATGTAACTCAACTTAAAGTTGAGTTTTATTAACAAGCTTGAGGAAATTTTACAGAAGTTGAAGACAAAAGATTTCAGAACTCTTAAAAGTTATAGATTCTCACAGAGACATGCAATTAGAGGGAATTAGCCCACAGCATTGCACATAAACCATATTGAAGAACCACTTATGTTTTGATCTCCAGGGGGACAATTGCCTAAATATGCATCTAACTCATCTCTTACTTGTATTATATTTTACTGATATCAAATAATTTAGTTATGACTTGATGTGTCATGATGTTTCCTGACAGTGTATTGCCTTTGCTGTGTCATTGTGGAACTGTTCCCAACTCCATCGCTTATTGTAATGGTGCAGACTTTTGAATCTTATTTCTGACCTGTAAAAAAGAGTAAATATATACACATATATTTATATATTTGTAAATATATATTATGTAAATATATAAAAAATATATATTTACACATATATATATTTCTGACTATATAATAATTTATACGAGAACGGTATTTGGCTTGTAGTAGAATCTTATAAATGTTTATTTCTCTGTCATTCCCATTACTGAAAACCTTTTCTGGTGTTAATGAGATGGCTCAGTGCATAAAGGTGTTTGCCTGACAACTTGCGTTTGATCTCCAGGACACTGCATGGTGGAAGGAGAGGACTGACTCCTACAGGTTACCTCTGACCTCCACACATGCTCAGCGACATGAGTACACTCACCATCAACACATACATATAGTAAATAAACAAATGGTAAAACACTTGTCAAAGAGCCTTTATAATCAAATAAAAGAATAGATACATTTGTTCTTCAAAAATGTTTTTATTTGGTGCATAGTCAATGTTGAAGATTAGCACTGGAGATACAATATAAATTATATTTAGTAGTCTATGCTGAACTGCGGATGGTGACACACAGGGATAATCTCAGCATTAGGGAGATGGGACAGAAGAATCAGGAGTTCAGGTCTCTGCTACCAAGTGAGTTTGAAGCCAATCTGAGCTATATGAAACACCATCTCAGTAATGAAACCAATCAAACCTAAGCCAAACAATCCCTTCAAAATAAATGGACAAAATGAAAACTCAATAAAATTCACCCCTAAATAAAAATAATAAAAAAAATCACCTACAAACCATAAAATAAAACACGCCCCAGAAGAATTGCATGGTTATGGTGGTGCACGCAGACATACGTGGAGACAAAACACCTATACACATAAAATGAATAAAAAATAATTCATCATGTATGCATCTTAAAAATATAGATATTTTTGCTTGTTCATTCTATAAGCAATGAACACCTACACACCACACATGTAGCCGTATATAGCCTGGGAAACCAACTAGTGTGTAGACAAGAAACTGATATTTAAAGTATAACAAATTATTGTAAAACCCATGTAATGGTTTACAATTGAGTAAGGTGATGATGAGTACTGGTATAATTAAATAATAAATACTAATCTGTTAAGACCAACAACCAGAAACAACAATATTTGTACTTAATTGTTTTACTGTTCTCTCTCTCTTTTCAGTGTCCCTTTGAACAACAGGGAGAATATCTCTGATCCCACCTCCCCACTGAGAAGGAACTTTGTATACCACTTGTCAGACGTGTAAGATTTTCCTTCATACTTACATATGTTGAAGTTAATAACCTTTAATTAACTTTATTAATAATGATATTTCTGAAAATACACTGGGGTGTAAACATTGACAAATGTCTGAACTTTAGAATACACTGATTCTTAGGCTAATGATTAGATCCAAAACTTTGTAAAACTAGGTCACAGAAAAATAGTAGTGGTAAGTATATTCCAAAGAAGAAATTATTGTCATTTATATAGAAGGGGCCAATTTATTTCAACATTTAAATAAGCAGTGTTTAGCTTTTAGTATTTATGTGTTTCTTTGGTGATGATAGAATCCAATGTTAAACAGCTTAAAAATATTCTCTCACTGGGTATGGTGGCACCTGGCTCTAATCTCAGCACTCAGGAGGCACAGGTAGATGGATTTTTCAGTTAGAGGCCAGTGTGGTCTAGAGAATGTTTCCTAGGACTGCCAGGGCTATGCAGAGAAACTCTGCCTTGAATCACCCTCCCCTCCCCGAAAAAAGACCACACAAAAACTCCCCTCAGGAGTGTGGTGCAGGAGCAGGAGGCCTGACAGTTCCAGGCCAGCATGAGCAACATAGTGAGACACTGTTTCCCCTGAGTGCATTTGTACTACGTGTGTATCTATGTGTTAATATAGATAGAGGCCTCTTGTCACTAGAACTGAATTTATTGAACCATGCACAGAGCTAGGGATAGACTCACGTAGTGGAAGCTGTGGTATAGTATGGGTAAGATGAGCCTCTCATCATATCATTAATTATAGTGCTGATTTGCAGTATTTTTTGCATGAAAGATTCAAGAATTTTGTAAGGTATTCCTTGCTGTGCAGATGATTAGGTCTGGAAAGAATCATCATTTATTGTATGTTAGAGCTGCAAGAACAAGCAGACTTCAGATAACATTTATAATGACTTGTATATTGAGATAACATTTGCTGAGGGATTTCTAATGCATGTTTATTTTCAGCTGTAAGAAATGCGATCCTGTGGAAGTGGAGCTGGAAGATCAGGTTGTTACTGCCACCCAGAGCAACATCTGCAATGAAGATGATGGTGTTCCTGAGACCTGCTACATGTATGACAGAAACAAGTGCTATACCACTATGGTCCCACTTAGGTATCATAGTGAGACCAAAATGGTGCAAGCAGCCTTGACCCCTGATTCTTGCTATCCTGACTAGTTTGAACTACTCACCATGCAGCTCGTTGTCCTTAGAGGCTCTCCATTTGCATCCAGAAGTTATACTCACTGCTAATGAATTTGAAACCAGACTTTTTTCCCCCTGTGGTATAAAACTAATGTTCCCTTTCGATCATTAGAATATCAGAATTGCTGTCATTATTATGTAATTCTTTCTCAATTCGAAGTAGTAAATCCTCATGTCTGCTCAAGGAGATATGTTTAAAAGTTCATTTTCCAGTGTTTAAAATTGTAAACAAGGGGAGAAAGTAAAATTCCAGGAGTAAAAGTCAAGAGGTATAATTAAACCCAACCCTTTCCTTCCTTCCTCTGCTGTGGAGAGCTGGAGCTTTCGCACATCCTGTACTAGTCTTTCTCTTAACCTCTCACAGTGTAGAGAAAACAGCCAATGAACACAGGAAGTTACATATCTTCACTAGAAGTTATAAAGGACATGTTTTGGAACTATTTACTAATATTTATGAAAGACTTTATCTGAAAGTGATATAATTTGATGCACAAATGAAAAAAATGGATGTTGATAGAATACATAGACTTGGCATTAGATTTCCTTGATAATATTTTTGACAGTGAGATTATTATCTGAAATTCTTAGGGGGAGTCTTTGGTGTCTCAGCTAAATCTAACGAATTTGTATTCCAAAATATGTATTCTCTAGTACAGTTTGAACAATTAAATAGAGTGCTAAGCATATACTCGTGTGAAATGACTCGTTGGGAAAAATTTTGCTTGTGTTTAACCTTCTTATATGTAAATTAAATATGTTATTATTGACAGTTTGTAAGTATGATGCAACAGTGCATTCATCACTTAGCTTATCTGAGTACATATTTGAGAAATCTTTGTTAATTCTCAGGTAAATTTAAGTACAAAGGCAGGGTCCACAGCATGAAGCACCTTTTAGAAGCAGGAGACGTATGTGCTCTGTGGTAGGCAGCTTGCTTATCATGTTTAAGGTCTTGAGCTTGATGTCCAGCACTGCAAACAGAAGAAAACCAAAGCAAAGCAAAGCAAACAACCACAAACTTTATACAGCTTCATCCAAGTAGAAAGATCTCACTTAAATGGTGAACTTATTTCAAAGTTATAACTTTTCACATACAAAGAAATGTTATGGTATGTCAATGATGTATTTCTCCAAGGGCACTGTGGAAAGTAGCTGCTGATTCAGAGGCTGGCATGAAGATACTTCTGATCTGGGAACAGTGCACTTTCTATGTCTGGGCTGTATGCTGGCAGTGTATATGAGGTTTAGGAGGCAACTCTAATGGTGCAAGTTGAAGTTTATATTCTTACATGGCTGAATTAATACCAGGCAAGGTAACTAAATGTAAGATAATTTCTTTTAAAAATGAAATTACAAATAACTATTTCATAGATTTTTTTATAACAATGACAATCTATCTATCTATATCTATATCATCTATATCTATATCTGGATATGCATTTATAGCTCATTTAGTATGGCAGTCATAGTAGTTAGCAATAGTTATTATAATAGTAAATTACAGTTATTTTGTGTGAATTTTCTTTTGGCTCCTCTCTGACAAGGCAACAAACTAGCGAAAAATACAAATATGTGTTGTAGTTCTTAACTTCAGACCATGAAGGACTTAGAAAAGTAGATTACCAATTTCCTCTCCCAGAGATGCTAATTAAGTAGTTTTGGGTGCAGAAGCTGGAGAAATTGCAACTCTTTTTTTTTTTTGCAGTTCAGTCACTTTATTTTTTTTGTTTGTTTTCACTATATAAGTTATTTAATAAAGGCAGGGAAATTATTTTACTAGCATTGCCTGTATTGTTTTCCTTTTTTTAATATATTTTTTTATTACATATTTTCCTCAATTACATTTCCAATGCTATCCCAAAAGTCCCCCACACCCTCCCCCCCACTTCCCTACCCACCCATTCCCTTTTTTTTTTTTTTTTTTTGCAACTCTTAAAATTCCCAAATTCTGCTGCTGTGGGGAATGGCTCATCTGTAGTATCTGGATTATGAGCCTCTACTTCCACCTAGTGGTTGGATTGCAAAGTAAAACAAAACAAAAAACAAAAAACAAAAAAGTAAAAAAAGTAAAACAAAGTAAAACAACTAGGAGGTTTTTGTTTTTTTGTTTTTGTTTTTTGTCTCCTTTAACCTTTATAGGATTATGAAAAGAGTTCTAGCTTCATTTTATGAATAGCATACCTAAAGTTTTTGAAGATGTTTAGTATGTGTCCCTGAAACAAGGATAGCTGTTGTAGCTTATAGCACTCTGACTGCCATAACATCCCCACTGCTATGGGCTGTACCCCCAAAACCATGAACTTGCTCCCTTCCTTGAGTTGTTGTGATTCTTTTTTGATACAGAGTTTTTCTGTGTGAATCTCTGGCTGTTCCCAAACTTGCTCTATAAACCAGGCTGACTTTGAACTCACAGGGATCCATCTGCCTTTCCTGGGATTAAAGGCATGTGCTACCACTGCCCTGCCCGTTGCTGTAATGCTTTCTACCTAATAGGACCTAGAGTCACCGGAGACAACTCTCTAGGTAGGTTCCTGCGGAGTTTCTATGTGGATGGCTTCATCCCATGGATTGAAGTAGTATAGACCGAATAAAGAGAAGAAAGCAAGCTCAGCCAGCTTTCCTCGCTCTCTGCCTCCCGAATTCAGATGCTCTTGACGTCGCGCCTTCTCTGACATGAAGAGATGTGCTTGCAAACGGTGAATCCAATAAACTGCTTTTTTAGAGCATCAAAAAATAACAGATACAAAAACTCGGTACTGAGTAGCAGGTCTGTGACTGTGATAAATCTGACCACGTGGTTCAGAGGCCTTTGGAACTGACTAGCCAGAGAAATGTGGAATAGTTTAGAACTACAGAAGTCTTGACTGCTGTAAACCAAACTTAATATATTATTATTTTGTCTTAGTTAGGGGTTCCCTTGCTGTGAAGAGACACCATGACAAAGCAACTCTTATAAAGGACACCATTTAATTGGGGCTGCCTTATAGGTTCATAGGTTTAGTCCATTATCATCAACGTGGGAGTATGGCATGGCACAGGAGAAGCGGAGAGTTCTGCATCTTGATCTGACTTCAGCCAGGAGAAAAACTGACTTTCTGCACTGGACAGAACTTCAAAGCCCACATCCACAGAGACACACTTCCTCCAGTAAGGCCATACTTCCTATGGGCCAAATATATTCAGACTGCCAAGTCTGGGAAGGGTGGCATTGAGGAAATCAGACTGCCAAGAGAAATGTGAATAGTGTATTCCTCTTTCATGAAATTTCGGAGGGGAAACCTCTGTTGAGAACTGGTATAGAGTCTGTTCATGGTCCATTCGAGAATAGAATGGGCTGTATTCTGCTAGTGCCCTGAATATCTGAGTGAGTTTGAGTTAAAAAATAATAGCCTAAGTTGGTGGGGAGAGGAAATTTCAAGACAGCATAGCATTCAGGCTGTGGCTTATTTACTGATTAGTGTTCGTACCCAGGTTCACAGTGAGCAAGAATATCTTGTGGAGGGCTGGAGAGATGGCTCAGTAGTTAAGAGCGCTGACTGCTCTTCCAAAGGTTCTGAGTTCAAATCCTAGCAACTACATAGTGGCTGCTAACCATTCATAATGAGATCTGACTCCCTCTTCTGGTGTGTCTGAAGACAACTACAGTGCATTTACATATAATAATAAATCTTTTAAAAAAAGAATATCTTGTGGAACAGAAAGATATGAAATATGTGCATTTTTGGCAAGGAGAAGAGTGTGAGAAAGTTTATATAAAGTTGGTGATGAAGAGTAAAGAAAGCAGCTATAATTGTTAAAGAGTTAGCACCTTACACTCACACTGGGACAACAGGAAAAGTATCTTTAGAGCATGACCCTGTCCACCAAAGATTCCACCTTGTGAAATAAAATTAATTTGAAAGGAGACAGCTTAAACCAAGAATGTAGCTGAAGGACTCTTTTCTTGAAAATAACTCCCTATGTTCAGCCTCCAAGGTACACAGGCCATTACAACTATACGAGAAGGGAGCCAAACTACGTTTTTTTTTTTTTGTTGTTGTTTTTTTTTTTTTTTTTTTTTTTGAGACAGGGTTTCTCTGTGTAGTCCTAGCTGTCCTGGAACTTACTTTGTAGACCAGGCTGGCCTCGAACTCAGGAATCCGCCTGCCTCTGCCTCCCAAGTGCTGGGATTAAAAGCATACGCCACCACCACTCGGCACCAAACTACATCTTGAGCTGGCATCAGAATATGGCAGCATTGTCCGTGTGGATCTGGATTTGCATGCAAACCAAAATGCATAAACTCCAGGGTCATGGAGGTTTGCACCAAGGTTTGGAAAGCTGATGTGTGGCATGGTGGGATACCCTGTAGGGAGGGTCCAAGAAGCCATTTCCTTGAGTCTTACTTAAAAGCTGTGAAGGTGACACTTAAGTAGCAACAGAGACCTCAGGATGTTGAAGATGCCAGAAGCTTGGGGAGGTGGGTCCTCTAAGGGAGGCTGGATGGGCAGAGTGGAGTCAGCCTGAGTGCTGGTGCATTGTACTGAGTGTGGTAGAGCTGTAGAGTGGTACTACTGAGCACCATTGAAGCCTGGATGATGCCACCAAAAGCCCAGATGTTAGACATGCAGCTGTAGGACTTGGAGTCTGTTCTTCCCAGAGCAACCTCTCCTTGCTGTGCCTCCATTCCTCACTTTTGGAACAGGAATGCTTTTTCCCTGCCATTTTATGTTGGAAGCATTCGACTTACTTTATTGGCACAGTTAATAAATCATTTTGTGGGGCTGGAGAGATGGCTTAGTAGTTGAGTGCACTATTACGCTCACAGAGGATCTGAGCTTTCTTCCCAGCACACATGTCAGGTGGCCCACAGCTGCCTGGAACTCTAGCTCCAAGCGATCTGATGTCTCTGGCCTTTGCAGGTACTCAACAAACACTTATCACACTCACGCAAATGCAGACACACATGATTAAAAATCAATTAATCCATTTACCTGAAAATGTCATGATATCCCTTTTATTTGCAGTTGAATAATATTTCATTTGTGTATATGTGGCACGTTTTCATTACCCATCTATTGAAGGACATTTAGGTTGTTTCTATTTTTTATTTTCTGGCTATAATGAATAGATTGGTGATGAAACTGGCCAAAGAGTAGAATACCTTTGTGTCTTTGCCAAAGAGTGGTATAGCTGGGTTATATGGTAGATGTAGTGTTAGTTTAGTTCAGCTTAGGCTTTTTTTTTTTTTTTTTTTTGGCTCTCCATACTGATTTCCAGAGTTGCTGCACCAATTTGCATTCCCACCAATAGTGAATGAGGGTTCCTCTTTCCCTACCATTGTTACCACTTATGATCCATTGTTTTGTTAATCTTAGCCCCTCAGAGTTGTTTTAATTTGCATTTCTAAGGATGATGAATATTTTTGAGGTATTTCTTAGCTATTTTTATTTCTTCTGTTGAGAACTCTCAGTTTAGATACCTAGGTCGTTTTTAAACTGGCATCTTAGGGTTTCTCTTGCTGAGAAGAGACACCATGACCAAAGCAATGTTTGTTTGTTTGTTTATTTATTTATTTTGGTTTTTCGAGACAGGGTTTCTCTGTGTAGCCCTGGCTGTCCTGGAACTCACTATGTAGACCAGGCTGGCCTCAAACTCAGAAATCTGCCTGTCTCTGCCTCCCAAGTGCTGGGATTAAAGGCATGCGCTACCACTGCCCGCCCCAAAACAATGTTTATAAAGGACAACATTTAATTGGGGCTGGCTTACTGGTTTAGAGATTCAGTCCACTATCATCATGGCAGGAAGCATGGCAGCAGAGATGAGTTCTACAACTTGATATGAAGGCAGTCAGGAGAAGACTGGCATCCTCAGGCAGCTAGGGTAGCTGTAAAGCCCACCCCCATAGTGATACACCTCCTCCAGGGAGTGCCACTCCCTGGGCCAAGCACATTCAAACTACCACAACTGGGTCATTTAAAAAAAAACAACTTTTTTTTTGGTTGTTGTTGTTGAGTACTTTGTGTGTTGGCTAGTTCTATGTCAACTTGATACAAGCTCCAGTTATCTGAAAGGAGAGAACCTTTCAGATTGAGAAAAAGCCTCCTTAAGATCAGGCTAGAGAGATGGCTCAGTGGTTAAGAGTACTGACTGCTCTTCCAGCGGTCCTGAGTTCAATTTCCTGCACCCATGTGGCAGCACATAACTGTCTGTAACTTCAGTTCCAGGAGATCTGACACCCTCACAACAAATTATATAGAATAAAGTTAAATAAATTAAAAAAATAAGGCTGTAGGGTATTATCATAATTAGTGATTGATGGAGGAGGGTCCAACCCATTGTGGGTGGTGCCATTTGTACACTGGTGGTCCTGGGTTCTATAAGAAGGACTGAGCAAGTCATGAGGAGCAAGCCTATAAATAGCAACCCTCTGTGGCCTCTGAATCAGCTCTTGCCTACAGGTCCCTGTCCTTGAGTTCCTCCCCTCACTGCTTTTGATAAACCTTTTCCTCTTCAAGTTGCTATTGGTCATAATGTTTCATTATAATAATAGTAACTTTAGTGAAGACAAATTGGGACCAGAGGTTGGATATTGATTTGACAGACCCTGACCATGTTGAATTTTGGGAGGATTGTGGAAGAATTGGAACTTTGGGTAGTAAAGTCATTGAGTATTGAGAGCTCAGTCGGATGTTCTATGGGTGCCTGGAAGATAAATGTTGACAATGGAGGCCTGGTTTGTGGAGTTTCAGAGGAATGCAAAGACCCTACCAAGCCATTTGTGTGAAGAATTTGAGATGTCTTGTCAGCTGGATCTGTGTTGAAGATGAGGTCTGAATCACTAACGTAAAACTTTTGCTTTGCTGCAACATTGGATTCTGGTCAGCTGGAGCTGAAGAATCAGCTGTGGTTAAGAAGAGACTACCATTATTGAGGAGAAATCTCCCAGGAAGTGTTTTTTGAGATTAAGCACATCGAAGTTGTGTTGGCAGCTGAACTTGGTACTGTGTAAGAGTCACTGAGATGGTGCTTGTTTTGAAGGTGTTAAGGGGTCATAGAGAACAGCTGAGGCTTGGTGCTGTGTGGCAGCATTGGAGTCCCGAAGAGTGTCCAGGGAAGACTATTGGTAAAAGTGTAGCCCTGTTGAAGCAGGAGACCCCAGCATTTTGGAGAAAACAGTACTATGGGGTGACCACCAAGAACAACAGCAGTGGAGGTTTGGAGCCAATGGGAGCCTAGAAAACAAGCTATGTGTACTGCAGAGGGCAGAGCCAGAGAAGTGATCCAATCCCATTGGAGGAGCCCAGAAGATCATGAGTGAATCCCAGATACTGGACCTATATGATTTATTGTATTTATTGACCTTTGCTTATTGAACCAACCTTGTATGTCCAGAGTAAATCCAGTTTGATCATGGTGAATGATCTTCTTGATATATGTATTTGTGTTTGCTAGTAATTTATTGAGAATTTTGCATCTATGTCCATAAGGTATATTTGTCTATAGTTTTTTTATCATTGTTGTGTCTTTATCTTGTTTGGATATTAGAGTAATATTTACTTCATAGGATGAGTTTGGGGGTGACCCTTCTATTTCTATTTTTTTTTTTTTAGTAAGAAGTATTGGCTATAGATCTTTGAAATTCTTGTAGAATTTTACTATAAATCTGAGTTGTCTTCATCTTCTTCATCTTCCTCCTCCTTTTCCTGCTCCTCCTTTTTCATTGGAAGGGTTTTTAAATTACTGTTTCTGTTGCCTCCTTTGTTCTCAGTCTGTTGTTTTCTTTCTGGTTTAACGTTGTTGATTTGGATGAATCAAAAAATTCATCCATTTCTTTTAGATTTTGCAATTTAATGGAGTACAGGTTTTAAAAAATATTTCATCATAGTATTCTATATTTTTTTGTTTTTTAAAAATATTTTCCTGCTCATTTCTAGTTCTGTTAATTTGGGTCCTCTTCTTTATTTTGGTTAGTTGAGCCAAGGGTCTATTGATCAAATTTATTTTCTCAAAGAACCAGCTCTTAGATCCAGTGATTCTTTGTATTGTTCTTTTTGTTTCAATTTCATTAGTTTCTGCTTTGACTTTTTAGAATTTCTTGAGTTCCTATCCTGACTTCCTTTGATGATGAACAGTGATATGGAAGTGGAATAAATTCTTTTCTCCAGGACAAATTCTCCAGCACTGCCCCAGGTAGCTCACCCAGTGCTGGAGCTGGCAAGGGACATGACCAGCTCCCTGCTGTGTAGTGGGCTCACCTTCTCCCTCCCCCACCACTATGGTCACCTCTACTTTGTGACCATAGTGGTGGTCTTGCTTTTCTTGTGGTGGTGCTTTTCATAGTGGTGGTGACCATAGGCTTTTCTTGCTTTCAGTTTACACTAAGAAAGAAGCTGTTATTCAGATGGGCTTCTCCTTATATGTCGTATGTATGTTTTTTTTTTCTCTTGCAGATTTCAGTATATTTTCTTGGTAGTGTCTATTTAAGTTTTAACTGTGTTATGCCATGGGGTGTCTCTTTCCTGGTCTTGTTTAGTTGGTGGTTTGTGTCCTTATATCTGTATGGATGTGTCATTCTTCAGTCTGGGGAAGTTTTCTTCTATGTTTGTGTTAAAAATCTGATCTATGCTACTGACCTGGGCTTCTTCTCCCTGATTTTTCCTATAACAAGAAGATGAGATCCCACATTTCCTGCATATTCCTTTCCTTTGCTTTAAACATTTTCAAATATTTTGTTCTTCAAGTTCTGATTGTCTATCTTCTGCTTGACTCATTTTACTTAGAAGTTAAGTTTTTTACTAATTGGTGTGTGTGTGTGTGTGTGTGTGTGTGTGCGTGTGTGTATACATATTTGCCATAGTACCTATGTGGAGGTTAGATACAACTTGCAGGAGTCAGTTCTTTCCTTCCAAGATGTGGGCCCTGGGCTTTGTACTGAGGTCCTCAGGTATGGCAGCAAGTGAGTGCTACCCACTGAGTAATCTTGCTGCCCCATAAGTTGTGCTTGTTGGGTGTTTGGTCATTCAATGAAAGAACTGACACAATGCTATACTTCAGAATTCTTGATAGACATAAGAATGAAATTTATAATATTTTAATTTTGTTGAAATTGATGTTACAAGAAGAGAAAAAAAGACTATATTATAGAAAATAATGACTTTTAGACCACCCCTTATACATCCACACATGACAAAAGATTTGGTGGAAATAGTTCAAAATATGGTACTTTTTGTTTTAATTTCCCTTTCATCTTTTTTCAAATATTCTGTAACTAGTATACATTTTCTACACACCATTATGTTTTAGAAGATGCTTATTATTATCTGAGAAACAATTATTTTGTTTTGAAATTATGAATTGCAAGGCCCATATGTAAACATGATAAAAGCAATCTACAGCAAACCAGTAGCCAACATCAAAGTAAATGGTGAGAAGCTGGAAGCCATCCCACTAAAATCAGGGACTAGACAAGGCTGTCCACTTTCTCCCTACCTATTCAATATAATATTTGAAGTCCTAGCCAGAGCAATTCATCAACAAAAGGAGATCAAGGGGATACAAATTGGAAAGGAAGAAGTCAAAATATCACTATTTGCAGATGATATGATAGTATATATAAGTGACCCTAAAAATTCCACCAGAGAAATCCTAAACCTGATAAACAGCTTCAGTGAAGTAGCTGGATATAAAATTAACTCAAAAAAGCCAATGGCCTTTCTCTTCACAAAGGATAAACAGGCTGAGAAAGAAATTAGGGAAACAACACCCTTCACAATAGTCACAAATAATATAAAATACCTTGGCGTGACTCTAACTAAGGAAGTGAAAGATCTGTATGATAAGAACTTCAAGTCTCTGAAGAAAGAAATCAAAGAAGATCTCAGAAGATGGAAAGATCTCCTAGGCTCATGGATTGGCAGGATCAATATAGTAAAAATGGCTTTCTTGCCAAAAGCAATCTACAGATTCAATGCAATCCCCATCAAAATTCCAACTCAATTCTTCAACGAATTAGAAAGAGCAATTTGCAAATTCATCTGGAATAACAAAAAACCTAGGATAGCAAAAACTCTTCTCAAGGATAAAAGAACCTCTGGTGGAATCACCATGCTTGAACTAAAGCTGTACTACAGAGCAATTGTGATAAAAACTGCATGGTACTGGTATAGCGACAGACAAATAGACTAATGGAATAGAATTGAAGACCCAGAAATGAACCCACACACCTATGGTCACTTGATCTTTGACAAGGGAGCTAAAACCATCCAGTGGAAAAAAGACAGCATTTTCAACAAATGGTGCTGGCACAACTGGCGGTTATCATGGAGAAGAATGTGAATTGATCCATTCTTATCTCCTTGTACTAAGGTCAAATCTGAGTGGATTAAGGAACTCCACATAAAACCAGAGACACTGAAACTTAAAGAGGAGAAAGGGTGGAAAAACCTTGAAGATATGGGCACAGGGGAAAAATTCCTGAATAGAACAGCAATGACTTGTGCTGTAAGATCGAGAATCGACAAATGGGACCTCATAAAATTGCAAAGCTTTTGTAAGTCAAAGACACTGTCAATAAGACAAAAAGGCCATGAACAGATTGGGAAAGGATCTTTACCTATCCTAAATCAGATAAGGGACTAATATCCAATATATATATAAAGAACTCAAGAAGGTGGACTCCAGAAAATCAAATAACCCATTAAAAATGGGGCTCAGAGCTAAACAAAGAATTCTCACCTGAGGAATATCGAATGGCTGAGAAGCACCTGAAAAAATGTTCAACATCCTTAATCATCAGGGAAATGCAAATCAAAACAACCCTGAGATTCCACCTCACACCAGTCAGAGTGGCTAAGATAAAAAATTCAGGCGACAGCAGATGCTGGCGAGGATGTGGAGAAAGAGGAACACTCCTCCATTGTTGGTGGGATTGTAAGCTTGTACAACCACTCTGGAAATCAGTCTGGCGGTTCCTCAGAAAATTGGACATAGCACTACTGGAGGATCCGGTAATACCTCTCCTGGGCATATATCCAGAAGATGTTCCAACTAGTAAGAAGGACATATGCTCCACTATGTTTATAGCAGCCTTATTTATAATAGCCAGAAGCTGGAAAGAACCCAGATGCCCCTCAACAGAGGAATGGATACAGAAAATGTGGTACATTTACACGATGGAGTACTACTCAGCTATTAAAAAGAATGAATTTATGAAATTCCTAGGCAAATGGATGGACCTGGAGGGCATCATCCTGAGTGATGTAACACAATCACAAAAGAACTCACATGATATGTACTCACTGATAAGTGGATATTAGCCCAGAAACTTAGAATACCAAAGATACAAGATACAATTTGCAAAACACATGAAACTCAAAAAGAAAGAAGATCAAAAAAGTGTGGACACTTTGCCCCTTCTTAGTATTGGGAACAAAACACCCATGGAAGGAGTTACAGAGACAAAGTTTGGAGCTGAGATGAAAGGATGGACCATCTAGAGACTGCCACACCTGGGGATCCACCTCCAAACGCTGACACCATTGCATACACCAGCAAGATTTTGCTGAAAGGACACTGATATAGCTGTCTTTTGTTTGGCTGTGCCGGTGCCTGGCAAATACAGAAGTGGATGCTCACAGTCATCTATTGAATGGATCACAGGGCCCCCAATGGAGGAGCAAGTGAAAGTACCCAAGGAGCTAAAGGGGTCTGCAACCTTATAGGTGGAACAACAGTATGAGCAAACCAGTACCCCGCCAGAGCTCGTGTCTCTAGATGCTTATGTAGCAGAAGATGGCCTAGTCAGCCATCATTGGAAAGAGAGGCCCTTTGATCTTGTAAACTTTATATGCCTCAGTACAGGCAAATGCCAGGGCCAAGAAGTGGGAGTGGGTGCATAGGGGAGTGGGTGGGGGACTTTTGGGATAGCCTTTGAAATGTAAATGAAGAAAATACCTAATTAAAAAAAAGAAATTATGAATTGTATGCACTTAAAATATTCAAAGAGAAAGTGATGTTTATGGAACATCCATTTACTTTGCTGGTCCAGTTGCTCGTTGCTCTGAGAGATATGTAAAGGGAACACAACTCTTTTTCCTTTCTAGATATGTTCCTAGTTCACCTACAGGCAGAACTAACAGGAAAGCCTTTGCACAGAATATATTACAAGTATGGTTGGGGGTAAGAGATGAGTTGCACTATGAGCCATGAGGGAAGAGAGTCATTAAGGCTTGGCATAGTCTTGGAGCAATGTTAACCAAATGGAGATTTTCATACTCAGTGAGTTAGAATCTTCTAAAATTATGCAAGCCAGACAAAGAGGAAGTAATCATTAGGGAAGTCTAAGAATATTGCCTCTCCTTATGCATGCTGCTGGGCACCAGGGCAGGGCTGTGTGTGAGATGAGGCACTATGGGAGCAGAGGGTCTTGACCGGGGTGCTGCAGGGGCTGGGTTAGTGGGCACAGCTTTATTCATTGAGCAGTTCTTTCTGTGTCAGATTATAGCTCAGCTTGTTCCTTCCTTCCTTGTTTGGAGGGCTTCTTCTCTGCCAGCATGGTTTTTTTTTTCTTTCTTTCTTGTAGTCAGCTGATTGGCGTTTTAAAATTGAATGGACTCTACATTCAAAGCATTCAAAGGGAGAGCAAAAGGCTGTTATTGAATAAGGTGAGGCAGAGAGGCAAGGAGGTACAGGTGGATAAAAGCAAATATTATATCCTGTGGTAAAATGGTGATTATTTTACATTTCCATTTAGGGGTGAGCTGTTAGCCTGAGTCACACTGAAACCTTTAAGGTTTAATGAAGTAGAAACAGACTTGTCTGCCCCCCCTCCTGCCCCTGGACTTGTCTGTTTTCAGGCCAACATTTTTGGTTCCCTTTTTGGCTCTTAGTAACGACTTTTGGTTTCATGAGTACATGGTTGTTTTAGTCAGGGTTTCTATTTCTGCACAAACATCATGACCAAGAGACAAGTTGGGGAGGAAAGGGTTTATTCAGCTTACACATCCATACTGTTGTTCATCACCAAGGAAGTCAAGACTGGAACTCAAGCAGGTCAGAAAGCAGGAGCTGATGCAGAGGCCATAGAGGGATGTTCTTTTTTTTTTTTTTTCCCACTGTTTTTTTTTTTTTATTACATATTTTCCTCAATTACATTTCCAATGCTATCCCAAAAGTCCCCCATACCGCCCCCCATTTCCCTACCCTCCCATTCCCATTCTTTTGGCCCTGGCATTCCCCTATATTGGGGCATATAAAGTTTGCAAGTCCAATGGGCCTCTCTTTCCAGTGATGGCCGACTAGGCCATCTTTCGATACATATGCAGCTAGAGACAAGAGCTCCGGGGTACTGGTTAGTTCATCATGTTGTTCCAACTATAGGGTTGCAGATCCCTTTAGCTCCTTGGGTACTTTCTCTAGCTTCTCCATTGGGAGCCCTGTGATACATCCAATAGCTGACTGTGAGCATCCACTCCTGTGTTTGCTAGGCCCCTGCATAGTCTCACAAGAGACAGCTATCTTTGGGTCCTTTCAGCAAAATCTTGCTAGTGTATGCAATGGTGTCAGCGTTTAGAAGCTGATTATGGGATGGATCCCTGGATACGGCAGTCTCTAGATGGTCCATCCTTTCATCACAGCTCCGAACTTTGTCTCTGTAACTCCTTCCCTGGGTGTTTTGTTCCCAATTCTAAGAAGGGGCACAGTGTCCACATTTTGGTCTTCATTCTTCTTGAGTTTCATGCGTTTAGCAAATTGTATCTTATATCTTGGGTATCCTAAGTTTTGGGCTAATATCCACTTATCAGTGAATACATATTGTGTGAGTTCCTTTGTGATTGTGTTACCTCACTTAGATGATGCCCTCCAGGTCCATCCATTTGGCTAGGAATTTCATAAATTCATTCTTTTTAATAGCTGAGTAGTACTCCATTGTGTAAATGTACCATAATTTCTGTATCCATTCCTCTGTTGAGGGACATCTGGGTTCTTTCCAGCTTCTGGCTATTATAAATAAGGCTGCTATGAACATAGTGGAGCATGTGTCCTTCTTACCGGTTGGGACATCTTCTGGATATATGCCCAGAAGAGGTATTGCTGGATCCTCCGGTAGTACTATGTCCAATTTTCTGAGGAACCGCCAGACTGATTTCCAGAGTGGTTGTACAAGCTTGCAATCCCACCAACAATGGAGGAGTGTTCCTCTTTCTCCACATCCCTGCCAGCATCTGCTGTCACCTGAATTTTTGATCTTAGCCATTCTGACTGGTGTGAGGTGGAATCTCAGGGTTGTTTTGATTTGCATTTCCCTGATGATTAAGGATGTTCTTTATTGGCTTGTTTCCCCTGGCTTGCTCAGCCTGCTCTCTTATAGAACCCAAGACTCCCAGCCCAGGGATGGCACCACCCATAAGGGACCTTTCCCCATTGATCACTAATTGAGAAATGCCTTACAGTTGGATCTCACAGAGGCATTTCCTCAACTGAAGCTCCTTTTTCTGTGATAACTCCAGCTGTGTCAAGTTGACACAAAACCAGCCAGTACAATGATAAATTATATTTTGAAGGTGGTAGTTGAAACTGGATTAAATGTGACAAGAGGAACAGATAGGAATGCCTAAATAAACAATAAAAGTAACTCAAAACTCTCTTTAAAGATGTGTTAAATGGCTGGTCATGGGCACCCCTTAATTCCAGCTTGGGAGGGAGAGGCATGTGGACCTCTGTAAGTTTGAGGCTAGCCTGTTCTATGAGGTGAGTTCTAGGATATTCAGTGATGTTACAGAGAGAATCCCTGTCTTAAAAAAACAGAACAAACAAATGAACAAACAAACAAAACAGCAACAACGAAAACCAACCAATCAACCAACCAAAACCCACCACCACCACTGACAAAAAGTATTAAATTTGTTACTCTGGTTTGAACAGCAAAATTTAAATGTGTTGGCTACATCTTTAGATGCTCCAGAAACCTGGAGGAAGAGTCTCCATGGTAATGTCTGCCATGTCTAATTCTCATAAGATCAGCTGGACCCTGCACATCATCATTCTACTTCACCATGCACAGAGTGGGAAGCCCAAGCTTATCTCAGAGAACTGACTTGTGCCTCCGGAGATGCTGGGACAGATGGTATGTATGGGCCTCTGGACTGTCTTATGTTCTGTTACCTTCAGATATGATTTATTCTGTATAAGTTGTTTTCTTGGGAAATGGAGGTCATACCTAGCTACGTTAGAATCAGCAGAGGGCAACTGTTAGGTCCCGTCGTCCACTGTAGAAGTGGGTAGCAGTAGCAGGGCGGAGGTGCGAGAGCTAAGGTATATGCTGTTTTCAGAACCTTTAGTACATGCCCCTTAACTTTAGACCTCAAAAGCTTTGTGGACATCTTAAGCAGGACACAGAGTGAGCAATGCATTTAATGAAAGGAACTCATGCCTGTTAGGTAGGCTTGGAGAAGCCCCCTGTGCTAATAGGAAAAAGCATCATCTACAGGAACAGTTTTCATTCTTTTTATTATGTTCTCGAGTTTAGTAGATTTGCTTTTGGTCACATTCTTCTTTTTACACTTTGCATTACAGATGACAGAGATATTATCTCACAGATGTGAATGGGCCAACATATAGAGACAAAAAGGCCAAAGCCAAAGGGAAAAAATTTAATACCATAAGTCCACCACAAAACAATAAAAATTTACATTAACTTAAAAAAAAAAACCTACAAGACAGCAAAAAAACCAAAGTCCCCTACAGAGGAAACTTACTCAGTTGGCAGTAGTTGGATCATTACTGCTTGGCACCACACTCAGTAACTTAGCACCTTTTAATCCGGGTCTCATTCCTATTGGTCCCCAACGAGGCAAATGATGTTATAGCACATTGACTACCTCAAGATAGGGAGCTGCCATCTCAAACTTTGTTCTGATGCAACTCAATGTGAATGGCTCACAGGGCAAGCTCTCTTAACTGTTATGAAAGAACCACATGATTCCTTTTCATCTCTGAGCATGAGACCTTGCCCACTATGTTTTTGTCCACAGTGTCTGTTCTTCACTAAAACTTTTATATCAGTTCTGGTTTGATAAATACTTCTATCTCTGTGCCTTGGGCTCATCACTCTTGGCATGATACTATTTGCCAAAATGACTGTGCTACCCATTCATTATGGTGAAACACAAAGTGAACATTTGGTAGTACAAGTATTCACTGTGAAACTTTTGGGTAAAGCTAGTGTTGTTGTTTTAAAATATGATCGAAGTATCAAACTGTAGGGTGAGAGGGAACTTAGGCCATCAGTGGGCAGCACAGTCTGCAGTGGGCCAGGGCGGATGCTTCTGAACACAACGCTAGGAAACATGGTGCTTTCCTCTGCATCCCTGCACACCTCTCACAGGAAGAGTAAGTGGCAGTGTGAGCTTACATGCATTAAAGAGCCAGTAACACTACAGCCAACCAGTAAACGTTTACTATGAATCTCCTATTGGTAAGACATTATACTGGAGTCAAGGGCAAAGTTAATTTTCTCAGGAAAGTTTCACCAAATTTCTGAGGTCATATAAAATCTATTAAAGGAACATTTTCTCAAGACAGTCTTTAGGAATAGAAAGTAACATTGTAGGTAATTTAGAAAAAAAATGTACACCCAGACTCAAAACAGGAAATATTCAGATAACAGGCCAAAATGCCTTTAATAACAGTAAAAATAATATCAATAAAACTCAAATATTTTCTAAGCAAGACAATATAGAAATATCTACTTTACAAAATAATTTACACTATTTAATCATGATACCCGGAAGTTGTGTCTGGGAAAAATCTACAAGGATATGAAGCATAAACATAATCATCATAATATATAATGGTACAATAATTTATACTGAACTAGTAAAGAAAACTAAACATTGAGTGCTTTATCTGCATAAGGTAGTATTTCAAGAAATGTCCTCTGCAGATCTTGGAGATTGAAAATTGGTGGCACAGTACAGTGAGAGTCTTTTTCCTAGATGCTCAGTCCCAGAGTGACAATTTCTTCTCTTCTTCATTTTTCACTTTCCTAAGCTCTATGATCTATCTGGTTACTAGGCTGTCTTCCATTCTCCTAGAATGTGCTTTTACAACCAGGCTGTCTATGTGGAGAGGTCATGAGAAAATTAACAACAAAAGCAGCTATTTCAGACGTGTTATCTACAGTGATGGTTTGGCTGAGAAAAAGAGAGTAGAATTTGCAGAGTGGATTCAGAGAGTGAAGGTGATGTATAGTCTTAATGCATGAAAATTGTATATATAAAGTGAGGGAAAAAGAAATTTAACAAAAAATAGAGAGGAAAGGTTAATTTTGGTAAAAAAATCAAAGTTCCACATTTGGAGACAGAACAGAAAATTGAAGGGAAAGGAAATCATGAAGGGGTCATCAGACATGAGGAACTGCCAGTGGTGCCAGTCAGTATCTCAGCATGTGAGAAACGATGGACAGAGAGAGAATGTGAGGGACACCGAGCTGCACGGAGAAGGAAGGAGAGAGAAGAGAGCAAGGAGACAGTGGGAGAAAACATGCCAAAGAGACTCTTAACTAGAAATAGAACACACAGAAACAACATACAGGAAAGAGTGCATAAGGTCCATACTGGTGTGCAGACCTCTGTATGAAAATGTAAAACTCAACAGCCAGCTAGATGTGCAAAACCAGAGAGCATTGTAAGTAATTTGAGAGAAACAGGATAAGTTAACAAGAAAGAGGGAACTAACTCAGACAATCAAATAGCTTCCAAGTTTCAAGGCAGGAATGGTCATGGCCTTCATGCTTTTTCTTAAGTGAGCACTAACTTGTTACAGTGCTGGATCCAGCCAGCCCCAGAGGCCCAATCTCATTAACTCTACCTGGGCCACTATTTCTACTGTTGGGAGAGAAAAAGGCTTAGGGGTCATAAGAAGGTAATCAAGTCTCAGGGTACAAAGTTGCAGAATCATTGACATAGGATTGCTAGTTTTTTTTTTTTTTTCCATCCCCCAAGGATGTTTAGTTGAAGCGATCCCTAAGCCTGAAGCAGTAAGCAGCCTTGGTCCTGTGGACTGGTTCCTTGAAAAGATTCGAGTGTAGTGTGTTCATCTGCATTAAGTTTATCTACGTTTATACTTTTAAATTGTTCCCTAGTAGCTAACCCAACCAATGTGTTAGGACTTTCAGTGGGTGTGGAGAGAGCACCATTAAGTAGGGTCGTTCTTCCGTTGTTAGTTGGAGGTCCAGTGGTAGAAGAGTGAAATTTTGCTAATTTGGAGCCAAAGCATGGCAACTTCATGATGGTAGGTGGCCTTTGCTGCTGCATCTCACCCTCATTCCCTTGGACTTCACTTTGTATGCTATCTGGGCCAGAGCCTTTATCAGGAATACCAATGACGAGCTGCTCGGGAGTAAGGCCAGCAGTTCTTTCACTCAGCTGGCTGCCTTCAAAAAATTGTTTCAGAACATCCCTCCGATCTCCTCCAAGGTCACTTTTAAGACAGGGTGTGTTTTTTGGCTGAGAAGAGCTGGCTTCAGAAAAGGCCATAATTCCTGTCTCTAGTTGATTCTTTCCAGAATATGGAGTATTTTTTCTCACAGTAGGCACACCATCTCCAAATGGACTTGGGTTTGGGATTTCTGCAGTTAGTTTGTTCTCTGAGATATTTCTTTGACTAGGTAGGATGCTTGCTGGGGAAACGTTAGGTCTTGCATACTTGATATAATTGCTTTCTGTATGCACAGGACTGGTTTCTTGGTTCTTCCTTGGTGGAAGACCATAGGATGAAGTGTAGTCTTGTAGAGCCAGCACATTGTCTTCATGTCCTGTGGAGCCACCAATACAGCAAGACCCTCTTTGACTTTGGTGAAATAAGTGTGCTTCATTTTGACCTGTTGGGTAACTTTGAGGCAGGAAGTCTGGGAAAGCCAACTGTTCTCTTTCTGGTGGACTTAAACTAGTAATTTGTAAATCATAGTTCAAATTCTCACCTTCAAGCCATGTTGGATCTTTTGGAAATCTAGCAGGGGAGGTAGTGGAATAAGGATGGTTTGGTATATTAGATTTGTGTAAATTCATTGACTGATCCCAGACATTTCTGTTGAAATATGGCTCACTCTCTTTCTGCCTCTCAGCTTGATTCCTGTGGTCCCAGGAGGTCCATGAAGGAAAGAGAGTGCTTTCTTCTTGTCCTATGGCATTATTAACATAATAACTTCTGGGGTCCACAGGTGGTGCTATAGTAGGACCTGGGTTATATATTGGAAAAGTTTCCTGTGGGTTCCAGGGATAGAATTCACTGTAAGGAAAATCTTCACTGGGTTTTGGTGGATTACTTAAGGAATAGGGAAGGTATTCCTTCGCTAGGGTTGAGGCATAGTGCTCACCTTCATACTGCCTAACTGTTGGGTTTCCTTTGAAGTTCATCTCTTCATCACCCCATCTACTTTGTCCTGGAAAAGATTCATCTTCATTTGGATCAATTGGGTCCTCTTCATTGTACTGCTCTGTCTCCTTCTGGTCTAGAGAAGTCATGGTGTACTGTGGGGTTTCTGGCCGCATCATAGTACTGGGAGAGCTGACCCTCTTATCCCATGGATTGCTTTTAATGTACTGTGATTTTTCATTATGATAAGGATTGGTATATTCATGGTAAAAAATATTTCCTCTAGAGCCATAGGACGGATGAAGTAAATTTTCATCTTGCCTCCCATAGTCTTCCTTTAAGGGTGGAAGGATTTTTTGACGATTCCAGGTATTTCTTTCAGCAGGGAAATGTTTTCTTGTAGGAGAAGGGATTTTCTTAGGGTATGCAGGCTGGTGTGTGCCATGTTTTAACTCAGGTTTTCTAGTTTCTGATTGAAATGGGGTTCTTCTTGGCTCTAAAGCAATTCCTTTGGGCAAATTCTGGCTTTGGATTTGTATATTAGGACTTGGTACTCTTTTGGAAGCTCCTTTTGAGAAGTAGGAGTTTTCTTGTTGATCAAAGGAATTAAAATTTGGGCCTACCATGCTGCCCTCAGAGCGAGGCAAATTATAGTTTGGATTGTTAATTCCATATTGTTTAGCAGTTCTCCAGGGGTTGCTTGCATCTTTGGTAGGAGTGACTGTTCTTTCTTTTTGACCTAGTGACTTTTCTTTTGGATTTTGAGTTTTCATATTGTGGCTAACAGTGACCTGTTTAGGACCCACTGAGGCCACATTGGTGCCCACAAATGGTTTATTTGAGGCCTGATTGCTTCTCAGAAATGGTTTATTTGAGGCCTGATTGCTTCTCAGAAATGGTTGATTTGAGGAGGGATTGGTTCCCACAAAGGGTTTATTTGCACCTACATTGTTTCTCACAAAGGGTTTATTTGCGGCTGGATTGGTTCCTATAGATGGTTTGTTTGCGGCTGGATTGGTTCCTATAGATGGTTTGTTTGCGGCTGGATTGGTTCCTATAGATGGTTTGTTTGCAGCCGGATTGGCTCCCATAAAGGGTTTGTTTGAGGCCGGATTGACTCCCATAAAGGGTTTATTTGAGGCCGGATTGGCTCCCACAAATGGTTTATTTGAGGCCGGATTGGCTCCCACAAAGGGTTTATTTGAGGCTGGATTGGCTCCCACAAAGGGTTTATTTGAGGCCGGATTGGCTCCCACAAAGGGTTTATTTGAGGCCGGATTGGCTCCCACAAATGGTTTATTTGGCCCTGGTAATTTTCTTCCGAAATTGACTGGATTTCCTGCATAATTAACTCCGGAGGTAGGAGAGGGAGGTTTATGGTAAGTTGGATTTCCTGGATGAGTAGCTTGTTTGCCTTCCCAAGCAAAGGAATTCCACTGAGGACCCCTTTCAACTTGTGGATTTCGGTAGCCAGGTCCATTCTGTCTAGGCCCCTGGGTACCAGTGGTTTGCCATTGTCTTTCTGAAGGATAATTTGGGTAAGGATAATTCTCATAAATATTTGGCTGACTTGGTCTCCACGGAATTTGTTTTTTTGGTACTCCCTGGCCTGAAACATTAACTTTAGGGAGAGGGAAGACACCGTTTTGAACTGTAGGATTGTTCCCAGTGTTCGGCCCAGGGCCTGTGTTTCCTATTGGGCTGGTGTCATTTCCGCCTCCAGGAATTGATTGAGTAGCATTAGCATCCTGCACAGTTGAATTTGTAGAAGCCTCTGGGGGTGGGTCATCTGGGGGTGGGTCCTCTGGTTTAGGAGGATCTTTTTCTTTGGGTTTTTCATAATCTTCAAACATCTCTTCTGAGTAATAAGGACGACCCCCGAAGCCGTGATATCCAAAATATGCATAGTAAGGATTCTATAGGAAAGAAGACAGGAAAGGAGAATTATTCTTTGTTTGCTTCCATGGTGTTGCTTGGAATTGCTTAGTGTAAGTGGGAAAGTTCCTCCACAGGCTTCTCATACCATGACAGCCTACACTCTCCTAGAGGTTCGAGGCCTCTGTTCTACCCACTGGGTGCTTAGTATTCTCTCTAGGGTTTAGGCCCACATCCTGAACCTTAGGGTTAAAATGCTTTTTGATCTAGGATCTCACAGTGTGAGACTATTGCTTAGGCTTTGAATGTGTGAAAACCCCCATGCTTGAGCCCCTGAGTGCTGAGGTTACACATGTGAGCTACAGTGTCCAAGTTAACTGTTATAATTCTTGATATTGTATCTAGTTATTTATTTTTGAGATAGAGTTTTGCCATATAACTCTGGTTGGCCTGTAACTTGCTATGTGGATCAGTGTCGTGCTAAACTTGCAGTGATCCTCCTGTCTTTGCCTTCAGAGTGCTGGCATTACAGGCAGGGCAACATCATGATTTAGTTTTTGTTTTTGATTCCATCCCCTTCCCTCCTCATTTCTGTGTTCTCATTTTACTCTCCTCTGTTGCTGATCCTGAACTTCAAATATGGATACATGCCTTTATTTCACAAAGGCAAAAGCCTGTCCTACGGTTCTTGCTGAAGGTCCAATCAGTAAGGCTCCAGACTCTTCCAACTGAACGCACCCAGAACTGGGTTCAGCTCCCCACAAACGTCATTATCCTGTATCTAAGGAGCATTTTCTAATCTCAAACCCAGTTGCCCCAGCTTCTGCTTTCTATCTTATTTCCCCAGACAGTTAATTACCAAGTCCAAATGTTCTATCTGAACTTTCAGCCTTGCCCTGTCTTTTTTTGCCTACCACTCCCAAAGTATTGACATTGCTTTCTCAGTGACCACTGTATGTGTAATCTTACTTTACTTTATGATTTCCATCAGAGTCGGAGACACTAGGGATCTGTTTCTGGGAATTTAAACATTTTTCTCTTTAAGTATGTGTTTAGAATTACCTTTCCCTTAAAGAATAAACTATAACTTCTTTAGCATAACATAGAAAGCAGAATGCCTTGGTGCTAAATACATGTGTAATGCAGTACTTTCTACCACTTTTAGGGCTATAACTGTTGGCTGAATTCACAGTTCAATTGTAATATGGAGACAATAATAATAGAATAGTAAAAACCACACAATTTGTCCTGAGAGTCAAATGAGAATATATCTATATCTTTCTCTAGATCTTCATATCTGGAATTTTGTTTCTAATAAATGCTACATATTGTACTAAACATTTTAAAACGTTTACAATCATCTGAATCATGGCCATGACCTTTAACCTTAGTTCCTCTTCCTTAAACTTGATGTGGTTGCAAATTGCCTCCACTGTTAATTCTCTTGTCTTTGCACATGGCCTTTCCCTTTCTAACTGTTTCCCACCTACACCCTCACCCCTCCCAGCACACTTGACTTCAAGATGCAGCTTGAGTGCCACAGCCAGGTGCACCTGACTCCAGGAGTAGTGCTGGACTCAGGCTCTGCTGCTTATGTCTGCAGCCTTCGGCTGTGGTTACCAGCGCAGCAGGTTTGACTTGCTTATTTCACTGGGCTCCTTCCACTTGACATCTCCATGGGAAGCTTTTAAGTAAAAATATTGTTTTGGTATTCTAGTTTTCTAGACCAGTGGGAAATACTTAATAATAATTTTGAATTAAATTAACAACCTATGTGATTTTTTTTAGACATGTGTGTATCATTTAGTTATTTAATTTTTCCCCTGTGCTGGTGATTAAACATAGGCATGGTAGTTAAGTCTTCTACTACTGAGCTATATCCCCAGCCTTAGTTTCCCCAAGAGATAGGACACAGATTTAAGCCTATGTTTATGTCTGAATTATTCTGTTTTACTTGCTAAATTTTATGAAAATCTGAAGTTCTAGTTTCTAAGTAAGGGTACACTCTTACGTGGGTATTTTATAGTGATATAGTATTTTAAACGTCCTGTGATATTATTGAAATAATATTTCACCAGCATTACTTTAGTGATACCTTGTTCCTTCCTCCTCCAGCAAAGGTATATATTTCTGCTTTCACGGAGTGCATGCCACATAGCTAGAGGTAAAGAGTAAGCCAAGTCCAGGGTGGACTCAAAGCCACTAGAACAGTTTATCTGTTGACATTCTAAGAGTTGGCTGGGCATACTTGTTTACTTTCCTGGAATCTAGTAAAAATGGCATCGTATCATAAGACTTGGGTTTGGTCCAGTTTATCCTGTAACCCAAGAGGAAAGATTGGATATTAATGTATGTTCTCTGGATTTCAGTATTTATTCAATGAGATATTTAGACAATAATGTAATTTCCTGTGAAGAGAATATCCTAAGATGATCTTAATTTCTTTCTGTGTGTTTCACTGTCTAGAGTTCACTATCAAGTTTGCAAAGAAGCTAATAGTTTCCACAGCAAATCTGTGTGCAGTCTTTCAATACATGTAGAGGAATTATACACCATGGAAGTGGTGCTGGGTTTAGGGACGAAGCCACGCAGCTGTCTGCTGTGCTGAGACTATGCCTGTGCTGCCACAACTAGCACTGCATCACACTTAGTCACACTACTGGCTTGATTTTATTTCACTTAAAAAAAAAAACTTGAGAGCTCGAGTTAAAGAAGTTTTTAGCGATGGTTTTAAGTTCTTCTGGCATTGGGTTAAATGATAGCAGCTGATAGACTATAGTTCTTAACCAGGGTGACAGAGCCACTTGTACTTACTCCTTCTTCATTGCTGAACTTTGGCCGTCCAAACGCTGTTGGTGGTCCCCTCTGAAAGATGAAAAGCACAGTGAGCACAGGAACCAACCACTTTGTTTTCTTCTCTTTGTTTTTAAGGCAGGATCTTGTTTTATATCAGGATCATTATGTATCTGGGCTGTCCTTGAGTTCTTGGCAATCTTCCTGCCTCAGCCTTCTAAGTGCTGGGATTACAGTTGTGCGCCATTAGACTGGACTAGAAATGTGTACGTGATTGTATGTATATGTGTGTTTGTGTCTATGTGTGCGTGTTTGTGTGTGTGATTGTCTGTGTATGTGTGTGTTTGTATGTGTGTGCATATGTGTGTATGATTGTGTGTGTTATGTGTGCTTGTGCGTGTGTGTTTGTGTACATGTGCATGTGCGTATGTGTGTGGAGGCCAGACGTTGGTGTTGGCTGTCTTCTTTCCTCCTTCACGTTACCTTTTGAGGTAGGATCTCTCATTGAACATGGAGCTCACTGGTTGGCTAGAGTAGCTGAGCCAGCAAGAGCTGGGATTCTCCTGTCTCCTCTCGTCAGCACTAGGGTTGAGAGGGATGCTGGGGATCTGAACTCAAGTCTCCATGCTTGTACAGCAAGCACTTTACCCACTAAGCTCACTCCTCAGCTCTGGAAAGCACTTTCTATGTTGCCATTTGTTTGTAAGTCAGGAGGTATGTTTAACTGGCTCATTAGTAATGATGCATCGTTTTGTGAACTTCGTGCTCCTGAGCCATTAGACTCACTAACTACTTATGATCCATTTGTGAGTACTATTTTTATAAAGCTGTAAGATGACCCTAGGCTATCTTATTAAAAATATCCTGTCTTATCAATCACTTTACCTCACTATCTCGGGGGAGGGAAGAAGAAGAGAGGGAGGAGAAAGGAGAGAGAAAGATAGAGACAGATATTAATATTTGAGTAATAGTGGGCTCCAAGTATCTATATTAGAGCACACAACAATATGAGATTAAATTGTAATGTTATATTTAACACTCTTTGTGTACCCTTGAAGTTAATTTTCTTAACAAAATATGAATTCTCACATAAGAAAAGTCAATGTACATGGACTTATCAACTCAAGATTATAAAAATGATCATATTACTAAAAGTGATCCATATGCTTAATTCAATATCCATCAAAATTTCAGTTATATCCTTTGCAGAAATAAGAATAATTATACAATTTTTATGTGAAAATACAAAGGATTAAAATAAGTAGAAAAGTTCTAAATGGAAAGAGAAATTCTGGTTATCTCACTATACCTGATATAGCTCTATACAGTACAGAGCTATAGTAACAAATTTAGTATGACATTGGTACAAACAGAAAATAGAAGAAAACAGAAAAAATAGAAAATCAAATGCAGAATTAAATCCACATAGCTGCAAACACCTAATTTTCAATAAAGGTGTCAAAAACATACATTGCAAAAAAAGACAACTTCTTTAACAAATGGTGCTGGGAAAACTTTATCCATCTGCTGAAGAATTAAACTAAGTCCATATCTCTCACCTTACACCAAAACCAACTCTAAATGTGTGGAAAGCTTATATGTAAGACTTGAAGCTAATAAAAGAAAACTCATATAAAAAGTATTTAAGATTCAGACATGTTAAGAATTTTCTGACAAAGACTCCAGTAGCACAGTAGACTTCCAAGAATTGACAAATGGGAGGATTACATGAGATTAAAGAGCTTTTTGCATATCAAAGTATACAGTCACCAGAGTGAGGACACTCGCTACAGAGTGGGAAGGAATCATTGCCAACTATACTTAAGAGATAAATGTGAAGAATGTAGAAAGGACTGCAAACATTGAATATTAAAAGAAATAGTAAATGGTCTAATGGAGTGGAGAGACATTTACTAAAAGGAGAAATACAAATGGCCAATACTTATGATAATATTGAACATTCTTAACTATCAGAACTAATTTAAATTAATTTAAGATAGCATCTCAACATAGAAAGGTTTTCATTCCAGCACACAAATGTTAAGGAACACAAATGTCAAGGATGTGGGGAAGAGGACTGTTAGAAACTGCAAGTGGTAATATGGAGTGACACAGCCACTAGAGATGCTAGACTGGAAGTTACTCACAAATCTAAAAATAGAGCAGTCTATTGAACCTAGCAGGACCATTTCTGAGGTTATATCTGCAGCACTAGACATATCACAAAGATTCTTAAACTGGGTAAAGATATGTGCATTTACATAAGGAATTTTATTTATTTATTTATTTATTTATTTATTTATTTATTTATTTAGACAAGTATTTCTCTGCATAGCCTTCGATCTGTAGACCAGGCTGCCCTTGAGCTCACATAGATTTGCTTGCCTCTGCCTTCTAAGTGCTGGGATTAAAGGCATGTTTCACCACTACCAGTCTACACAAGGAATTTTAACTAGCCATAAATGCCACATTTTTGCTTACATGTGGATTCTAGATTGTGTGTGTGCGTGCGCGCATGTATGTGTGTACACATGTGCTCAACTCAGTAAAGTAGAAGGGGGCCCAAAGAGGGGATGAAGAGATCTTAAAGGAAGTAAGAGAGAGGCAGAAAAGAGTAATGAAATATATATGCCCCAGTACAGGGGAATGCCAGTGCCAGGAAGCAGGAGTGGGTGGGTTGGGAAGCAGGGCAGGGTGAGGGTATAGGGGACTTTCGAGATAGCATTTGAAATATAAATGAAGAAAATATCTAATAAAAAATATATGTGTCATGAAAGTGAAAGTAGGAACTTTTAGAAGCAAGGTAAGCAACCAGCAAAAGAGGAGCCAAGGAGGAGACAACGTAGTTGGTGAGGAGGATGAGTAAGAAAAAAAGCTGGGGGTAGTGGCGCACGCCTTTAATCCCAGCACTCGGGAGGCAGAGGCAGGCGGATTTCTGAGTTCGAGGCCAGCCTGGTCTACAGAGTGAGTTCCAGGACAGCCAGGGCTATACAGAGAAACCCTGTCTCGAAAAACAAAAAACAAACAAACAAAAAATAAAAATAAAAAGAAAAAAGTAAGAAGGCAAATGTA
This sequence comes from Mus caroli, assembly GCF_978045245.1. Lineage (NCBI taxonomy): Eukaryota > Metazoa > Chordata > Mammalia > Rodentia > Muridae > Mus > Mus caroli. The sequence goes on along the minus strand of NW_028227259.1, from coordinate 92,201,708 downwards.
TGTGGAAGTGCTGTGCTTAGGAGCTGAAGAGACAGCTCAGTTGGAATATTGCTTTCCATGAAAGCTGAGCACCCGAGAGTTCAGATTCCCAGCACTCTTCCTTCTAAAAAGGCTGGGTGTGACCACGTGCACCTGCAGTTCTAGTGTTGGGAGCAGAGATGGGCAGATCCCTAGAGCTGGTTGCCAGGCAGCCTAACCAAAGATGTGAACTCCAGATTCAGTAGGAGACCCTGCCTCAAAACTAAGGTGGAGAGTGACTGAGGAAGACAGTGAGCACCATCCTCTGGTCTCCACATGTGTACAGGGGCACACACACACAATACCAACACAGGGACACACAATACCAACACACAAACACAGAAGGTGCTATAATGAAACCGTCATTTTGTACACTAATGTCGAAAGTTAAAAAAAATAAGAGTACATCAAATTTAAAGAAATGAAAGCTTAGGGATAGATAGCTACATAGAAGCAAGGGTTGAGAAGCAGTTTTTGCTTCTCATCAAGAGATTGATGTAATGGGATTAAGAGTCATTTCAATATGGAAATCATGTTGTTTTTAAACTCTCTGGAATGTTTCCTTCCTTTAATGTGGCAAAGCCACCCTTTTAAGGAAAAAAAAAATAAGGAGTGAATTTTTTCTCATTAAAACCCTCTTGATCAGTAAATTACAAGAAAAACAAAACAAACAAACAAACAAACAAAGAAAAACTCTGTTCCATAGCCAAGTAAACAGTCACTGAGTATTTCTTGGTGTGTAGCTGTTTTCGACAGCTTGTGTTACTCAGTGGTTCTCAACCTGTGGGTTGCAACCCCTCTGGGGGTTGAATGACCCATTCACAGAGGTAACCTAAGAGCACAGAAAACACAGCTATTTACATTATAATTAAAAACAATAGCAAAATCATGGTTATGAAGTAGCAATGAAAATAATAAGGTTGGGGTCACACAATATGAGGAACTGCATTAAAAGTTTTCGCATTAGGAAGGGTGAAAACCACTGCCTTTACTATTCTTTTTGTTCAAATACGTTAAATATTATACTTTATTTTGTTAATTTTAAACTTTAAGAACTCTTTGAGAATTCATGTATTACTTTGCAGATTTCTTTATAATGATGTATCTGTTGATAGAAAAATATGATGGAGAGATTACAATGTAATCGTGGCTTGCTTCTTAGTTTTAAACTCTCTCTTGCCTAGTGCTATTTTGCATTATAATAAATTATGATACTCAATGAAGATATTTTAATTTCTTTTGTGAGGCATTATAGTACAACCATTTAAAATTAAATAGTTAAATTATGTTATTAGTGACTCTGTTCATGTTGCAAACTGGTCTGAGTAAAACATATATTCAATTTTTAATCAGTTTTTTTGAATAATTACTAACTTGATTTTGTTTCATATTCTCTGCTGATTGTCAGTATGTAAACTTATGTTAATTTTTACATACTGATATTATTTTTAATTTATAGCATCTAGAAAGTTCTTACCTGTGGAATTGGCCATGGTGGTTGTTGATAGGGGTAAAGTCCATTGCCAAATGGTGGGAATGGCTAGAAAGAAAGACAAATTAAAGTTATTTGGCAGTGACATTGAAAATGAGAAATGACAGAAATTGATAATAATTATTTGAAAACTAGAGACAGCTTGTATTTTTTGTTTGCATCAAATTTCTTTCTCTTTCTCTTCTTCTACCCCCTCTTCCCTCCCTCCCTCTCTGCATATTTTGAGTAGAGATGATGGTAATAATCATATTATTAAACACTTGTATTCAAATGGTAGTTGGTTATGGGACTCTTTCAGATCTCAACCATGCATCATTGTTATTCTCAGTTTGCTTGAGAAGCTGAAGGTCAGAGAAATTAGTTGCCCCAAATGGCAGAGAAATGATAGAAAACGAGATACAAATCTAGGAGTGCCTTTTTTATTAAGTTTGTATTTGTTATATGTATAATTGACCAATGAAGGCTGGGGTATAACTTGATCTTTCTTTCCTGACTCTTCTACTAGTAGTCATGAGACTCTATATTGTAAGACTGTATTATATTTTATTCTTATTTATTTTCAAGGAGTATCTTACCACATAGCCATGGTGGCCTTCTACTTATGATCCTACCTCAGCCTTCTGATTGCTGGTGTTATCGGCATATCCTACAACCACAGCTTGATTCTGTGTTTTAAAAGGATCTTTAAGGCAATAATATTTGTGTAATATTGAACTAAATAAGGTTGGAGTTGACCTGCCAGGCAACTTTTGATAAATGTCAAAATTAAATATCATATTCTTACATAGCAATACCTGTACTAAATTTAGGAGGAAGTATGTATGTTGGACAGGTGGGGACCTCTCTTTTAAGGTATGGTTATGCATGTGATATGGAAGTTTTCTGCTCTAGCCTCACCTGAGGTGGCTGGGCTTCATCTTTGGCCCGTGCTGCTTCATTTGGTGGTTCCTTTAAAGGCTGCTTTTGTGGCTGTGGCTCTTGTGGATTGGTCTGGTTGGGTTTGGCAGTCTCCTGGGTTTGATCAGTCTTGCTTGGGAAATTGGGCATTGGGGGTTGCTGCCATCCATTGGGTACTGGTGGAGGCCACATGGGCATCTGGTATGGAGGGTACTGTGGAGGCATGTGTGGAGGCATTGGCATACCATTTCCATATGGGCCCATAGGCATCATCTGAAAGAGCAGCAAAAGCAGTAACAACGAATGAGGTTGAAGTCCAGTTTCGTCCCACCTTCTAAAGTCAAGTTTCCAAAACCAAGTCAAGAAGCTTAAAACTCCAGTGGAATTTGATTCCAAGATCTTTAATGAAGACTTCATTTCATTTTGTCTTACTGAATGAGACCTCAGTTTTCTAGAAAGCCTGTCAAACTAATCAAAGGCAGACTTCAATAAGAGATGTCAGTTCAAGAACTTGGTGGCTGAAGAATGGCTTAGTGGGCAAAGTGCTTGCGGCACAAATGTGAGACCCTGATTCTGTCTAGCCAGAACCATGCATGTAAAGTTGGGCACAATAGTGTGATAATCCCAGTGCTCCTATGGTGAGATGGGAAATGAAGACAAGAGAACCCCTGGAGGCTCATGGTCCAGGTAGCCTGGTATGTGCAGTGTAAGCAACAAAGAAACACTGTCTCAAGAAACGTGAAAGGCAAGTACGTGTGCTCTAAGTTGTTTTCTGAACCACATACACACACACACATATACACACTTTGTCTGCACACATGCATACACACAACAATCTTCATGTCACTGAAATCCTGAGTGTGGAGATTTTTGGGGTGTACTACCACACCTTGCATAAGAATCTTATGTTTTTCTGAGTATATATTTTTTTATGGAAATTCAAAACTCATGTGACTTGCTATATCTAAGGCCAGGTAAAATGAGAGGAAAATGAAATAAAACAACCAAAATGAAAATAACCTAAACCAAAATAACCTAAACCAAAACCAACCAAACAACAAATAAGCAAAACCCAGAAACAGATGCATGATTTTACATTGGTGGAAATTTCAGTTCACAGACACAAAAACAGCAAGGAAAGTTGGGCCAACCAGAATCTAGGAGGGGAGCATTGAAAATGATGACTTTAGGTAAAGACCTTAAGACAGTCACTGAACAGAAAGGTTAGGACAGAATCGAGGAAGCCTATAACCACATCACGACAGTAGCATGAGATATGCATTTTTGGGCTATCACACAATTTTATTAGAAGATGAGCTGACGGTCATGGTTTAATTTGCTCTAGAATTAGCATACAACCACAAGTATATCCCATGATCACTCCAGCAAAATACAAAAAGATTCACAGTTTGAGAATTGTGTAAGATAACACAGAGGTCTCTCCTCAAATAGTATCCACTATCTTGTGTTTGTTGCCATTAGTCGTGTGAAAAGCTCCTAGAAACTTTAGTTAGAACAGTTTTCTGAGACACAAAGAATATTTGTTATTAGTAGATGATGTTCACTTGTAGGAAAAAAAAAACCCAGAAATGACTAAGAATGTTTGTCACTAGGAACAAATGAAATGGTTTTTCTCCTCTCCTTCACTATTTTTTTTTTAATTTTAAAGTATTGATTTTTAATATTAAGTATAAGGAAATGAAATAATTTTCAAACCCCTAGAATTCATGAATCAGTGATTTTGAAATGGCATGGATTTAGTGTTTGTATGTGTGGAATATGAATGAGCCATAGTGTGTGTGTGTATGTAGACATCAGAGGACAACCTGTATAGGACTTCTCCTTCACTATTTTAATGGTTATCTTTTAACTAAGACTTGTGGATGGTAATTAACACTGTTATCTGCTAAGACAAACACAGCACAGCTTCTGGATAGAAAATAGAAAGTGTCAGAAACAGTATAAAGGACTTACTGGTGGGGCATTCATGAAGTTGAATTGATTATATCGCATCATCTGAAATGAAAGGAATCCATTAATGTGGGATAAAATGAAAAGCTTTTATTCAAATTAACTCACGAAAGAGAAGAATTAAATTGAGTTCATGGTCTGAAGATACAATAGTCATAATTTCTTAATTATATATTACTTTAAAATTTGTATTCATTAAAAAATTCTGGAGTATGTAATTTTCATACATGTATAGTTTTAAAAAATATTAAACATTTATTTAATGCATATGGGTGTTTGCCTGCACATATGTCTGCGCCTTACTGTGTGTGTGTGTGTGTGTGCTGTACAAAGAAGACATATGAGGATGTCAGACTCCCTGGCACTGGGGTTACAGATAATTATGTAGGGGCTAGGAATCAAATTCCCTATTTTCTGGAAGAATATCCAGTGCTCATAACCACTGAACCATTCTTCAGCCCCATGCGCACAGGATTGTATATGTGTTCATCTGTGTGCATATGGAAGCTGGCATCTTAAATATTGTTCCTTACGAGTTATCTACCTTCTGTTATGAGACTAAGTTTCACTAGTATCTGCGGCTTCCTTGATTTTGGGTTTTCCTCCTGGCAAGCCAGGGAGGTCCATGAATCCTCTAGTTCCCACTCCTCAGTGCTGGGATTACAAGTGACTGTCTCCAAACTTGGAGGTTCTGGGGATCAGACTCACCCTTGTAACCACAAACTCTACCAACTGAGACAATTTTCCAGCCCCCAGATTCCTGAATTTGATGTCAGACTTCATATTGAATCAATATAGAGTAATAGAAAATAGATATAATTTACTTTGGAGCTTTTGAATGTTCTGTTTATTTAGAATTCAGGATTTTAGAACAAGATAATTTCATGGTAAAAAGATAATTGCTTCTCTGGCACACCTCTAATCCCATCAGACGGGTCTATGTGAATTCAAGGCCAGCCTGTTCTCTATAACTCTACGGTTGGTTTGGCACTAGCTCCTTAACGTTTCTTTGAGGCAGAGTTCGCAGATATAAAGGGATTCTATTGTGATTTTGTATTAACTAGCAGACATTGATTACCAAAACCAAATGAAGAAGGAAGGATGAGAGTTCCAGGACATCTAGGCTACATAATAAAGAGACCTTGTCTCAAAACCAAACCAAAACACCCAAGCAAACATACAAAGATCCCTGTTTCTAATGAGCATGAAATTTGACTAATGATAACTAGGTTGAGTTATGCTAAAAGATATAATCAAGTATGTACTTTATAACACTCCCAAGTACAAATGGCTCTTTACTAGTGAATAAAACTGACTCCAGACCTAACAACTAAATTTTAACATATATCAACAGTGAAACACATGAGTAGGCTCGGAGGCGGGGGATTTTTTTTTCCTTTGATTTGAATGCAAGACTTTGAATTTTACCTCCCTTAGTCCGTTCACAAGAATTTTTATTTTCTAAGAAAAGTACCAATACTCTCCTTTTCCTGACCTTCTAGGTAGGACTGGCACGTGTCTCCTCCGGTGCAGAGTATAATACATACCTCTTCACTTTTACTGCTAAATCCAGGCATTCGGGGCATTGGCATCTGGAACTGAGGGAGAAACGCAGAGCCTTAGCTGAAATAATCTGCCAGCTGTCCCTGAGTCAAGCAACAACAGAGTACAAAGGGAAGACCCAACATAGGCGTAAATACTCACTGGCATGGCAGCAGAGACACCAAGCAGACCCAGGAAAACAAGGAGACTCATCTTTACATTTGGTACCTAGAATATAAAACTGATTATTATCTTGGGACATTAAAATGATTGTGCTTTGGGCACTCTGCAGTTAGGTACTAATGTCTTTGCTTTTCTGTCAGAGTTCAGAACTCTAAAGAGATTCTACTGTGACTGTATGTTCATTTCGAGACATTACTTGCCAAAGTCAGGCTGAGAAGGAAAGATGATGGTGTTGGGGGGGATAGGTGGTAGGGGATGGGGGAGATAATTTATAACCTGAAAAACCTTAGTATTTATCATTCTGAGTTTTTTCTGCCAAGTTGGTTTAGGAAGGCATTGTAAGGTCCAACCACATTCATTGTATGTACGTTCAGGTTCAATGAATGCACACTTCAAAAAATTAGGACTTAAGTTTTCTAAGATACTGCATCTAACAGTGCTATATAGACATTAGTTAACGTTCTAATGGAATAAACTGAAGAATTACACAGTGTTAAATTTTTCCTCTTTTCCTCTATTTCTATATTTAATATTGTTATAACCTGACCTTTAAAGATGCACTTTTGCTCAAAGGCTTGTGAGGGCAAATTAAGAATGAAGAGACAGAAATGCATGTTTTTTTTCTTCCTTAGAAAAGTAACTGCTGAGGCTGATATATTTAGTGAAGGTTACAAAACCACAGGAAGTGAGAAGAGAGTAGGCAGAGGATCCCCTTTCTAAACATCTCTCAGGTCGTGGATCAAGGCTTTTTGGTATCTCAGGGTGTTCATCTCATTCAGATACCCATCTTATCTCATCTTTACAGTAGAGTTACAGTAATTCTAGATTCTGTACCCATGAAAGGAGACATTTCACTTTATTTTGTGTATATATAATGTCTTTGTTTTTGCTAAACTATCATATTATGTCGGATGAGTCCTTTCTACCTGTAAACGAACATAACTGAATAACAGCTGATTTTTTGATTATTTTTGATTATATTTTTGATTGAAAATAATACTCAGAGGCTGCTCTGAAGTACACCTGTAAAATTTGACATCTTCCTCATTGCCTTACATACTTTAGTGAGGTTTGTCCTCTCAGGTGCACTTAGTGAACTTTATAGCCTGACAAATGAGGAGATAAAATACTCACCAGGTCACATGGCTTTGGAAGAGAAGTTGGTTTTCTGCACTGAAGCAGCAACATGTTTTCACCAAAACTTTCATAAGCCTTTTTGGGAAAAATAAGGATTTTTGTATGAGAAGAAACTCAAATTTGGAAAGAAAGCAAATAAGTGAGCCAAATACCAAAGCTTCACCTCTAAGGGTAGCTAGCCCAAATCATGGTAATCATTTTATTCAACCATACCCTTATGAGAGGGTCCTCAAAACCGAGCTTAATCTTCGGAGCTTTAAGATTAGGATGAGAGCTAAATCAGAGAGAAAATGAGACAGGCATCGTATTTTGAGACACTGCTAGTGCATTGTTGACAAAACTTCTTTATGGAAATGTGCAAAAGTACAGTGTTAAGGAGGTCAGAGTAGTTTGGGAGAAAACCTACAAGAGAAACAAACACCAAATAAACGAAGAGTTGAAACTTTTATCAAAAGTTAGTCTACAAAGGTGATTTAGAAACACCACAAATACAATAGGAAAGTTAACAAACATCTATAAACAAGGACATTACTTGACACTATACAATATATGTTGATAATCTTTGATACTCACCCAATGCCACTTAGAAGCTGCACTAGATAAAAAGTAAACTTGAACCTTGTTAACCTGTCTTTGAAATATGTTCTTAATGGTCTATGGTAGAAATGACTACAAACTGCTGAAGCCAGAGAGAGCCAAGGAGCAAGACACATTTATTTCTTAATAATAAAACAAAAATTCTTCAAGAAGGTGTCATGTTCAGTACCCAAAAGTCTTAACATAAAAAGATCCCTCCTTGTCAGGAGGCTTGATAGCAGGATCACATTTAAGCACTGTTGTAGACATGCACAACCAATCAGCTTTGAGAAAAATGGTTTTGCCATCACAAGAGTTAGTGGAAAAAAAACCAGTGCAAAATTTATAATGTGTTATTATAGAACCTGTGGAATGGAGTCTCTTATTATCTATAATAACAGCTCAGAAAAACAAGCTTACAGCAGTAAGATTTAGAAGGTGCTTTCCTTGTGAATTTGGGCTTTGAAGTATAGAAACTTCATTTATACAAATATATTTTGGGAACAAAAGTGACTATTAACCATATGCTACTGACACAAATCACTGGCCACCATCAAAAGGTTTTGGAATGATATGGATCTAGTTGATATATAGTTAATATGTAATTAAACTGGAATGTTATATCTATAACCAACTCAGTTATTTGCTGTGTATTATATAAAAGCCTAGGGTATAGTTCCTTTTAAAAAATCAGATGTAGCTTCGTTGTTGGGATTTAGACTTTTAGAGGAGCTGGCCAAAAATGACAAGTAACTCTCATGTTTATGATGATACAACTTTGGAAAAACTGTAGTCGAGGAATTCATTTGGAGTTGTGATTAGTATTATTTTTTTCTGCAACATGATTTTTTTTTATAAAAAAGACTTCACTTTTTTGTTTTTGTTTTTAGTTTCCTTCGTTATTTATCGTTATTTATTTATTCACTTTACATCCTGATCAAAGACTTCACTTCTAAATAAATTCAATTTTCTTTTTTACTGACAAGAGCAAGCTTTGCATTTTTGGTTGACTTGGGTTACTCTGATCTTTCTATATCTTCCTAATAGAACATATTTGTCAGAATATGTTTGCTTAGTGTAATGCTGTCATTTAAAAACCGAGAACTAAGTTTAGTGCCAAAAGCTGTCTACTACTTCTTTTTTTCATTACTTAATTAATTCAATTTACATCCTGATTGCAGCCCCCTCCTTTCTCTCCTCTAGTCCCACCCTCACAAATCCCTTCTCTCGTTATCCCCCTTCTCCTCAAAGAAGGGGAAGCCTTCCTTGGGTAACACCGTGCCTTGGGATAAGTTGAAGCACATCCTCTCACACGGAGGTCCAACCAGGCAGTCCAGCTAGGAGAAAGGGATCAAATGGCAGGCAACCAAGTCAGAGACAGCCCCTGCTCTGATTGTTGAGCAACCCTCATGAAGACCAAGCTGCACATCTACTACAAATATGTAGGGGGCCTAGGTCCAGCCACTTCATGCCCGTTGGCTGGTGGTTCAGTCTCTGTGAGCCCTCATGGGCCCAGGTTGGTGGACTCTGTAGGTATTCTTGTGGTGTCCTTGACACCTCCAGATTGCTCAGTCCTATACCCCACTTTTCCATAAGACTCCCTGAGCTCGGCCTGATCTTTGATTATGGATCTCTGCCTTTTTTTCTATCCCCTGCTGGATGAAGCTTGTCAGGAGACAGTTATGCTTGACTCCTGTCTGCAAGCATAGCAGAGTACCACTAATAATGTCAGGTGTTGGCTCTCTCCCATGGGATGGGTCTCAAGTTGGGCCAGTCATTGGTTGATTGTTCTCCCAATCTCTGCTCCATCTTTAGCCCTCTGCAATTTGCAGGCAGGTCAAATTTTGGGTTTTGTGGGTGGGCTGATGTCCTCCTCTAGCCACTGTCTCCTACTTCTTATGTCTCTGTCTACCAAGTGGTTATACATTTACCATTCTTCCAAGGCATGGGGAGTGGAATGTCTCATCTTGGCCCATACAACAAAGCAGTTTTTAGGGACCATAGTTCCAAAGTTTAGGGATACAAAGAATAAGACAGTGTTAGAAAGAACTTAAAGACAGTCTTTGAGTAAATTAGAAATATTTTCCAATTTGTATGTATGCAAGATTTGCAAAGGTGTATCTGATAAAGGAAGCCAGCAGTGTCAGGCTCCCTTTGTCTGATTCTATAGTAATTGAGTAGCGAGTATAACACTGCTTACATTGACATAAATTTGCAAGAAGTAGGTCACTTAGGGGCAGTAGGGATGGAGTATGGCATTGACAGCCCTGGGCTATGCATGCACGCCCCCCCAGAATCTGGACACTTTATTTTGGCCTCAGTAGATAGGCTACTGGGAGTTTCCACCAAACTCCATTCCTGATTGCTTTCTCAGTTTACCCTCCTTCCCCCCAGCCTTTGAACATGTTTTATTTCAGGAGGGAAAAGCCTATGCACACATAAATGAATGAATTTCGTACCCAGGGTGAGAACTCTTGATTTTTTTTTTTTTTTTTTAAGATTTATTTATTATTTACACGGTCTGCTTGTATGTACGCCTGCAGGCCAGAAGAGGGCACTGGATCTCACCACAGATGGTTGTGAGCTACCATGTGGTTGCTGGGAATTGAACCCAGGACCTCTGGAAGAGTAGCCAGTGCTCCTATCCTCTGAGCCATCTCTCCAGCCCAAAGTCTTGATTTTTATAAATGCTTTGGTTACTAGGTGTTGTCACAAAATTACTACTGTTTGTTTGTTTATATTAGTTGTCTGTGCTACAATGTTGGGTGTTGATCATGAAGATCTATACTTTTATTGGGTGAATGGTGCTTATTGGATTAGATTATGAAAAACACTTAAATTATTTTTTTCCTTCAACTTCCCCCAGCCCAGACACCTAAAAATTGCCTAACTCTATAAATACTTTGGAACCAGGCTGTGACTTTTCTCCATTTACTCCGTTCATTACTTCTCATTTTATAATTATTTCTTCTCTCTAAACACTTACAACTGTCTGTGAACATGTTTTAAAATGTGCCTTAAATTTATTTTATTATGTGTATCTGTTTCTAGTTTTTGTTATTCAGGATTCAATTTAATTCTCACTTAAAAAAAGAAGGCCTTCTTAGTCTGGGACCAGAATTTGTGCATTTGTGTTTAAATATCCACCTGCCCACCCAAAGAGAACATATATCCTTCTCTTTTCCTCTGTTTGTTAAGATTCTCTAGGGTGGTTTGCTTGTTTGAGACAGGGTCTTACCATGTATCCCTGGCTTTTCTGGATCTCAGTATGTAGACCAGGCTGGCCTTGAAGTCACCAAGGTCTACCTGCCTCTGCCTCCTGAGTGCATTAAAGGTGCATGTCACCATCCCTAACTGATCTAGGTTTTAAAATACTGGGAGCAGAAGTTTTTGGTTTATTACTTTTAGATATGGTGAAAAACACTAGGTTTTGAGTTACCATACAGAAGTTTAATCTTACTATTAGAAATTTGTTTGCTTTTTATGTTGAGTAAAATGGGGGTAATATTAAATGCCCCCTAAGTTTCAAATGAAATATTATACAATGAAATGAATGAAATAATATAGAGTGCAGTTAGTAACCAGTGACTGATTCATCAATATATCGAGGCACTTTTGTGGATGTATGTTAGTTAACTTTTACTGATTTATAGTTTTCATGTAGACCCTTTCTGGGGTACAGCTAGCATGCTACGCTTCTGTGGCTTGTTTGACTAGGTAGAGCATGTAGGATCACTAAATGAAGAAGCGCTGGGCACTCTGTCATAGTGTCAAGGAATGTTGAAATATCCACCATGTTGGTTTCTGAAGTTATCCAGATCTTCCTAAGTGTGAGCTAGCCTTATAATAGGAAGAAGTAGGAAGAAGAAGGAAGAAGAAAGAAGGATGGAGAAATAGGAGGAGGATGAAGAGGAGGAGGAAGAGAAGGGTGGTTGGTTTTTTCCTTTATCTTTCACAGATAAAAAAGTAAGTAGTGCTCTATGTCACAAAGCCACTCGGAACAGTTCATGCAGAGGCCTGGCTTAGGTACCCACTATTATTTATGGTGTCTTCGGATGACAAATTGATGTGGAATTAGATTTAAATTCTTGATTTTATAATTTTCATGTTTTAAAGTCTTGGCCAAGTGAGTTAGTCTTTTAAGCCTCAGTTTCCTCATATGTAAATGAGGTATAGTAAATTTCTAATAGTTTACCTGAGAGCTTGAGACAAATTTTAATACCCAATTTAAATAAATATTATATGTAAATAAATGTTACATTATAATTATAATGATAGGTTTCTCAATAATTGCCTTATTACCAACCACTGATACATTCTTAAGATTTTTGAGTAATTTATCACTACTGTGACTACTTATTTATCAGATAAAAAGAACACCTGGCCATGACAGTGCATGTCTGCTATACCAGCACCAACGAGGGTGATGCAGGAACCATACCATGAGTTTGCAGCCAGATTCTATTTCAACAAACAAACAAACAAACAAACAAACAGAATAAAAACCACTATCACTATGGCAACAAGAAACCTTTACAATGTCAGCCAAGGATCTGTACAACATTTCAGATTTTGTCCTTTTTAAATTCAGCATTTGGTTCACGAGGAGGACATGGCCTAGGTCATGCAGGACTAACTGCTGAAGGGTAGTTACTTATTTGGACCACCCTCAAAGGTAGTAGTTACTTTGTGGAGCTCTGAGCAATCACCTCTGATATGTATATATAGTCATGATCAGCTTAAGAAGCTCAGTGTGTCTGCCATATTCTCTCTCCATTAGGACAATGTAACCCAATACCTAAGGCCACAGGGCATGGGATTGGATGTCCTGAGTGCCAAAAGCAACAGTGGACTCAGTGAGCGTCCACATGGAGTCGGTGTTCCTTTACTCTCTGCCGTTCGTATGAATAGTTATGATGCCATCTCATTATGGGAACAATATACTCGAGCACTTTTCCATACTTTTCTTGTGCTGTATTTGGTATAAAAGTCTGTGCCATTGTGTTTCCCATTCACTCCAGTATTAGGAAACTAGAGATGTATTTGGTGCTTGGATGAACAGTAGGTACAAGGCATGTGAATTCTCAAGCTGTAAAACCTTAAGATACCTTCTTTAGTACAAAGAACAGAAAGCTATGAAGAAACTAATACATGTTTTTAGTAATGTATTTTTATTTTGAATATATGTTTTTATAAAAAACAACTGTAGCAAATTTGAAGGAGGTGGCAAGTGTACAAATACCATAAACTGTAGAAAGGAATGTTTCTAATGTCTGGAGACACCTCTGTGATGGCTCATGGCCTGGACACTTGCTGCCTCATTCCCTCTCTAGTTATTATGTTTCAAGTATCTGCTCACTGCATCTTTGGGTCACAGGTCAAGTGAATAGGTGTTGAGAGTTGGGCAGAAGGACCATCCCTGGAAGCCTTTCCTGAGTGAGGTTGGCCAGCAGTGTTTGAATTGTGTACTGAAGGTGGCTGGAAACCACAGAAATATGTTTTATTAAACCCAAACCACAGGACCCCCAACAGGACAGGACAGAAAAATACCTGTCTCAACTAACTGTGGGGAAACTTTATGAGATTCCTATGCTGCCTTCTAATTCTATTAGGCTCATGTCCATTGTTAGCCATGAACTAATAACTGTTTTTGAGAATAGAAACATAAAACAGAGATGAAATGAAAACAGAAAGTAGTGACAATAAATGCCCCTAGATGCTCTTCTCTCACAGTGCAATCAGCTTGGGATGTATAAAAATGCTGCCTTTCTGTACTGTGTGTTAGGCACTGCTTAGTGCCATTAACAACTTGTTTAGTATTCATAATTACACTGCCAAATATGTACTGTCGTTTACCAGCAACATGTTACTGTTGAAAAAAAAATGCAATCTTAATTTTTTTTACTAAAACACACACACACACATGCACATACACACACGCACACACACACATGCACACATTACATACACACACACATGCACACACATGCACTGACTACATACACACACATTACACACACATATGCACACACACGCACACATTACATACACAATGTGTATGTTTTTATGAGTGGCATCAGGACACCAGCTCCAGTGTTGTTTAAAGATTTCCTAGATGAAGATGAAGTAGGCTGTGAACTTTTATGACATGTGTTTGTACAATTTCAGTTCCAAATACTGACATGAATTAAGAATGTTTAACAATCTAATGGCAAGTGAAAAAGTGAAAAGCTTTGCTTTTCTTGCTGGAGAAAAAAAATTCAGTATTGGGGGTATGCTGTATGCCAGGCAAGACCAGTCAACTTCTAAATGAACTGGTAGAGCAGACTAGATGATTGAAAATGTTGAAGCTCATTTAGTCTTTTACGTCATTTCTTCCCAGACAACACCTAATCACTTTTTTTTTCCCAGAAATGGTAGCATTCCACAGACTGTCTATATTGAAAGGATACATACAGCCCAGGCTCCATTCCATGTACCAGGACCATTTATTTACAAACCTGTTTATGGATTTTGTACTATACTAGTGTTCACCAAAATTCACCCATCCATCCAAAGAATGACTATCATACATCATCTTTACTAAGTATGTTTGACTCTAAGATTTTTATAGACCAAACAAACTGCACCTTCCTCACAACTGATCAGTAAGTAGGAGCTGGAGCTGTATACGTCTCAGATACACAGAGGTCAGGATACCAGGGAATGGATTTGCTCTGAGAACTGTCAGCATTCCTTTCATCCCAGGCCTATGCAAATGCAGACAACACAAAAGAACAGCACTAGAGTTAGGAATTTCAGTGTCACCAGCAAGGGTTTTCCAGTTCTGGACAGATCTTGGCTCTTCCTTCCTCTGATTAGAAGATTGTTTTGAGGATCAGAATTGCACCCACAATTCAACATCTGCTCATCTACAAGACATATCGGAACACAATACAATGGAAAGAATAAAAAATAAGTAACTGGAAAAAGACTGAGACTTTGAAATAAGTGAGCATTTTTCTTTGGGTGTGTTTTAAAAATTTATTTATATGTCTGTATAAGTATATGCCGTGTGTGTGTGTGTGTCTGTGTGCGCATGCTTGATGAAGCCAGAAGAGGGTATGAGATCCTGTGGCACTGGAGTGAATGCTGAAGCCAAACTGGGGTCATCTGGAAGCAGCCAGCTTTCTTAGCTGCTGAGCCTTCTCTTTAGCTGCATATTTTAGTAGGATTTCTAAGAAAGAATTTTTACTATAATCTTTACTTTACTCTAACGCTTTCTGAAGACAGGAAATGATTTAAAAGACAGTAAATACTTTCAGTTTTTATGAAACTTGTTTCTAAATAAATAGAAGTCTCTACCACAAAGAAAGAAAAAAATTGACAAAACATAGACACTTGGAGTGTTATAGAGTCATGTCCTGGTTGCTTTGGTTTCACATGCCTAAAGTCTTGGTTGGGATTGTCCTTAACTCAGGCCATCTGTTCAGTTCTACTGTAAAGACAGACACAGAATGAGACCACTTTACATTCATCCATCCCGGTAGCCCAGAACATTGCATTACTGTTGCCTCTGTTTCTTGCTCCTCTTCAGCATCTTATCAAATTAGCAGCTAATGATACTTTAAATGTATTTGTTGGACTGCAGCTCTCCTCCAGTGGCTCCTCATCACAGCCTGACTTGAAGACAGTCCTTGTAGTTCCCATAGGGCCTTGTATGATCTGATCCTATCCCTCTGGTCTCTAGCCTCTAAAGTAGAGTCCCTGTGTTCTCCAGCTACACAGGCCTTTGTGCTTTATAGGGATTACGCCAGACTTCCTTCTCTAGAACTTTCAGTCCTTCGTGAGTGCTCCCTTCTCCTCTAGGACTTTCAGTCCTCCCTGAGTGCTCCCTTGTCACCCACCCTGCCTGTCCTCCCTTCCTGCATTATGTTTCTCCATCTCACTCATCACCAGTACACAAATATTATCTAACTTAAACTTTTGTTGTCTTTTTGCCACAGTGTAAGCGCTTTAAAGGCAGGAAATTTTGTTTGTCATACTCATTGCTGTATCATTAGTATGTGGAACATAGTAGGTGGTCAAGAAATATGTGTGCCTTTAAGTAAAACATGACAATCAAACTTTCTTATTGAATATATAAGGGAACTAAAGTGTGTATGTACATACATTACATACATACATACATACATATATATTCTCTCTCCTCTATTATCTATCTATCTATCTATCTATCTATCTATCTATCTATCTATCTATCATCTATCTATCTATCTATCAAGAGAAAGAGTGCCTCATGATGTAGACCAGGTTGGCCTTCAAACTCATAAAGGTCAGCCTGTTTTTGCTCCCTAAATGCTGGGTTTAGAGATACGAGCCACAACACTCTGGATAGTTGATTTTCCATGGTATCTACAATTGGTTAGATTTAGATTTGAAGGCATTGATTATCAGTGTATTGGTCATTTTTCACATGAGGTATTCTGTTTTGAGCTAATCTTAACAATTGATTTCATATTTCACATTGGAGTCTTATAATACCAAATAATAGTAGTGGGAGAAAAAAGAGAACAAGAGATAGAGATAGAACAAACAACAGTGAGGATCTCTTTCCCCCTCTCTCTGTTATACACACACACACACACACACACACACACACACACACGTAATGGATAATGGATCCCATTGATGAAGACATCTCATCTTTGGACACAGAACTTGGAGGAACTAGATTGGAATTGACCTGAAAGTCTCTTCCACAAAGACTAACTCTCATTGTATCTGACAAGGTGCCATGTGATATATCAAGGGAGAACAATCAATAGTCCTACCCAGAGGTGTATTATGTCTCAAGAACACAGTGACTGACACCACAAGATATCTTCTATAGTGCAACAGTGGCACTTATATCTTGGGAGTAATAAACAGCTGTCTAATTGGTCTTAAGGCTCGTTCAGTAGGGAAAAATTCATACTTAGTACTATAGACCTAGCCACCTACCCATGGCAAAGAGGCCATAGACTATAGAGGAGTACCAGCTACTGCCATTTTCCTTAACTAGTAAAATTCCTGACTACATTCTATTTATCCTATGTGCACAGATAAGTGTAGCTCTTATCCCTTATCATATAAAGCTTCTTTTTTTCTCCCCAGCAGATGGAGGCAGGTCCACAACCATTCAAGATGCAATGAATCAGTGATGTAGGGTATCCAATCCCAGCTGGTACACCTACAACATAACCCCACACCTAAGGCTCAGGGAGTATCATGGAAGAGTGGTCAGAAAGATTGTAAGAGCCAGAGGACTGAGATTGTAGGATAGATCTAGGCATGGAAAGGTGAATGTATCTGTGAAATCTCAGCAATATTGCTGCTTCAAACAAGACCTTCATAATAACCATACTAATTGACATGCTAATGTGGAGAAGAGATTTCCTAAGGCTCCACCATTAGATGAAGCAGTGGCTACTGAGCTCTCTCAGGGAAAATCTGTTTCCTTGAGGAATGAGCTCCTAATAGTTTATTCAGTTCTAATCCCAATGTATGTATCAGCCTTAAACACATATTAATAGAAGCAACACTACATGGACATGCTAAGTTTGTGTGTGTTTGTGTATATGTAGCAATAATAAGTATAGAAGAAGAGGTCATATATACTTTAGAGGGAGCAGAGTGGGGACATGGGAGAAATGAGAGGGAGAGAAGGAAGTGTGAAAATGATGTAAATACTGTACTTGTGGAAAATTTACAAAAATATTAAATAAAAAAGAAAAAAAGATACAGACATGGAAAATAGTCCTACCTGGGTTCATGTTTCCACTATCTTCCCTTTTCATGCTACGTGTGTCTGGTTACTTTGCTCCACTCCAGGTATGATTCTATAATCTCCATGATGTTCCTCTGGGAGGCAGAGAACACAGTGCACACATGTTAGGTGGCTATACAAGTTCACTATCACCTTCTCTTATTTTATCAACATACCACCATGCAGTCTCCCTGACATCCTGACATGTATGTCATAGCGTTCTACTCTTCTTTCAGGGTTCTTCCGATCTTTTTACATATTTGTCTGTCTGTATGAATGGCTTATGAATGCATAACTTCCCTCTTAATTTTTCTGCTTGGAAAAATTCATCCCTACTTTAAGAGGCAGCCTAAAAATAAATTCACTGTGAAACTTTCTTTTCCTTTCTTGGCAGAGCCAGTCTTTCTGTCCTCTGTGTGTCCATAGGCATTATGTCCTAATCTTGGTGACAACATTGATTATAGTGTCCATTTTCTCTAGTGGATATAGAGTGTCTAGGCTTGCTAGGTGTCAAAAATGTCTCAGCTGAGCAAATATAGCTCACCTGCATCAGCGTGATGGAATTTTCTTGCTATGGTAGGTGATTATGGAAGCATGAAGGAGGGGATTATGTTCATGAAGAAGACAGTTCTACAAAACCTAGCTAGGTTAGTTGTGCCATAAGCTTCCTTTTGTGAGAACAGATTGCGAGTTCTAAGTTGCAGCCTTAATGAAGTCAGTGTCCATTGGCAAGTTTTACTGGGAAAACTTTTACTAGCTTTTTTCCCAATCACTATGGGAAATGCGTGCTTAATTAAAATTTGGTGAGCTGTTGTAGGGCTGGGGAGAATGAATTGAATATAACAAATGCTATCTTTGTCACCAAGGAGCTTGTGCACTATGAGAATGGCTTTTAAACTCAGGTATTGCATAAAGAATGTTTTTACAAGTGTAACAAAAGACACTATAGGTATAACTAGCTTTAAAAACTAGGGTCATATCCAGGTGTTGTGGTTCATACCTTCAATCTCAGCAGTTAAAAGGCAGAGGCAGGTAGATTTCTGTGTGTTTGAGGCTAGTCTAATCTATACTGAAAGTTCCAGGCCACCCAGGGCTGCAGAATGAGATTTCATCTCAAACAAAATAAACAAGACAAGACAAAGCAAAACAAAGCAAAGCACTCACAACCACACCTGTTACCTGATTAATCCTTGTTATTTGTTTTTCAAGACAGGGTTTCCCTGTGTATCTTTGGTTGTCCTTGCTTTGTAGACCAGGCTAGACTTGAACTCACAGAGATCTGCCTGCTTCTGCTTCCTGAGGGCTGGAATTATAGCCATGTGCCATCATGCCACACTTGATGAATTCTTGATATGTAGAAATCACTATTGTGAATGTTGAGTTTTATTATTTAATTTTGGATGGTGAATTCAATTTCTTCTTCTTCTTCTTCTTCTTCTTCTTCTTCTTCTTCTTCTTCTTCTTCTTCTTCTTCTTCTTCTTCTACTTCTTCTTCATCTTTTCCTCCTCTTCTTCCTCCTTCTCCCTGTTTTTGTTATTGTTGTTGTTTGAGACAAAGTATCAAAGCTAGATTAATTCTGGCATATATCCAAGGCTGACCTTAAATTCTTGATTCTCCTGTTTCCAGTTTCTCAATTTTAGGATTTAGTTCTACCGTAAAACCAATCCCCACTGATTTATAATATTATTGTCTTGTTTTTAAATGTGGAAACTGTGGAACAGAAAGTTTGGCACCAGTCAAAATGGGCAGAATTGAGATTTGAATTAGTATGATGATTTCTGCTTACTGTTTACTTCATTTTCAAGCTAAAATAAAATTAGGTTGGAGTCAAGGTTAAGTTGCCCAATTTCTTTTCTCCCATTGGTGCCACACCATGACCAAGAAGGTGCTTCAGAATGTGCCAGGGGTTAGGACAGATGCCAGACTAGAAATATTTAGGTTGCAGATACCACTCTGGCATTTAATTATTCTTCTGGTTGTAATTATAAGGAAGTTTTTATTTAGAATTCTTTAAAAAGTTTGTATGTCTGACATTTTGCTAGTGACTCAGGAATTTCTGTTTTGAAATAATTGTATTCAAGTATCAGTTCTTCAGAGAATGTTCTTCAGTCATTTAATATCCAGTGTCCTTTTTCCATAAGGCTTGTGATGACCTGAGGTTGAACTACAGACATGGCATTCTGTTTGTTACTACTTCCTTTTTTTTTTTTTTTCTTGAGACAGGGTTTCTCTGTGTAGCCCTGGCTGTCCTGGAACTCACTCTGTAGACCAGGCTGGCCTTGAACTCATAAATCGCCTACCTCTGCCTCCCGAGTGTTGGGATTAAAGGCATGAGCTTGTTCTTACTACTTCCTAATGCCTAGCACAGTGCGTGGTACTTGTCAGTCACTCAGATCCTTACTGAACAAACACATTTTATAGAACAGTAAGATGGAAGATAGACATTAATCCTTAGAACAGCATGATAGCTCCACAAAAACCATGCTTGACACACACAATACAAGACCAAAGAAAAGGACAAAAATCTTTCCAAATTTGCTGTGGAAGGGAAAACTATTTTTCTTTATGTTGACTTGGTACCAGATGGAACCACGTCTGCCTGTTGATGTCATTTGACTGGCTGCCATGCTGTCTATAGGATGCAATCTTTTAGTGCAGAACAGAACTAATGGCATTACTTAGCTATTGGTTGATAAAGACAGAGAGCCCAGATAATCAGTTAGTCTCCCCTCCTCTCCTCTCCCTTCCACTTCCCACTCCTTCCCCCTCTCCCTCCTTTTCTTTCTCTTCTTTTCTTCCCCTTTCTCTTCAATTTTACCTACTAAAAGCAGTAACAGTATTTCACCACTAATAGACATTCTCCTGTTTCTGTCTTTTGGGAATCTATCCTTGCTTCATGTTTGGAGAAGCCATTAAAAATGATGTCTAAAATGTGCTAGACATGTAACTCCAGGGTTGACCTTTTTAATGCTAGTTTCCCCAAAGCATATCTTTAACGCTCATACATGTCTGGCTTGTGAATAAATTAGAATGTAAATGCCTATCCACCATGGAAAGCCCACAGTTATTTCCTTCACTGTGCTCACTACAGCTTATCTTTAAGTCATTTTCAAACTGGTTGTTAGATGAGTCTCTGGGTAAAAGCTGCTGAGCCTGGAAGAAAGATGAAAGCTCAGAGAGTCAGCTGAAGGCATCAGCAAAGATGTTACAGCAAACAGCATTATAATGATCATTTCTTAGACTAGAAATCTTTGTTTCTAATGTCTGGCTTCTGTGGACTATGGCTGCTGTTGCTTCTTCTGTCTTCTCTGTCTCTTACGTTTATGGAAGAAAGCAACCATCCATCCTTCTGGTTGGGTCTCCCTTTACCAGATGGAACCACATCTATCCTTCTGGTTGGGTCTCCCTTTACCAGATGGAACCACATCTGTCTGTTGATGTCATTTAACTGGCTGCCGTGCTGTCTACAGGATGTAATCTTTTAGTGCAGAACAGTTTTGTTTTTTTAAGGCAAGGCCTTACTGTGGCCCAGGGTAGGTTTGTACCTGCAGAAGCCCTCTCTCCTTTACCGTCTGAGCACTGAATTACAGGTGTGAACTACCAGGAGGGCTTAGTGCTGAGCAGTTTTGAACCAAAGAGAAACTCATATGAAGTTCACAGCTTTTGTGTTTTCAGACTCATTTTTGTGAAAAGAATATTCTAACTCCTACTGAAACTTAAGCACTTAATCTGGTTCAGTTTGAATATTTCATCTCATGTATACCATACACTGGTTGGTGTTTAAACAATTATATTAAAATTTCTTAACCTTAATCCAAGGATGGACTTTAAGTCATAAGAGCAATCAGTGAAATTGTCGACAGAGTCTTGTGACTTCTTTCCATGTAGTTTTTGAAGAAGGTCATTCACAACTTCCAATAGCATTTCAAGAAAATATATACTTTAATTCTGATGGAACAGGTATGGGTTAGTGTCTTAGTCAGGGTTTCTATTTCTGCACAAACATCATGACCAAGAAGCAAGTTGGGAAGGAAAGGGTTTATTCAGCTTACAATTCCATACTGCTGTTTATCACCAAGAAAGTCAGGACTGGAACTCAAACAGGTCAGAAAGCAGGAGCTGATGCAGAGGCCATAGAGGGATGTTCTTTACTGGCTTGCTTCCCCTGGCTTGCTCAGCCTGCTCTCTTATAGAACCAAGATTACTAGCCCAGAGATGGTCCCACCCACAAGGGGCCTTTCCCCCTTGATCACTAATTGAGAAAATGCCTTACAGTTGTATCTCATGGAGGAATTTCCTCAACTGAAGCTCCTTTCTCTGTGATAACTCCAGCTGTGTCAAGTTGACACAAAACTAGCCAGTACAGTTAGTATTGACTGGATTTCTGCCTTTCAAAGCAACTAGGACATGAAGAAGACATCTTTCTTC
The DNA here is from genome assembly GCF_978045245.1 of Mus caroli. Taxonomy (NCBI): domain Eukaryota; kingdom Metazoa; phylum Chordata; class Mammalia; order Rodentia; family Muridae; genus Mus; species Mus caroli. Next base: position 92,179,676 of record NW_028227259.1, on the reverse strand, counting down.
TGAGCATTAGTTTTATCACCCATAAAAGGATAGGTGGAATTAAATCTTTATTTTTCCCCAAGATGATTCATGTTTGCCCACTTACTCACTGTAGTTTACTTTAATCTAAACACTTGAGAAGAAAAATCTTCAAAGATGCCTCTTCTTTGCATCTGTAAATGGAAAAATGATATCATCTGATATAAGTTAATGCTATTCAAATGTTATACAAATATTGTCTTTATGCTACACCAGGCACTTGTATTATGAGATACTATATTGACCAGTCTGATTCACCATTTTCCCCCAGAAGATCCCAGTAAACACTCTTTCTTGAAGGTGTTAGAAATGAGCTCCTTGGTTCTAGTCTCCATAGAGCAAATGTAACTAAAGCAGCTGCTTTGAGTGCTCAGTGGGAAAAAATAAGTATTAGAAACAGCAGATAGACAGCAGAATTTATCTCGCAGAGACACAGAAGATGCTCTGACCACAATAAACTATAGGCTGTAATACTGATCAGGGTTTTTGACAAGGATACTATGACACTAGATGATCATAGCTCTCTAGCAAAAAAGTAAATGGCTATTTTGTTAAGTTGTTGCTCCACATAAGAATTCTAGGATCAACATCTCTTTCCAGAGTTCAGTGGGATAAGTGTAGTTTTTACCCCTCATCAAAGACACTTCTCTTTGCTATAGACTGGGACTACTATGGAAAATTACAAGTGACCAAAATGCAGAGTTGTGGAGCCTAGTCTCAATTGACACATCCACAGAACAGCCTCTGCACCTAAGGCTCAGGGCTTAGTGCAGAAGAGAGACAGAAAGATTGTAAGATCCATGGGAACAGGCAATTTGCAATGAGGCAATGTCATGTAGTAATGTCAGGAGCTACACCCACGAAGTCTCACCAGGATGCCTGCCTAAACATGATCAGAACATTGATGACATCATTAGCCATGCTAAAGTGGATGGCGAAAGCTCATGAGGCCTCAAGCTTAGACAAAGAACTACAGGCAGCTAAGGAATGCTGAGAAGGGAAGAGATAGTCTTCCCCAGGGAGACTGAGTGGGTCAGTCAGAAAATATATACATGCAAGTAACATGTGGATTGAGCAATTTGTAATTATGTATTTAGGAATACACACACACACACACACACACACACACACACACGCAAACACATACACATACCCACACATACGTGTACACACAAACAGACCAACAACGACAAAGGAAAAGAGGCTATGCATTTGAAAGAGAGAAAGAGAGCAGATGGGAACATGGGAGGAGTTGGAGGAAGGGAAGGGATGGAGGGAAAGATGTAATTATATTTTATTCTCAGACATTTAAAAAGTGTTAAATAATTATAGGATCCCTGAACCTAACTGGACTTATAGTGGGATTCATGGTTTCCTATTTTAGCTCCTAAACCTAGATCCCCTGTGGGGCATGACCTTGTATTATGGCTACATGTCTATACCATTTACATTTCCTTAAACTTTCAGTGAAAATACTTGAGACATTTTACTGGGGAAACCATATTTGGTATCATGAGTGAAGAGAGATATCTAGACTTCAGACTTCTGGGGAACTATGATACAGTGGTGTAGGATCTGAAAATCACTGGTAGTTTATTAATCGATGCTTCTAGCAAATGAGCAGTGAGATTTTGTTCCACATCTATCTAACAGCAGGTTCAATGCACCTATCATACAATTTCTTCCTCAGCCTCATAGTATATAGTATTAATAGTTATACTTGCTCACGAGCCATATTCTTCCATACTTCCTACACCAGCCATGAAACCTGATTGTATGAATGCCTTATAAGATATAAATATCAGCTGGAAGGAAACTTCTGGAACTTCATCCCTTCATCATTCCCAATAAAGTGTTCTGTCTTGTAGAGGATGCTAAAGAGATTAGAGTTGCTGACAGGGTGTCCTATCATCTCTACTTTTAATCAACCTACTTGGCAATTATGAAGGAGCACTATGTGTCATGGGGTTTTAAAGTGGACTATTGCGAACTCATTCAATTAATGATACTAGTTGCATATTACTTTCCAGGGTGGAACTTGATACATAGTTATTGATCTGGTAAACATTTTCTTTCCATTCCATTCACTTGAAATGTCAGAATCAATTTGCTTTTAAAAAGCAAGGACATACTAGTTCGTGATTTAATCTAGGACTAGATAAACTGCCTTGCAGTCTGTTATAATACAGTTCTCAGAGTCCTTGGTTATTTATATCTTATAAGGCATTGTGACTACCCAGGACATTGAACCAGTGCCACAGCACTCTATTAATATGAAGTAGCAAGCTTCAGGTAGAACTTAACTCCGCATAACCCTGTAGAAGTTCATGGGACAATTGTATTTCTAAAGATCTTGTGTTCTGAGGCATGTTGGGATAGCTGAGGGTATCAGCAAGCTGTTGTTTCTTATGCTACCTATAGGGAAAAAGTCCAGTAGTACTTGACTCTGTGCTGAAGACAGCAAAACCACATATTGGGTGTCTCAGAAGGCTAAACATTTGGAGTAGGATATGACAAACAAAGGGGTCTTTATAAAGTAAATTCTATTATCATATGGATATTAAGTCACAGAAAACTTCAATATGTTAGAAGTATCTAGAGCAATATGGGATACATGGCCAGTGCTGGCAGGAAGATAACATCATGTAACCTCAGGTGCTTCCTTGTGAAAGGTAAATCCTATACTGCCAGAGACAAAGTGCTTTTCTGTGGGTGCTGAAAGTGATTGTGTCATCTGAGTCCCTTGACTATGTTGTGTATGTACCCATTGAACTGTAAAGCAGGGTACAACAACAGTGAAAACGAGGATATGGCAGCAGGTCTAGAGGACACAAATTGCAGAAGCAACAGACTCAGGTTTCCACATTCTTGCTCCCCACACTTTATTTTTATTTTTTTAAGTTTGAGAGCTTTCCATCCACTTCTAGGTCTGTCATTACAAGGAGTGCCATGCCATATGTCCAGGTTCGCTTTAGGCAGCGCTAGTTTACCCCTGCTGTGTCATGTAATCATCAGTGATCACTGTGAAATGTACCCCACCTCAGAGGAATCAGATGTGTGGCTGCTCTGCCTGTGAGCAGCTTATGCAGAGGACAGTGTGCTCATGGATTTCTGGGTCGTGTTTTGGTGTCCGCTGGAAGTTGTCAGGAACTGTAGTCATTTAAATGATGTGTCTGATCGTCTGTTTTGTGTGGCAAGGGAGATGATCTGAGAGTCAGGATTATATTTATCCAGGAAATTCCAGATTTGTCTCCTGGTCGGGAATTTGAAAAGAATAAAATCAAAGATTAGTGGTGAGGTGAGTCTAGAAGAAAGGTTGGTAGGTAAACTTGTCAGGGTGGGATATAGTTTGAAGTCACCTTTTTCTCACGTAAATGCCTAGTAGGAAAAAAACAGGATGAAGAAACTCAATAGTTAATATGGCCGTCCTTCAAGTGATATTTGGCCTCTTTCCGTGGGTATTTTGTTTGTACCAAGTCAGTGTTGGAAATGACCACGTGGAAGTGATAAAGGACATTCAAGGACTCAACAACATATTTTTTCTCACAAAAATTGATTTAGATATTACCACTATTAAGTACCCAGCATACTAATAGCAGAAGCAACTTTGAACCCATGATCTGATGTTTACAGTACATGTGGTCTCCCTAGTGCTATGAATTACAAGGAAGGAGCAGAGGACTATGTGTGCAGTGTGGATGGAAAAGCAAAACGGCATCAGATAACGGGAACAAATCTATCCTCTAGATGCTACTGCTGCTATTGTGCTGACTTCTTTCTATCAAATGGGTCAGTTGGGAAAGATGAAAAGGATGTGTGACTCAGCAATTTATCTCTGTGTTTAGCTCGATCCCAACATTAAGCCTGGGGTGGAGCAGCACTGTTACAGGAATCAAGAGCAGATATAGAGATTACATTTCATATCTAATGTTTTACAAATTTTAAGATATGATGTCAAGAATAGAATTCAAATGCAATTACATGTCTTTTCATGCTTCTTTTAGAGGCATTGTCTGCAGTGGTAAGTTTCAGCAAGTGTCTGCTAGTCCCCATGGAATCATTCTCCATCCCTTGTACCTTTACCAGTCACTGAGAAGGAAAACTTAATTTTTATCTTATGCATCTTTCCCACCCCAGTATATGAAGCTTGGGAGGACAGAGCCCTGCCTGAAGAGGAAGTGGCAGGAAATTGTCACAACATGCTCCCTAACATTCCTGAAGTGTTCTAGGTTGGGAAACATCTCAGGCTCTTTTTTCTTTGATCATATTCTGATCAGGGGATAGGGTAGAATTTAATTTTATAGAGTTCAAAACCTGGGTTAGAAAACTTAGTAAAAGTGGAAAGAGAGGAGCAGGAGGCTCATTTTCAATGGTGTCTAAAACTGGGTTCACAGTCTCTTATTTCAGGCAGACTGCTCTGATGTGTACACAGCTAGTCCCTGGTAGTAAGCCTGTGTGGTTTCCTACATCCCACTTCCTATGTTACTGCTATACAAATGACTCTTGAGTTTCTTACTCTTGGAGGCCTCATTCTGCAAACCTTTATGTTACTAAGAAAACGTGTCTGGTCCTTCATTGCTCCTCTAATGTCACTTAGGTTGGACAAAAAGCCTTACTCTCTCTAATTTAAAAACTAACATGTATTTTGTGTGCATGTGTGTGCATGTGCCCTGACACACATGTGGCAGTCAGAGGATACTTTTGGGAGTCAGTTCTCTTTTTCCACTATGTGAGTCCTTGGGGATCAAACTCATGTCATCCGGCCTGGTGATATGTGTCTTTGCTTGCAGAGCCATCTGGCTGGCCCTCAGAAGCATCTTCTCCGTGGTACCAGGACCTGGTCTTTTCATAGAACTTTGGTAATGTATAGTAGGCTTGAGTACACTTTTATCTTTTGCAGTAGTGTGAGACAATGTATGTACAGTAACTGAGCTTGCTTTAGACCATCTGTTTTGTTACTACTGTGATACCTATCAGTTGCGTCCATTCTAATTTTTGAAGGATGAGACCATAAACCTTATACCTTGCATAGTGCTTAGGACTTATGTAAATCTTCAGAGAACTTTGGATAAAATAAATAAGTTAATGAGTGGCAAACAAGGGATGAGTATGCTTTTCTTTACTATTTAAATACATATAAATAATAAGCATACAATTCCTGACATTTTCAGTGAGAAAAATTCTTTATTTAAAATAGGCCAATTGCCTTTTCTTTTCCTAGATTAAATAAAATATTCTATAAATAAGAATTTTAAATCCAATATATGAAACCAGTAATAGCAGTCAGGGTTTTCCACCAATCACCATTTAATAAGGTTTAAATGAAATACTTTGGAATTCTGAAACTAAGTGCTTTTGTGTAGAGAAAGAAGCAGTGTCACATTTCCTGGGCATAATAATGTCATGTAGTAAGAGAAATTTTATAATGCCTAAGACAGCTACGTGCTCTACCACCAAGTGCTAACACTTAGACTTGCTCTGATATCATTGAGAGTATTTCTAAGTCACGGAGACAGTTGATACATTTTATTTCGATAAGAATGGAAGCAAGAAGGGACCTACACTATTTCTAGCCACTTGTATTTATTAATATATGCTTAGTGCTCTTAACACCTTCACTGCGGAAGGGTAGTAAGTGTTTTAGCAACAAGGTACTATGGGGACAAAGCTGGAAAGCTTGTGCATACACAAAGTAGCTGCTATGTCAAGGTTATCAGGGCTCTTGGAAACGCCATGCGTTGTGCACCTGGGGCTGGTGCACTTTGTTTCCAGGTATCAGTGGCTGCTGAGTGTCTGGGGACATGGTGATATCCATGGTTGCTTCTCCATCACCCAGGGGTGTGGTAACATCAGCACCATAGGTTTCATAAACTTCTGCTAATTCAGGGGTGATCAGTGGGTCTGCAGCTGCAGGGGTGACTCCAAGGAGTCTTTGCCCTGCAGGACCCCTTGCCATACTGGGGATGTGGTCATTGGGGAAAGCAAGAAGTCCTGCATGGGCCCCAGGTGCCATTTGTGAAAGGAGAGCAGGGTTTTCCCGTTTGCCTGGGTTGGCCTCTTGCAGTGGAGAGCCTTCTGGACCTTCTCCTTTTTCAGGGCCTTTGGTAACAGACACTGGGGAATCTACTTCCACAGTAAAGTCTCCTCCCTTGGGTGAATTCTGATTCAGTCTCCTAAGGGTTTGCCTGAAGCCTCCAAATCTTGGGAACAGAGTTCCATAGGCCATGGGACTTCCTCTTTCTCCCTGGAAAACAAACATCCACCAGCGACACAATTACTGTGTGTTATTCATTCCATACAATTGTACATAATTATATTCACTGAGAAGCTATAAATACTAACACAACAGCGAGTTGGCTGACTGCTTTGTCGAAACACACTTCTTATAGAACTGGCTTTGAAGTATAGGGGAGAGGATTCTCCACTTATCTGGGTAGGAGAAGGTCTCTTTCAGGAAAGGCAGGTCTCTACTACTACTCTGCCATAGTTAAGAAAACAGTAAGCAGTTGAAAAGGGCTCTACCATCATGAAACAAAACACAAGCTTCGTTATGCCTTGGTCGAGGAGGAATGTCTGGGGACATGTTTTCAGTATCCCTCAAATATGTATGAGTTTTAACTCTTTCCCTCCATCTATCTTTTATGTCCCCCGTTCTGTTTCCTCCTCTTTCTCATTTTCCTTTCCCCCTTCTCTTCTTCCTAGCCCTTTCCTTTCCTTTCCTTTCCTTTCCTTTCCTTTCCTTTCCTTTCCTTTCCTTTCCTTTCCTTTCCTTTCCTTTCCTTTCCTTTCCTTTCCTTTCCTTTCCTTTCCTTTCCTTTCCTTTCCTTTCTTTCCCCTCTCCATTCCCTCTCCTCTTTCCCTTATCCCCACCTGTGTCTCCTCCCTCCCTCTGCCCTCTTCCTCTCCTTCCACCCTTTTCTCCTCCCTTCTGTCTCTTTCCTCCCCTCCCTCCTTTTCCTTTCCTGTTTCCAGTTCTTCCTCCTCTCTCCCTCTCCTCCCATCTCCCCCTTCTTTCTTTTTTAAAAACAAAGCATAAGAAAAAGAAAAATTTCTCTAGACCCTCAACAACTTGACCCTTTCTCCCAAAAATGGCTACTAGTTACATCTGTCAGGGTGCAAAATGTAGCTAAACTATATCAAATCAATAACTATTGAATTAAAACATGTACATACATGCTACCAGTAAAAGAAGAGTAACATCTCACACTTGTTAGTGGTTTCTGTGTGCCGGACACACACAACATGCTGTGGGGCTTAACAATCTACTAAGTTGGAAAATAGGTTCCCTGTGAAGAATGCCCCATTCATAGGATAAGGGTAACAACCCTGTTGTTATTAGAAGGAAAGAGGAAGAAAAGTAGGATAACTCAGTTCAGAAGTTCACGGAGCCATTTCTAGAGATGGCATCAAGGCTGAAGCCTAGGGAAAAGCCAAGTAGGAGGAAAGAGTATTTTATATAAATAATACCAACACAACTTGCTGAAATTAAATATTCAAGATGAATGATCATTACCCTCTTATTAGTTAATCTAAGTATGTTTTGTCTCTCTCTCAAAATATTTTGTAATTTTTTTTATGAAAAGCACAATAAATGTAATGGAAAAATTAAAATTGAGATTTAAAATAAGTCAAAACAATGACAAAATCACACAGCTCTGCTCAAGTATAAATAGTCCTAGATTATGCCTCCCATGGTCATGGCAGCAAAAGAAATACATTAAGTTTTAGAATTCTATAGGTACATGGGAGGGGGGAGCTAAATAGTCCTAAAAGGTAAGAGATATCTGTATGAACCACACATCCTTTTCACTTTGAAGGATTTGTGGTTCACTCTACTGACTTCTCTTGGAGGGGTGACTCTTCTGTTCACATACGAGGAGTAGAACAAAAATCCTGGGCTCAAAAATAGCCACCACTCAGGAACAAATGATTAGAAAATGTGATGAAAAAGCAATTATTTTTGAGTCAGGGTCTCATGAAGTCAAGGGGCTGGCTTTGAACTCTTCTTGATCTTCTTGCCTCCACATCCTGAGGGCTGGAATTCTGTGCATCACCACCATTCTCAGCTCTGAAGTGTTTTAAATCTTTTGATATTGCTTCAGAATTGAGCTGTCAGTTTTAGAATAGAGGAATTGAAGTCTAATAATCCTTTAGGTTCTTTCACAGTCATTGCCTCTGGTAGACAGCAGCTGTTCTCCCTGGCCATTGTTTTAAGAAGTGTTAGAAGGTAGTACTCACAGGCATTTCTTCTGAACTCATGAAGCCAATTCTGGCAGGAGCATTCTGTTCAAAAGAAACAGTGCGTCACTGTATGAACTCAAGCCATCTACTCAAGACAATATCAAAAGCCACTCAGTATCCTCTTAGGACTCAATAGTTCTGTGTCCAGAGCAGAGTACAGAGTTGACTATTATTGAGTAAATAGAGCCAATTTAACAGATTTAAAATTAACCTTTTCTTTAATGCGATTGTGTTTGTGTCTGATTGGAATTCTGCAATTAGAAAGTGTGCCACTTTACTATGTAAATCATGACTGTAGGTATTTATGGATTATATATTTGGAATATCTTGTGTTAGGTATGGATTCTATAGTTTTTAGCCCTCAAGATGCTATTGATTTTTAACTGCTGCTTTTGACAGAATGTGGACTTACCAATTGGTTTGCTCCATAAGACATGTAAAACATTCCTGGGTAAAACTGAGCAGAACAAAATAGTTATAAAAAAGTGAACCTCCCCAAGATCAACCTTTTAAGTAGTTTCAAACACAGATGTGGATGTAGAAAGCAGACACTTACAGCAGATGCTTTGTTGTGTGCCATTGGTCCCCGAGATATTGAACGGGCGATCTGGAACACCTTTAAGAGGTGGAACGCAGAAGAGGCAGTCAACACAGGCAAACCTCCACGGACGGACTTTCTTTTATTAGATATTTTCTTCATTTATATTTCAAATGATATCCCCAAAGCCCCCTCTACCCTCACCCCTCGCCCTGCTCCCCAACCCACCCACTCCCACTTCCTGGCCCTAGTATTCCCCTGTATTGGGGCATATGATCTTCGCAATACCAAGGGCCTCTCCTCCCATTGATGGCTGACAGGCCATCCTCTGCTACATATGCAACTAGAGACACAGGTCTGGCAATTAAAAACAATGAATTCATGAAATTCTTAGGCAAATAGATGCATCTGGAGGATATCATCCTGATGCTTTTGACAGAATGTGGGCTTCCATAACCCAATCACAAAAGAACACACATGATATGCACACACTGAGGGACTTTTAAGAGTTCCAGGAACACATTTTTTTGATTGATTAGTGTGAAAACTTAGCACTTAATATTTAGAAAAAGAAACTCAGAAATACTCTATACCTATAGGTAAATAAGAAAAGAAGAAAATTCACTCAAACTCTTTGAAATATAGACACATATATATTTTTCCTCCAGGATAGAACCTTATTGAAATCTGTACTTACAGTTGGAAATTGTGGATCAGCAAAATCCATTATTGGTACCTGTGCCATGAAGAAATATTAAAACTGTCACTCAAAACAGACAAACTGAGTACACCTCTAGTTTGTGATTATAATAGAGCAGTTTAAGATGTCTCTCTGTCTTATTCTCTAAGTCTTGGGATAACCTATTCTTTTAAAGTTGTCTTATATTGACATGGCTCAAGTGAATGACAGGGAGATGATAATGTCTATCTTGAGTTTGTTCTACCTTATAGAGTGAATGGTAATGAGGTTTGGAGTTGGCACATACTTGAGTGGTTTCAATTTTGACTCGGCTATTAGTGTAATCCTTGGAAATTTTTGTAGCCTCTCAAAGCTTAGGTTTATTTATTTATTGATTTTCTTTTTTTAAAAGTCAGGGTTTCTCTGTGTAGTCCTGGATATCCTGGAATTCGATCTATAGATCAGGCTCACTTTGACCTCAAAGGTCCTCTTGTCTTTGCCTGTGATCTAGTCCCGGGATTAAAGGCGTGTCCGAAGCCTGGCATCTTCTTGGGCTTAAAAGGGTTCATAATGTTTTCTTTATAGGGTGTAGTCAGGATGATATGAGGGAATATTAAATGCATGCCACATAGTATTGAGAGTTACATAGCACCTTCCTTTTTCTGTCCATTGTTCTTTTCCTTACAATATTACAAGGTAATTTTGCATAGCTGTATTTTATCTGCAGAGGACACAATCACTGTACCGAAAACACCGAAAACCCCCAGGTAGTGAGCCTGGACTTCTCTGAGGTGTCCTATTCCCAAGGAATGGTTTAATTAAGCCAAGGTTAGAGGTGCAGATCTTTTGCAACCTGGCATCTCTGATGGCAAAAGATTGAGATAGATATTTATGTCTCATGAAAGAATATTAAAGTGTTCATTTTTTAGCATGTTAGGTCTGAGAGATGTGATTATTTAAGTATGTCCTACCAGTTGGTTTTTGTTTCATTGTGTTAGTGGGTGATCCTGATCTGATTTTAAAGAAGTAACTTAGGTGGGCTACAAAGAATTACCTCAGGTGTTGGTGGGTTTTCTGACGGTGCCACCTGCGGCTCATCTGGTGCTATCAGCTCTCCTTCCTGCAAGGGCAGCTGTCCAGGGTGCATTGGAGGCTGAGGCCCTGGCTTCTGGGGTGTGACCTGGACACCGGTTGCAGCAGTGGGCTGGAGGAAGGGTTTCAGTCCTGGCTGGTGAGGCTGCAAGGATGGCTGTGATGGGAGAGGTGGGGGATGCACAGGCAAAGAATATTCATACTGTAGAGAAATTTGAAAAGAATGTCAGAAAGAGATGGTTCATTGAACCACAGTGCCTAGAATTTCTACAGCAAAGTACTTGGAGGCTTGCTGTTTGGAAGGGAGTAGTCTTAAAGCAGAGTTTACACAGGAGGCAGAGGTGATACTTCAGAGAAAGTATTTGAGAAAGTTTTAAACATACTTACCTCTCTACCTTTGTTGGGACCATTGTTTCATGGGGTGCGGAAATCTCGACACCTGCACTCTTTGGGGGTGTGACTCATTCCCTCTGGGTAACTACCACTACCTGCATGTATCTTTATCTCGCCACTTTCTTACTGGCTTATATGAACTTGTCAATGGGAGAGGAAATGCTTGGTCTTGCTTGGATGTCCCAGGGTTGGGTGGTATCCAAGGGGGGCTTCCTCTTTTCTGAGAAGGGGAGGGAGTAATTGTGGGAGGGATTTGTAAGGGTGGGACAGGGAACAGAGTAGGAAGGGGCACAGCAATTGGGATGTAATGTGGATAGAAAAATAAATTACAAGCAAAAAAAAAAAAAAAAAAAAAAAAAAAAGGGGGATTGTCCTAAGTCAACTGACAGATTTTATACCTTGGTATTTCACAAATTATTATTGCTACTAATAAACACCTGATATGTGAATTAGTGTAATAAGTACTTACAATATTTTGTGATTTATTAAAAGGATAGTCAAAATACTTATATGTTTCATCATAAATCTATTTTGGAAGCAATCAAGTGAAGGAATAATAATAACACAATTCATATGGTCATTGTGGCCTTGTAGATAATGCTGTTATGCAAGTCCATGTAGAATTAAGAGTAATGTTAAACTATTGTGGGTTTTGTTTTTTACCAGTTACTTGTGATTGGCTGCATATTATCTGTATGTTAACTGCATACTCCTGGAACGGGTATGGAAGTCTCATATTAACTTGGCTCTGCCTTTCATCTTCAGCCATTGCTCATGTGTCAGCTCCTATGCTGTCCATTACTTCTACCTCACTATTAGCACCTTGAAATATGTCCCATCAGTTGGAAATTCCATGAGCCTTTTAGCCATTCTAACATGTCCTTATTTTCGTGTCTCTCCCCCCACCCCAGACCACAGTTTGGATAATATACTTATTAGGAATCTAATTAATAATAGTTGAAAGATTAATATATTGGTCCCTGTTTGGCTCATTGTGTTTTCAATCAGGATGATTATTGTCATTTGAAATTAGTCTTTACGTAATTAGGAAATGTTGATTAAAATGAAAGTTATCCAGAGTATAGTCTGTTTTTATTTTTGAGGTTCATCGTTATTCCTGATATCTTTACTGTAGGTCTCTTCTTTCAGAGGATATTTGAAATAAATTACAAATTTAAAATAAAAATATTCCCTAAGTAACAGGAGTTATAGGACTTGATTTATTTGGTGTTAGGGGAATTTTTGGTCAATTACTAATTTGTGTTTGCTGCTATTGTAATAACAAAAGTAGGAAAAGGTCTTAAACCTTGAGTTTGAACACATGGATGCAATTAGCTTACCTGCTGGGTTTCATGTTCCCTTGGTCCTATCCATGGGAAAGAGTTATGCGGTGGGAGGAGTCCGTGCAACCATAAACTATTAAGTGCTTTTCCAAAGCCAAGTCTAGAATACTGACAGAGACAAAGAAAGCATACATACATTTCAGGATTGTGAGATAGCAACCAAAAGCAAAAGTGATGCAGGTTTGTGTGGAATGGTAAGCCAATTCTCCCTTCCAACAAAATTAAATTATGTTTTGGGCGTGTCACAATATACCATAAACTTGGTGGTGATTTATCACTCTAGGAATTTGTGTTTGGGACCACTTAACAAAATTATTAGTGTAATAAGTAATTTTATTTTACTTAAGGTAACTCAATGTATATATTCCGATCGCTTATTTTGTTGGTGTTCTGAGGAAGGCTTATACTTTGCATGTCCCCAGCTTGGCCTTGAATTTGCATTCTTTGTGCATCAGCTCCTGAGTACTGGCTATATTATTTCTACTTTCATCTGCCAGCACATACTAATATTACTAAAATGTGTCTTTTGATATTAACTGTGTAGCCCAGGCTGACTGCGAACTCAAACCATTCTTCCTGCCTCAGTCTCCCAAAGACTGGGGTTACTGGAGTGGGGCTCATGCTTGACCATCACACTTTATTTTGCTTAAGGATTTTTTTTTTTGAGACAGGGTCTCTCTGTATAGCCCTGGCTGTCCTGGAACTCACTTTGTAGACCAGGCTGGCCTCGAACTCCGAAATCTGCCTGCCTCTGCCTCCCGAGTGATGAGATTAAAGGCATGTGCCACCACGCCTGGCTGTTTAAGGCTTTCTTAATCACTCATTTCTTCTCTCAGTGTTTAGGTATTTACCTATTAATAAGTAAATTCTAGAAACTATACTACTATTGCTGTCATAACCACAAACTATCAATGCTGTAATAAATATTTTAAAAAGTGTTTATGAAGATCTCATTCATCTCCTATAGTTACCTGAGAAAGTGCGTTGAGTCCCTGCAAGCTTCCCAACTGTCTCATTGTCTATAAGAAAAAGTGGGTTAATGCTCTAACATATGTTAGATGTCCATTTGACACAACTGAGTTCTCATGACATTTAATATCAATACAAGTCTTGGGGTAAGGCAACTTGAATAGAGCTAAAGTAGACACAAATTGTTACGGAAAGAAAGAAATGTAAAATCTAGCTTTGTCATGTTCAGTCTGAAAACAGTACATTTGCTTTTGTCATTGATTAAATGGGAAAATACTAGTTAATCTGGTGTCACACTGAGACATAGGAAAACAGTTCCTTCAAATACAATACATGGACAGTTGTAAGACTATTGCTTTATCAGCCCGTTCTTTTTCCTTCACTTAAATTTCTTTTTCCTTCCTTCTTCCCTTCCTGCCTGTCTCCCTTCTCTCCTTCCTTTCCTCTTTCCTTCCTTCTGAGATGGGTCTCCTTGGACAGTCCATGTTGGTCTCCAAATCTCGATCCTCCTTCTCTCTTCAGTCTCCCTGGATGTTGGGATTATAGGTGAACACCTGGCCTAGATTTACTTTTTAAATGGAAAAGAATGTTGCTTGTATTGAATTTGAGCTAAAAGCTGAGAGAAAAACCACCACCTAAATGAAATTAGCTTCTATGTGAAATAACTATCTGGCCCACACATGTACTGATTGCACTCAGATGAAATCTTGCCTGACCTTGTGAAAAACTGTGAAATTTATCTGTGTTTCCATTAGCTTCTTCGTTATAAAATCTTCCTATTTCACTGTGGTTTTCAAAACAAAAAATGCATTATTTATGGGATCTGCAGTTAAAAAAAAAAAGCAACCTGTACAGGAGCAATTGTAAAGTCATGTTACTGATACTGATAACACTTTGTTTTAGAAAGCTAAAGTGTGTCCAAGTGTGTTTATGTCATGAGACTTTATCATCTAAGATATAAGCAACAGAACTAAATGTAAGCTGTTTCCAAACACAGAATAATGGGTTTCAACACAGAAAATAGTTTATATATATATATTATTAATTGTTACAGTTACTGTGATTCACATATGAATCAAATGTGAATGAATTCACATATGAATGTCCTAAAACTTAAAATATCTCTGAATTTAAAAATGAAGTAGAATCATGAGATAAAGTTGTAGTGAACGTCATTAACAATTTTAGAATTCTTCCGAATGATAGTCAAAGATTTCTGGAATAGGAAAACTGAGAAACAAAGCATCATGCTTATCTACAATCAGGGACATGCTAGTATAGAAATCACACACACACACACACACACACACACACACACACACACACACACACACACACACAAATGCCTCTGATGATACATACCTCAAGGCTCAAACTAGCCATGCCAGGAGGTGCCATGCCTTGAGCCCCAGGTTGTTGAGGAAATGCCTAAATGGAAATATGAATGATCTTGAGTTCTTTATTGAGAAACTTCTCTAAATGTATGTTTGGAGTAGGAGGTCACTGCAGAATGAAATGTCAAGTGGAGAGGCTGCCATATTGGTTTATTATTCAGATGACTTGGATTTTCAGATAGAATGAAGAATTAAAGTTATCTGGAGGAATTATTATACTTAGTAATTTTTCTCTCACATCAGCTTTTTTGTGTATGTTTATCTTAGTTTTATGTTGCTTTAAAAGGAAACATTTACAATGAGAATTAAAGGAAGGGAAGAAAACACAAGATTTTTATAGTCATAAATATGATCACATGTAAAAGCAAAGGGGTTGAATTTCCTTGTGCTTTTTATATATGGGTGTGCTTTTGGTTATGGGATATGGTATGAGGTTATTCATTGAGAAAAATCATATACAGAACCTATCTTGCTTCCCATTTAAGAGGTTTTAACAAGTCTTATGTGCTATTATTTAATGATTATTTTAAGTTTAAGCTTGTGGATCTCTAATTTTTTTAGATCAGGGCTGGACTTATGGTACACCATTAACAGCCCCTGTTGCTCTTCCAGAGGTCCTGGGTTTGGTTCCTAGCATCCATGTCAGGTGGCTCATAACCATCTGTAATGACAGCTCCCAGGGGGTTTGATGCCTCTGACACCTTTGGGGATGTACACTTATGTGCACATACCCATATGTACACACACATGTGCATAAATACAAATAATAAAATTATATATTTAAATTGTTCAGATCATATAGTGGGTATCTTTCCTTAAATAAAAAGTATTCTTGTACTAAGTAGGATGCTGTTGTGAAGCACAAACATATTTCTAAATAGCTTTTCAAAATTATAAAATACTTCTCTTTCTAAGCATCTTTTAATTTTTCATATGTTAATAAGCACAAATACCAGTGTGTGAGGGTGAGTGGAGACTGGAAGAATAGAATTAGAGAAATTAGATTTTTAAATTTCAAATAAAAATGACTCATTTATTTTAAATATGGTCTTGGTAATTAGCTCAGGCTGGGTATGAACTTGTTATGTAGCTAAAACTGGCTTCTAATTCACAATATTTCCAGCTTCCAATGTGCTGGATCAATTATAAGCTACTCTACCTACTAGAAAATTGGATCTTGAGAATTCTCTGATTTCATGGATATCCTCATTTATGTTGTGTTAGTATTGTAATTTCCTTCATTTATACTGAAAGTACCTGTCTGCCTGCCTATCCATCCATCCCTCAAGTATGGAACAGTGGGGCCATTATCCTTCAGGAGTAAGAGGCTAAGGTATTACACTCTGTACTTTTTTTTTTAACCCTTAATTTTTTTATGCAAGTACTCCATTTTCTTAATTACAGTGCAAAATTTTCTAAACAATTCATTGTGGGTATGTGTTAAAGGAAATGCACTAAAAATGTGCATCAAACACTTCTGGTAGAGAAAAAGATGAGCTGTGTAGACAAGGAGACTGATTGTGTGTGCCTCTGTGCATATGTGCATGTCAGTGTGTGTAACAGGAGGATGTTCAGATTTTCGGGGTATTATGAGAGCACAGCCTCCTTGACCTTTGTTGGTAAGTGCCCCAGTTCCACATTTTGGAGTACTCTAACTACAGGGCAAGGTAGTCTGATTTCTATCTGCTTCAAGTCACCAGTTAAAGAGGAACATTTTTTTACATGGATGTGAATAGACAGAGGATACATTCCCTATGGAAAATTAAAAGCAGAGACACCTGATCTGACAGGCAGTCACTTAGGAAACACGTGATTTCCCCATTGCTCAGGGTGACTCTAAATTACTAACGTGTGGATCACTGTATATTCAAAGAGTGCCAATGTTTTAGATTGATGATTGATGGCTGAAGTGGACCCCAGTCTCAGTTATCATCCAAAGGCAAGTTAGGGAGCCTGCCTCCATTTTTCTTTCATTTAAAAATTCTTGTTGGGTAGTAGAACAGCTAAATGTGCCAGCTAATTACTAGCTTTAACTGGAACTACAGTTTATAGCCATGTGATAATGTTGCTAATATAAAGAGACATATACTCCTCCCCCCAAGAGATATTTTTCCTTTTGATTTCGATTTCATAGTGCTAGCAAGGACTTGATAATAAAACATGATGAAAACTAGGATGCTGTAGTAGTCTTCTACCTGTTAAAAGAGTGACATAAGACATAAAATTTGCCTTTGAAATATTCCAAATTGTTGTTTGGAGTAGAAAAATTATATTTACTTATCCCCTTTTGATGATAAGGCTGACATGTAGCCACTGTGACCACTGACTCACTGGGAGCTACAAATTGAGTGAATGCATGCCTGAAGTGTCAGGACAGAGTGTCTCTGGGGTTGTTGTAGTCAGATGCAGGAGCCTGAGATCCCTGGTAAGGGAAGGACTTACCGGCACGGCGAGGCTCATTTTCACTAGGGACAGGAACAGGATCAGGCCCTTCATTTTGAAAAGTGGAATCTAAAACACAGTTGGGTTGGAAAATTACCTCAGGCAAAATTGCATTCATAGTGGTCAAAGTATATTTCTAAGAGTGTGTGGCTGTTCTTCCAAAGACAATCAGGTTAAAAAACTCAAAAATGCAAAAGTGCTAAAATGCAAAAGCGAAATGCTGCTAAACCAGTGGCTCTCAGAATGGAGTGACGAGCAGCTAAGCTATGGATCTGAGTACTTATTTTTATGAAGCTGCAATTTGAATGAATGTTTAAGAACAACCTCCAGGAATATTCCTTAAATGCTATGCTTTGCTTCATAAAATGCGTCCTTCAGTCACCATTTACAGAATTGTATTCTTTGTTTAAACTCAGAATTTGAAATACAACCTATGCTTGGGTCATAACACAGAACCATGTCAAGACTCAGCCTTCAAGTTAAAGTTGAGTGTATTTATCTGCTTGGATAGTGATTTTCCTTCCTAAAAATGAATAACCTTGAGATGCATTTTGTCAGTTCACTCTCGAATGGAAGCAGATCTGATCAGCAGGTGTGCTTATCCTCTTTACTTTTATAAATTAGCACCATCACTAATAGTCACAAACATAGTTATAAAAAGTCATACAAATAAGTTTATTTTCTTAGGTTAATGGTAATATATTTTCTGGAATATTCTAATGGTTGAAATAAGCTGTTATTCAGCATCTTGTGATAAATGAAGATAAATCTTCTTTGTAAAGGTTATCTGGAGATAGGAAAAGAGAATTTACAGCAAACACATGGAAATGATAAAATCACATTTTACCTTAGATGCTGACATTCACTGTGCTCCCAGGCCTGATGATGCCAATCAAAACAGTTCTAAGAAAAGAAGATTAATTTTTTTCTGGACTGTTCCTGGGGCTCTCTCTGTATCTCTCATTCTGGAAAGATCAGAAACCTTTATTTAAAGCGCCAATCCACCAATCAAAGTGAGGCAAATGCAGGAAAAAAAATTGTGCTCCTGCAATTAGTCCACACCCTTGTATTGCATGTGAGGACATTGGGCCTGCAGGCTCTCATTATTTTAAATTGTAACCCAGCCCCTGTATTTATTCTGAGAGCTGATTGCAGGGAACACAGTAAGGGGATAATGGACATGGGCTTTGAAGACAATCATTTTGGTGAGCTTCGGGAAATATATGTAAAAGGTAGAAAACAAGCCATTATCTGTTTTGTGAAAATGTTTATCTGCAGATAAAGCTAGTGACCCAATGCCAGCACTCCCAAGATTCTGACCCTCATGTTTATTGTAGTAAAAGAAATCTTCTACCACCACCCCACCCCACCCCACCAACACACATATACCCCCGAGGGAAACACCAAATTATCTCCAGGGTTTGTTATGGAATATGAGAATGTAGACCAGATGTTGAAGATTTTGTACCTTTTTTTTTCCTTTCTGAGTTTCCTAGGTATTTTCATCTAAGCATAGTTGTCTAGAGATAACCAATTTAAAAATAAAAAGAAATTTAAGTTGGCTCCTCTGCAAGAATGATGGAAAATCTTTGATGCATGTTCTTTGTGGGGAGATAAAATAATTAAGAATATTCTACTGGAACCAAACAAATCTAAGGTCACAACTCTACCTGTACTCTTTAGACATTCAGTTGCTAGGCATCAGTGTCAAGCCAGATTAATAAGGTCTCTCTGGGTCACTTAAAAAGTATACTTCAACATGGCTGGGCTTTGCTCCATGAGCAGATAAGAGCGTTATGGATATAGACAGAGCACCTCTGCCCTCTACGTCTATCCTAGGGTATGATTTTGTACGTGGATATCCATTTACGACCAGTTTCTGAAGAAGGGATGACTCAGTAGACTCTTCTGGAAAGTAGAGATTGCGCCAATTATAGGGAACATTGAGGAAGCTGGTATTTTGGGAGAAAGACACCTTCATACCCAACTGCAGACCTAATAGCTTCAAATAATGTTATTTAAGAAGCTTAATCCTGCTCCCCGAAGACATAGGTTGCCAAGTGAAAACCCCAGTGCTCCACATGGGATGCCTCCTTATGAGAGACTCCAGAGAGCTGCAAGTGTCTTAGCCTATTGCCATTATTTCTAGTTATCCATCATAGATACTAGGATCGAATTGCTGAAGACATCACCACATACTTTGGTTGTAGGACATAGAGAGATTAATTTCAAGCTGACCAGGGGTCTTCTTCTCTGTTGTCAAACTTTTGTAGTGCTAAAAGTGGTATTCAGGCCTCTGAATAAAAGACAAAAACCAAAACCAACCAAACACCACCACCACCACCACCACCACCACCACCACCACCACCACCAAACGACTGATGATCTCACCCAGCACTGGACGCCAACAAGTTGCAATACTGACTTGCTAGGCAAGATGCACTCACCGGTGCAATAGTGGCATGACTGTACTGGAACAACCAACTGGATTGTGATTACATTTGATGCCTTGTCAATCGAAGACAGGTCATATGTAGTAGGCCTGTAAACCTAGTCACTCGATAGCACCTGTGTCTTGTTGTCCTCCTTCCTAGAGCTCCCTCTCCTCTCCAGTGGTTTCCTTCTACGTTCCCAGCTTCTATGGTTATGCCAAACTATACACTTAAAGATTTGTATCTAGGATTTGAAAGTAAGGGAGAATGTGAATCATGTGTCTTTCTGAGTCTAGGCTACTTTACTCAATATCATGTTTTACTGTTCCATTCATTTACTTGTGAATTTTATGGTTTCATTTTTTTCTTCACAACTGAATAGAATTCCATTATGTAAATATATCACTTTTTACAATTAATTCACCAGTTGATGGATATATAGGCTGCTTCCATTCCCTAGCTATTGTGAATAAAGTGGCAAAGTACAATTATCTCTTAGTAGGATATCAAGTCATTGAGTGTATTTCAGAGTGAGGTATAGCTGGTCCTATGTTCTATTTTAAGATTTCAAGGATTCTCCCCACTGAGTTCTGTAGTGGCTGTCCAGTTTTCAATCTTAGCAAAAGTGACCAAGGCTTCCTCTTTCACTACTTCCTGCCAGGTCTTGCTGTCAGTTATTGCTTTGATCTCAAAGTAGTTTTAATTTTCATTTTCTTGATGGTAAAGGAAGCTGAATACATTTTTCTTTCTTTTTTTCTTTCTTTTCGGTTTTTCGAGACAGGGTTTCTCTGTGTAGCCTTGGCTGTCCTGGAACTCACTTTGTCGATCAGGCTGGGCTCAAACTCAGAAATCTGCCTGCCTCTGCGGCCCTAGTGCTGGGATTAAAGGCGACATTTTTCTTTTGAGATGGGATCTTACTATGTAGACGAGGCTGGCCTGGAGCTCAGAGATCCACCAGTCTTTGTATTCTGAGAGGGTAGAATTGAAGACATTTGGCCTTTGAATACTTTAAAAAATCTCTCTCTCCTTTTTTAAATAGAATTCTTTGTTCAGATCTATAACTCATTTTGGGACCCTGGGTTATTCATTGTTATTGCAGGCATATATGTTCATGCCTATACACACATATTCTTAACTATTTATGAACATACATATTCTTAACTATAACCTTCTCAGTCCACATAATATTACTTGTGTGTATATTTCCAGGTGGAGAATTTTTTTTTAACACACTCCTCTGTAACTTTCTGAATTTCTTTGGTGTCTGCTCTTCTGTTTCCTTGTTAATCTCTAATTGTATTAAATTGAGTTTACTTTTTATTTCTCTTAGTTAATTCTACTAAGAATTGGTCAATCTTGCATTTTTTTTAAAAACTGAGCTCTTAGATTTATTGAATCTTTGTATATTTTTGTTTCTAATTCATTAATTTATGCCATGTTTTAAAATTATTTCTTCCTATATAGTGGATTTGGGTTTAGTTCTTGTTTTTCCAGACTGCTTGAGTTGAATCGTTAAGTCATTTATTTGTGCTGTTTCTGATTTTTTATTGTGGGTACTTAGAGCTATAAATTGACCTTTTAGGATTGCTTTTAGTGTGTCCCAGAGGCTTTGTGTGTTGTTTTATTTCCATTTAGTTATAGGAAAATTTTGATTTCTTTTAAACTGAAAATAGATTTTTCATACAATATATTCTGACCACAGTTTCCCTTTCTCCAACTCCTTCCAGATCTCCACTGCTTCCTGATCAATGCAAATCCATTCCCCTTCTCATTGTAAAACAAACAGCATGTAAAAAATAAGATAAAATAAAAAGAAACCAGGATAGGACAAAACAAATAAACAGAACCATAGAAAAGGCACAAGAAATACACAGAGACACAGACATGCACAAACACAAAATTCCCAGAAGAGCAAAATTGAAAACCATAAAATGTAAGTAAAATAGTTTTTAAAAAGTGCCCAAATTATTGTGAGTCACTCCCCAACCCCAAATATCACTGAGTTTGTTTTATATGGGGCCTATTTTAAGTGATTTGTAAATCCCATGAGACTCCACTGGAGAAATCTAATTTCTCCTTTGCTAGCAGTTACAAATTGGAGATAGTTTCTGGATGAGGAATGGAGGTTTGTGTCCACTTCCCTTCTCAGTGCTGGAACGCCATCAGGACCAGCTCTGTACAGGTCCTCTCTGTGGGTTCATATGTGGCTAAGTCTAGCTGTGTCTATATGGTCTTGTTTCCTTAGTATTTTCTATCCCCACTAGCTCTTACAATCTTTCTGTAGAGTTCCTTGAGCCCCAAGGGGAAGGATTTAATGGAGACATACCATTTATAACCTAGTTTTTTAAGATCTCTGACTCTCTAATACACAATTGTGCTCTCTGTATTTGTTCCCATCTGCTGCTGGAAGATGTCTGTGTGATGATGGCTGAGCAAGACACCGGTCTTTAAGGATAGCAGAATGCTGTTAGGAGTCATTTTACTGCTATGTTCTTTTAGCAGAACAGTAGTATTTGGTTTTCTCTTAGTTCTCTGGCCTGACTATTATCAAGTCCTTGGCTGCCTGAGCAGTGTTGCATATGGATTCTCTCTCATGAATTGGGCCTTAAACCAAATCAGATATTTATTGGTTACTTCCACAAGATTTGTGCCACTGTTGGACTAAGACATCTTTCAGGCAAAACACCATTGTAGATCAAAGAGTTTGTAGCTGGATTGGGGTTTACCTTTCACCTCTGGGAGAGTGCAGAGTATCATGAGTACTAGACAAATGGGTGAATGTTTTATGTATTCACCAGCTTGATTTCTCTCTGTGTAATGAGTTAGGTAGGTGTTGTTTTCAGAGATAGAACCTTATGATCAGTTTATGGAGAACAATCAATAGCTATGACAATAGTCTGAGTTGTTTGGGAGTTCCATAGGCCCCTTTGGTGAAGAAGAGGATTAGATGATAACCTATTCCTGGAACTGAAGATTTTATTTGGTGGTGAGAGATGTTTAGTTGGGGCTTTGCCTCTCCTGTTACTTGGTGATTCCACTTAGATTTCTTTTATATGTGTATATATTTTAGGAAGCGTCTACTGTATTAGGTTTCTTTATGTCTCCTCAAAAGGCCTTAGTTTTATATGCTCCTCCACAGATATCCTTCCTTAGCCCTCTTCATTTGAACATCCCATTCCAGCCTCTATTTGGTTCTCCCATTTCACTCTCTCCCACATTCATCCTTAACTCTATATTCTATTTCTCCTCCTAGGTAGAATCTTTCCTCCCTGCTAATACCTAACTCTATACCTAACCTCTGTGGTTATACAGATTTTAGCATGCTTTTGAAGGTTTTTACAGAAACACATACATATAAGAGCACACATACTATATTTGTCTTTTTGGGTTTGTGTTAGTTCATCTAGCTAATTTGTTTCTAGCTCCTTTTACTTATCTCCCCTCTCTCTTTTTTTAGCTATTTATTTCATTTACATTCCAATGCTATCCCAAAAGTTCTCCCCCCTGCTGCCCCCCCCACTTTCCCCCAACTCCCACTTCTTGGCCCTGGCGTTCCCCTGTACTGAGGCAGATAAAGTTTGCACGACCAATGGGCCTTTCTTTCCACTGATGGCCCACTAGGCCATCTTCTGCTACATATGCAGCTAGAGACACGAGCTCTGGGGGGTGGGGGGAGGTACTGGTTAGTTCATAATGTTGTTCCACCTATAGGGTTGCAGATCCCTTTAGCTCCTTGGTTACTTTCTCTAGCTCCTCCATTGGGGGCCCTGTGATCCATCCAATAGCTGACTGTGAGCATCCACTTCTGTGTTTGCTAGGCCCCGGCATAGTCTCACAAGAGACAGCTATATCTGGGTCCTTTCAGCGAAAGCTTGCTAGTGTATGCAATGGTGTCAGCATTTGGAGGCTGATTATGGGATGGATCCCCAGATATGGCAGTCTCTAGATGGTCCATCCTTTTGTCTCAGCTCCAAACTGTGTCTCTGTATCTCCTTCCATGGGTGTTTTGTTCCCAATTCTAAGAAGGGGCAAAGTGTTCACACTTTGGTATTCATTCTTCTTGAGTTTCATGTGTTTAGCAAATTGTATCTTATATCTTGGGTATTCTAAGACAAAAAGGTCACCAACAGATTGGGAAAGGATCTTTACCTATCCTAAATCAGATAGGGGACTAATATCCAAAATATATAAAGAACTCAAGAAGGTGGACTCCAGAAAATCAAATAACCCCATTAATAAATGGTGCTCAGAGCTAAACAAAGAATTCTCACCTGAGGAATATCGAATGGCTGAGAAGCACCTGAAAAAATGTTCAACATCCTTAATCATCAGGGAAATGCAAATCAAAACAACCCTGAGATTCCACCTCACACCAGTCAGAATGGCTAAGATCAAAAACTCAGGTGACAGCAGATGCTGGCGAGGATGTGGAGAAAGAGGAACACTCCTCCATTGTAGGTGGGATTGCAAGCTTGTACAACCACTCTGGAAATCAGTCTGGCAGTTCCTCAGAAAATTGGACATAGTATTACCGGAGGATCCTGCAATACCTCTCCTGGGCATATATCCAGAAGATGTTCCAACCGGTAAGAAGGACAAATGCTCCACTATGTTCATAGCAGCCTTATTATAATAGCCAGAAGCTGGAAAGAACCCAGATGTCCCTCAACAGAGGAATGGATACAGAAAATGTGGTACATTTACACAATGGAGTATTACTCAGCTATTAAAAAGAATGAACTTATGAAATTCCTAGGCAAATGGATGGACCTGGAGGGCATCATCCTGAGTGAGGTAACCCAATCACAAAAGAACTCACACAATATGTACTCACTGATAAATGGATATTAGCCCAGAAACTTAGAATACCCAAGATCCCCTCTCTTTTTACAGCTGAGTAATATTCCATTCTGAAATGT